>NC_081330.1:95511246-95821473 GCF_026419965.1 Kogia breviceps | reverse complement strand
AGTTTTGTTGAAGTTGTGTGCATGGAGTGTGTGTGTGTGTACTCAGACGAGAAATGGGTCACACACAGGATGAGTTAGACATTCGATTAGGTGTCAGTTTATGATCAATATTTATTTGGGGCTGCTAGTGTGCACTGTTATTCTGAAATTGGTATATTGTTTTCAAAAATAGACTATTTGAGGGGCTCATTTTCAGGGTCCAGAAATTGACAAGAAAAATTTGTGCCTTGTCATCTTGTGACATCAGTGAAATTTATATGTCATGCTCCAGAATTAAATCGCTCAACAAAGATAAATTGAATGCCGTTATGAAATTCTCACATCATAATGGCAAGCTGTGTTCGGTGAATTAGGAAATTTAATACAAGTTGAATACCCTGACTGAGTTCAGGAAGTGAGGAAAGGAGGCAAAGCAGATGGGCATCAAAAGTTAAATAACTACAATAGATGCCATATGTCAAAAGTTGCCAAATGAGTAACATGAGTAAAGGCTATGTGTTCAGAGGCAAAAGTGGAGAAGCCGCCAAAGAATCCGGGCTAAATGAGACAGCAGAGTCATCAGAGGGTGGGACAGTGGAAACTGAGGTTCTGGCTGGAATGCAGTTTTCAGGGAGGGAATGGTAGAGGTGAAATTGGACATTTAGCTTGATAATATATCACATTGAAATAACATCATAAATTGCTCTTCATTTTCTTCCTCAATTATAATTATCATCAATTATTTATTTCCATTAAGCTCTCTCCCTTTTCAGTTTTTGTCCTTAAGTCTCTAAATATGAATATGTATGCTGTGTTTCCAAGACACAGTTGGTCTTGCTTCTTCAATAAGCACAAAAGAACAGGTGGTGACAAGCAATCTTGGTTGATGACGATAATGTTTAAAATATTTTATTTTACATTGAATGTTTTCCTGATTCTTCATCCAACAGGCTTATGACACTGTCAGCAGCCCTGAAACACTTCATATGTTTGTTATATCTCTTTCTAATTCTTTCCATCTTAATAGACTGAATCTGCTGTCAGCAGTCTTGAATGTCTGATTGAAAACAAAATCAAACAGATATGGAGAAATCAGAACCCTCATACATTGCTGGTGAGAATGTAACATGGTGCAGCTGCTATGGAAAATAGTTTGGCGGTTCTTCAAAATGTTAGACACAGAGTTACCCTATAACCCAGCAATTCCACCCCTAGCTATATACCCAAGAAAATGAAAACATACTTCCACACAAAAACTTGTACATGCATGTTCATAGCAGCATTATGCATAGTAACCAAAAAAAAAAGCAGAAACAGCCCGAATGTCTATGAACTGATGATTATTCAACTATATGAAGGAAGAAGTACTGATACATGCTATAACATGGATAAGCCTTGAAAACATGCTACTACTGAGTGAAAAAAGCCAGTCACAAAGGATCACATATTGTATGATTACACTTGTATGAAATGTCCAGAATAGGCAAATCTATAGAGACAGAAAGTAGAGTAGTGGTTGCCTAGGGCGGGGGGGAGAGGGAGTGTTGGGAGGAATGGGGGAGGATGACTGCTAAAGGGTTTCTTTTATGGGTAATGAAAATATTCTAAAATTAGATTTTAGTAATGGTTGCACACAGTGAATATACTCAAAACCATTGACTTGTGCACTTTAAATGGGTGAATTGTATATTATACAATTTATATCTCAATAAAGCTGTTTTAAAAATCAAACACAGGGCTTCCCTGGTGGCGCAGTGGTTGAGAGTCCGCCTGCCGATGCAGGGGACACGGGTTCGTGCCCCGGTCCAGGAAGATCCCACGTGCCGCGGAGCGGCTGGGCCTGTGAGCCACGGCCGCTGAGCCTGCACGTTCGGAGCCTGTGCTCCGCAACTGGAGAGGCCACAACGGTCAGAGAACCGCGTACTGCAAAGAAATAAAAAATAAATAAATAAATAATAAAAAAAATAAAAATCAAACACAGTAAGATTTTTTAAAAACCGTTTCTTGCTTGGTATTTTGGCTCTTCCTCTTGGTAGTCTCGTCCTCCTGCTGATGGCCATACAATAGCTGCTATTTTATGCCACATAATTTCCTCTATAATTTCCCTGGATCACATATTTTGATTCTAGGCCCTTCTGGAACATTCTTGGTAACCTATCTCAGGGTTTGACTTCTCTTCTGAATCAAAGGATTCAAAGGAATAAAAGGAAACAACTGCACTTTTATAAACTCTTCTTTATGCTTGGAAATTGAAATTGGTTTCTTACCAAATGTGGTATCAGGGAAATGACATTATTTTTACAATAGAAAACCCAATACTTCTGATAAAAGCTAAGTTTATGCTTTAAATGAGATAAGACCATAAAATTATATGTGTCTTTTTTGAAACAAGCCCACTAGAATGTACACTTTTTTTTTTATTATCATCTCCTTTATTTTATTTTATTTTTTTTTCCAGAAGGAAAAATGTCTTTATTTTTTTTTTAAACATCTTTATTTGAGTATAACTGTTTTACAATACTGTGTTAGTTTCTCCTTTACAACAAAGTGAATCAGTTATACATATACATATGTTCCCATATCTCTTCCCTCTTGCGTCACCCTCCCTCCCACCCTCCCTATCCCACCCCTCTAGGTGGTCACAAAGCACAGAGGTGATCTCCCTGTGCTATGCGGCAGCTAGAATGTACACTTCTAAGAGAATCTAGCACCTTCCAGCTAGTCTTTTTATGAAGCTTTTTATTAATGCCAAGATTGATGAAATCATTGCTCAAACATTTTCGAAACTCTTATTTTGTTAGGTTTGCATCCAAATCATGATATGTAATTTTTAAAATATCCTGAATGGCAATACATTTCTGTCATTTAATGATGATTTCATTTTTGGCAATAGTCAAAAGCCACCAAATGTGTGATAAGTAGGTCAAAAGACCAACCTGAACAATATTTTTTAATGTCAAAAATGAAATATGACTGTAGGGTAATGAAACTTTTCTTTCCCCATAACTCAAACTAAATATGAAGGCACTTTAAGAATATGAGTTTCAAAAAAATAATTTGAGTACTGACAGTATTATTGGAATGAGCCTCTGGCTTCTCACCAGATACAATGTCAGGGATTTTACACAGATTATTCCAATAAATCCTTCCAATAGTTCTGCAGGGTAAAAATTATCCCCATTTTACTGATAAGGAAACAAGGTCAGGGACTTCCCTGGTGGTGCAGTGGTTAAGAATCCGCCTCCAAATGCAGGGGACACGGGTTCGAGCCCAGGTCCAGGAAGATCCCACTTGCCACAGAACAGCTAAGACCGTGCGCCACAACTACTTAGTCTGCGCTCCAGAGCCCGTGAGCCACAACTACTGAAGCCTGTGCACCTAGAGCCCGTGCTCCGCAACAAGAGAAGCCACTGCAATGAGAAGGTCGTGCACCACAACAAAGTAGCCCCCGCTCTCTGCAACTAGAGAAAGCCCGCACGCAGCAACAAAGACACAATGCAGCCAAAAATAAACAAATAAATAAATTTAATTTTTTTAAATAAAGGAAACAAGGTCAGAGAAAGTAAACAGCGAGTCCAAATAAACCCAGCTCTCCTGAGGCAGAGCTGGTCCTCAAATCTCCAATGTGCTGATTCTCCATGGGGCCAACTGGATAATAAATGCTCTCATATTAGTTTTAAAAATTATTCACTTTACCCTCCTACACTGTTGGTGGGAATGTAAGTTGCTGCAGCCACTATGGAAAACAGTATGGAGGTTCCTCAAAAAACTAAAAATAGTGTTGCCATATGATCCAGCAATCTCACTCCTGGGAATATACCCAGACAAAACTCTAATTCAAAAAGATACACACACCCCTATGTTCATAGCAGCACTATTTACAATAGCCAAGACATGGAAACCACCTAAATGTCCATCAACAGATGAATGGATAAAGAAGATGTGGTACATATATACAATGAAATACTACTCAGCCATTATAAAGAACAAAATAATGCCATTTGCAGCAACGTGAATACAACTACAGATTATCGTACTAAGTGAAGTCAGAAAGAGAAAGACAAATACTGTACGATATCACTTACATGTGGAATCTAAAATATGACACAAATGAACCTATCTATGAAACAGAAACAGAATCAGGGACATAGAGAACAAACTGGTGCTTGTCAAGGGCGAGGGGGTGGGAGAAGGATGGAGTGGGAGGTAGGGGACAGCAGATGTAAGTTGTTTTTGTTTTTGTTTTTTTTGCTTGTCACTGTCAGCTTTTTCATGGAAGACTTTAGTAAGGGAGTTTCCAGGGAGAAGAATGAGCTATTCGCAGCAACAACATTTAGGAAGAAAGAGGAGTTCCTGTGGTCGTTGGGCCAGCTAGCTATAGAAACTGGTCCCAAGTAGTCAATGGCTTGGAAATGGGGTAGATGAATTGGGAAATGTCCACATAATACAGTTAGGAAGTATGTGGATAAAAGTTCCTGGAAGCTGAAGTCTTCTTTATGGACAGAATCAACAGAACGTGCGTGGCAGAGCTGGCCACAACGTCCCAACGTAGCACATTCTGACATTCAAATTAGACTTATTTATATGTGCCTCCTTGTGATTCCTTCAACTTGGTACTATGCTGATTATCTGTACACAAGGATTCTAAGTTGAAACGACCTCACATCACTACTGTCACTCAGTTTTTGGAGACCAACAGCTTGGTCCAAATTTTTAAAAAGGTAATAGGCTAAAAGACATAAAAAAAGTCAACTAAGCTATCAGGCCTAATCGAGAATGGCTTAATATTATTCATTCTCTTCTTCGAACATTTTACTTAAGTGTTTTGTTAGCGCTACTAGCTCCGGGTTCCCATCACATGCATCAATTCGTTTATAGGCTTGAGATTCAAGCTCTTTAGGAGTACTCCGAGTGTATTCAAAAGAACCTACTTTCTCAAGATAATGTACACAGTATTTTTTTTTTTTTTTTTTTTTTCGATACGCCGGCCTCTCACTGTTGTGGCCTCTCCCGTTGCGGAGCACAGGCTCCGGACGCGCAGGCTCAGCAGCCATGGCTCACGGGCCCAGCCGCTCCGCGGCACGTGGGATCTTCCCGGACCGGGGCACGAACCCGCGTCCCCTGCATCGGCAGGCGGACTCTCAACCACTGCGCCACCACGGAAGCCCTACACAGTATTTTTTAATATCTACGTTTTCGCTTCTCTGGCACAAGATACTCTGCACCTGGGTGGTTTCAGGCCTCGACCAAATAGCATGAATAGTAGGGAATGAGAACTTTCCCTCTGTTAGATCTTCACAAAAGCTTTTGTTTTCACTATATTCTTTGGAGTGTGGATTAGCATAATCATCCTTAATTTGGAAAAACAGCCCAGGTGTATTCAGCAGTGGCTTTACATCTTCTTTGTAATCAGAGAACAACTGCATGAGACCTACTGCTAATCCAAATAGTCCTCCTGTCTTTTGCAGGACCATTGCTTTATATTCTTCGGTGGGACATGTGTAATTATCCCTCCAGTAGGGATCTAGGCCTTGTCCCTGATGGAGTTCTAAAAGCTGGCGAGTAAAAAGCTGTACTGCATCTGGGTGATCAAGGGTTAAGACTTTCTCTAGGTCAAGAAAATGTACATAGTTGGCAGACTTGATGACAGATGGAATTCCATAGATGCTGTGTGCCACTGGAAAGCCACGTCGGAGTTTTGAGTTGTCTTCGACATCATCAGTGAGGAAACGCATTATGCAACATTTCCGTCACTTCAACGATAATCTGCGGCTTGTCTTCGGGAACTTCCAGCCAATGATTAATTGCCTGTGAAAGTTTGGTTCTCACTTGTTTACCTGGTAACTGAGGTAAGTACTTGTAAGGTTCTAGAAGAATTCTTTGGGCTGTTTCTTGAGTCTTCTCCATTCTTTTTACATTTCAAAGCTGATGGTTCGAGGATGATATCACAACTTGCATGCTGCGGGTCCGGGAGTAGCGGTCCCCAGCATCAACTTCCCACCTTAGAGTTCAGAGCAAGGCTCCGCGGGACGCCTACATGAATCCCTCCCCTCACTTCGCCATAGAACTCTCCGCCCTGCTCAGCCGCCAGCGACACTGAATTACTCAGTGCAAGAAAATGTGCCAGCCCGGCCACACTCCAGATGTAAGATTTTATATATAGGATGGATAAACAACAAGGTCCTAGTGTATAGCACAGAGAACTGTATTCAATATCTTATGATAAACCATAATGGAAAAGAATATTTTTTAAAAAGAATGTATATATATATATATATATATATGTATAACTGAGTCACTGCTATACAGCAGAAATTAACACAACATTGTAAATCAACTATACTTCAATAAAAAATAAAATAAATTCTGGTTTCAATACTTACTAGGTATGTGACCCTGGACAAATCACTTAACCTACCCATGTCATGATCTCTTCACCTATAAAACGGGGATGATGATAATGGCATGTACTGCACAACTATGAAGATTAAATGTGTCAACTTAGAACAATACTTGGCACATAGGTACTACTATAAGTGCTCACGCTTGATATTACTCTTATCAATTCCAGGAATCCATGGCTCCAAAGTCAAGTGGTGGTTCAGCTACCCTCGTTGTGGCCCTGCTAAAAGATTTTAAGTATTGTTTTCTTTCTAAGCCAAACCTGCTTTCTAGTGGTTCTAGTGGTATTCGTTCAGGCAGTCCATGGGCTGATTACAAGAAGATGCTATTTGCATTTTACCAGATTACAGGAATCAACTCAATTAATAGACCTCATTAATTTCTGACTCAATCCATTTACACTAATATGCTTATTCCCTGGATGGACAGTTCCCCTAGCTATATTCATCGTTTTCATTTTATTATAGGTTTTAACATTATCTTCCTAATACCTTTCTTTGGCCCTGCTCCCTTAGGCTATGTTTTCTGATTTCATAAACCGAAAAGCACAGCAGTGCATGACGTGTGGCATGGGGGCCTTCCAAGGAGCTCAGAGAAGACACATGGCAAACCCTCACAAATCTGGATTCCACTGACTCTGAACTTGTGATAATTTTGATGCAGGGTAAATGAGAAGTTTTTGGTGTTATTAGAGTAGAAAGTGTTGCACTCAAATTTTGCCAGGTTGAACTTATTTTCTGGTTCTAGATCTGAAATGAGGAGATAAGAACGGAAGCTTGAAAGGACAGAAAAGCCCCATTTCCTTGAGGAAGACTTAGCCCAGTTTCAAGCTTGGACATACACGCAGCAGGTAGAATTAGGAAATAAAAATTGTAAACCACTCCGAGAGGAAAGCCAAGTGACTAATTTTTTAAAAGATATTTCTCATATTTTAATATAATGATACAACTTAGCATAGAAGGATAGATAGTTATTATGTCCTTGCTGTATATCTTTTTAAAATTATTTATTTTTTTGAAGTATAGTTGTTTTACAATGTTGTGTTAATTACTGCTGTACAGCAAAGTGATTGAGTTATACATATATGTATACATTCTTTTTTAAATATTCTTCTCCATTATGGTTTGTCACAGGATATTGAATTTAGTTTCCTGTGCTATACACTAGGACTTTGTTGTTTATCCATCCTATATATAAAAGCTGACATTTTCTAGCCCCAACTTCTCACTCCATCCCCCCCAGCCCCCTCCCCCTTGGCAACCACCAGTCTGTTCTCTATGTCCTTGAGTCTGTTTCTGCTTCATAGATAGGTTCATTTGTGCCATATTTTATATTCCACATATAAGTGATATCATACGGTGTCTGTCTTTCTTTCTGACATACTTCACGTAGTATGATAATCTCTAGTTGAATCCATGTGAAACCAAGATTTAAATGTGTTCTAAACCATTAAACTACACGGCCTCTCTTCATCTATGCTGCCTCTGTTGTGAAGCAGGCTGGCAAAGAGGACAGGGCTGGCAGCAAAGGACAGTCTCTTTTCCATGGGTCAGAAAGATTTTGCCTGATGCAATATTCATAAACTTATCTGGAAAAAAAAAAAGGATCAATCTTCAAACACAAATGGTTGGAAGAATTTGCCTTCCAATGAGAAGAAAAACAAAGTCTTTAGCCCCTTGCTAATTGATTCCCTCGTGGAGGACTGCATTATTCCATCACGTCCTCCCTCCCAGTATCCATATCCCTTGCCATGTAACTTTACAGTTCTTCTCACTAGGGATGGCGCCTACTTCTCCTTTCCTTGACTTTAGCCTCAGCCATGTGATTCACTTTGGCCAAAGGGATATTAGCAAAAGTGATACAAGCAGGGGCTTGAAATGTACTTGCACAGCTGGGCTGCTTTCCTTTGCTTGGTCATCTCCATGAGGATAACATACTCTGGGGAGCCTGCTGGTCCAAGAAGGAGGAGAGACAGGCAGAGCAGACCTTTGAGCCAACCCCTGCTGAGCCCAGCCTGCAGATGTGTGAGTGAAAATAGACAATTGTTGTTTTAAGGCACTGGATTTTGAGGTGGTTTGTTTTACAGTAAGATTGTGACAATAACTGATGGATAACCCACTCATTTGCTTTTTTATTTTAGGTACCAATTCCTCCCACCCATGAAACACACTCACCTATATTTAATTATAGCAAATACAACCATCTTTCCCTCTTCCATCCCCTTTCTCCTTAATATGGCTTTATACCACCGCACTCATCTTTTGTTTTTTCCTCCTTAGTACTTCTAACACACTTCTGCCTGATCCACCACCACCTCTGTGATGGGATTGGTGGTACCGTGACCCTGGAGGTAACACAACTGATCACCATTCCTCTCTACCCCTATGTACGCTGCCATCTTAGTGGTAAAATAATTCAAACAAGTATCTTCAGAAGGAAAATACAGAGGCCAGTTTTCAAAAGCCAACTACTCACTGATTCTCTTAGTCTAGTTTATGAAGTGATTCTAAGAGACCATACAAAATTTCCAACCAGTCTGAACTTAATCAATCACCACCTGTCCCTTTTCAATATATGTGCCTATAGCAGTCATGGACATTTTGGTGGAAACTTCAGTCACTCTTCTAAAAGGATATTGTGCTTAAGTTACTCTTCCAAAAGTATTTATATTCAATTTATGTTTAAATAATTTCAAACACACTCAGAAAAGTTGCAAGAATAATACAAGGAAATCCCAAACAACCTTCACCCACTTTCGGCAATTAACATTGTGCCACATTTGCTTTATCGTTGTCCCTTTTTCTTTCTCTATTTTTTCCTGACCCCTTTGAGAGTAAATTGCAGATATCATGTCCCCTTGCCCCTAAATTCTTCAGTGTGCATTTCCTAACAGCAAGGACATTCTTTTGCATGATCACAGCTAAAACTTAATCTTGATTTCATGCTCTAATGTGATATACGATCTGTATTCCAATTTTGCCAATTTTCCAAATATCCTTTATGGCATATTTTCCCCTTCTTTGGGTTCTCTGAATCCAATTCAGGATCATAGATGGCAATTAATTGTCACATCTCATCTCTTCAGCCTCTTTTTTTTTTTTTTTAATGTTTTTAGTTCTTTTATTTATTTTAAATTTATTTATTTTTGGCTGTGTTGGGTCTTTGGTGCTGCATGTGGGCTTTCTCTAGTTGCGGGCGAGCGGGGGCTACTCTTCATTGTGGAGCATGGGCTTTTCATTGTGGTGGATTCTCTTGTTGCGGGGCATGGGCTCTAGGCTCGCAGGCTCAAGAGCGCAGGCTCAGTAGTTGTTGCGCAGGTATGCTCTTGCTCCGTGGTATGTGGGATCTTCCCGGACCAGGGCTCGAACCCGTGTCCCCTGCATTGGTAGGCAGATTCTTAACCACTGTGCCACCAGGGAAGCCCTCTTTAGTCTCTTTTAATCTAGAACAGCTCTTTAGCCCCTCCTTGGCTTTCATGAGCTCGGCATTTTGGAGTAGTTTGGGCCAGTTATTTCCTAAAATGTCTTTTAACTTAGTATTAGCTGATGTTTTCTCATGGTTAGATTGGGGTTATGCATCTTTAGCAGGAATACTACATAGGTTGCATTCACATCTTAAATTCTATTTCTAATTGTGACGAAAACAATATGCAGTATAATTTAAAGACTCTAGCAGGTGAAGAATTATTACTGAGAGAGGGAGAAGTTGGCCATTCTCCCTCTATTTTAAGCCAGTATTATTCCTCTGTGGTATATTCATTGTGCTCTAGAAGAATAGTGCACTTTAACAAGAGCATACTGTAATTACTGTCCTGCAGCAATTACAGAAAGATTTTGGCTCTGTAAAAACTTTCTAAATGTTAGGCCCACAAAAGATGTTTTCAATTTTGTGAACTCCCTAACTCTGAACACCTCTGCTGAGGAAGGCAGGGATCCATGGCCATTTCGGCATCAGACTAGGATAGTACTAGATGACCGCTAAGGTGCTTTCTGACCCTGACATGTGTCCCAGGAAAGCTAAGGTCTGCATTCACTCTAACTTTCTAATTGCAGGCAAGGATATCACTCTTTGAATTAACAGGAAATTTTTTAGTATATTAAGAGTCTACATATCATATGAAAAGATGCTCAATTTTCTAAAAATTTTAAAAATGCAAATTAAAACTCTGCTAAGATGCCATCTTTTACCTATGAGATTAGCAAAAATCTAAAAATTTAATAACACCCTGTGTTGGTGAGGACATGGGAAAATAAACACACTCATGTATTACTGGTGAAAACACAAATTGGTATATAACCTCCCTGGAAGGTAATTTAGTAATGGCTATCAAAATTGTAAATTTATTTGCCCTTGAATGAGCAACTAAGTTTGGGGGAATTTATTCTACAGCTATACTTGCACACATGGAAGATGATATAAGTACAAGATTACTCTCAATGAAGCTCCATTTGTAATTGTAAAAGATTAAAAACAATGCAAATGTCCATCAGTAGGGAACTGGTTAAATAAATGCTTATTTACTCATCCAATGGAATACCATGCAGATGCCCAAATAAGGGTGGTAGGGGGAAAGCTTGCTAAGTACTGATTTATAAAGAGCTCTACATAGCAGCACTATTAATAGCCAAGACCTGGAAACAACCTAAATGTCCATCAACAGATGAATGGATAAAGAAGATGTGGTATATATATATATATATATATATATATATATATATATATATATATACAATGGAATATTACTCAGCCATAAAAAAGAATGAAATAATGCCATTTGCAGCAACATGGATGGACCTAGAGATCATCATACTAAGTGAAGTAAGTCAGACAGAGAAAGACAACTACCATATGATACCACTTATATGTGGAATCTAAAATATGGCACAAATGAACATATCTACAAAACAGAAACAGACTCACAGACATAGAGAACAGACTTGTGGTTGCCAGGGGGGAGGGGATGGGGGAGAGATGGATTGGGAGTTAGGGATTAGCAGATGCAAACTATTATATACAGGATGGATAAACAACAAGGTCCCCCTGTATAGCACAGGGAACTATATTCAACATCCAGTAATACACCATTATGGAAAAGAATATGGAAAAAGAATGTATATCTATGTATAAATGAATCACTTTGTTGTACAGTAGAAATTAACACAACATTGTAAATCAACTATACTTCAATTAAAAAAAGAAAGAGCTCTAAAATATATTAAGTGAAAAACTACAAGTTTTTATATGTAGCACCATTTTTATACTATTCTATCTTTGGTATAAAAGGGAGGGGACTAAAAGGCGATATGTATATTTGCTTGTATGTCCACATATAAACTGAAGAACCTTAGTGAGGGGAGTTCTTGGCAGATGGGGGTCAAGGATTAGCAAGAGGCTTTTACTGTCTATCCTTTGTACTTTCAGGTTTTTGAACCACACAAATGCATTACCTATCCAAAAGCTAAATTTTAAAAGAAATAAACAGAATGAACAGAAAATGGTAAAATAAAAACAAACAAAAAAGAATCTATGTTTCCCTTCCTGCTGACCTGGAATTATGAGCACCAGAGTCAACTCTCTAGCATTTAGGACTTTTTCTGTTAAATATGATAATGTGAGCCCCAGGTATAAAAGGCATTCTCGGCAGTGTGTGTGTGTGTGTGTGTGTGTGTGTGAGAGAGAGAGAGTGAGAGAGAGAGAGAGTCTAAATTTATTTTCTTCCAGGAAACCAAATCCCAATTCATTTATATAAGCATGGTGTAGTCACCCCTGTTGGCACTCTACACATATCCCCTTGGGATCCCTTTTATATTTTGAGAGCTCTCACGGTTCCCAACTTCTGTGTGTTCTGCTTATAATGGCCTGCACCTGTGACACTCTTTGGAGACCTGCCCTTGGGCTGGGCTACTTTGCTCTCTAGAGCAGAGAGCAAGAAATGCCTGGAAATTTACTTCCTCCGAGGCAGACTTAACCAATGATTTACCAGTGCAGGAATATGAAATCCTAGCTCCTTGCCTCTGATCTGAACAAACTTGGAGGTATAATCTACGTTCTAGAGCTCCTCACAATATCGGGCTGTGGCTGGGACTTTGCTTGAAACTGCACATTTCCTTGCTTGAAACTGCACGTTTCCTTGGCTTCTTTCCCTTCCAGGCTCTACTTCTCCCACACTCTTACTGGTTTCTCCTTTTTCATAAGTAATTTGTATGTGAATCCATGTCTCAGGATCCCTTTCTGAAGAACATGACCAAAGGCATATGATTTATTTGATTTGGAGTGGCTGTAACATGACATCAAAATTTGATTTTTCCCAACAAATAGATTTGAGAAATTGGGGAACCATTATTATAAATTCCAATCCCACATTTGATACACTGAAAATACTCCAGATGATACCTCATTATGCAATTATTTTATGACATATAATAATTTAAATAACTTGCTTCTATGAGCAAATGGGTTTTACCACACACCTAATCATATTACCAATTTAGTTAATGCAGAAGTCCTGCCCTTAGGGTCTAGTATTTTAAAAGACTGTAAATGCAATTCACAGTGTTTCAGGTAGACCAACATGGAGGTAACAATAGAAACAATTTCCTACATCATCTTGGGTTATCTGCTAACCTCGTGAAGCATGAGATCTTATAACTCCTATCATTATTTTTGCCTGCCTACCTAAGGATGTCATGAAAGCTCAG
Organism: Kogia breviceps; assembly: GCF_026419965.1. Taxonomy (NCBI): domain Eukaryota; kingdom Metazoa; phylum Chordata; class Mammalia; order Artiodactyla; family Physeteridae; genus Kogia; species Kogia breviceps. Next base: position 95,808,394 of record NC_081330.1, on the reverse strand, counting down.
AGTCGAACACAGCTAATTTAACCACTGCATATTTGCATTTCTCCCTGTAAAAGCTTGTTTTCGCAAATATAACACATCTTTTCTCTTACAAAAGAACCAGTTTCCTGGACAACATTTTCTATTTCTCCCTTCCCCATAAACACCACCTTGGTATCTGGAATTTTCCTACATGTAAGGGCTTTGGTCAAATGTTTGACTGTTTTAAGAAGCATCCACAGTACAGCAAATGACAGAGAGAACATCCTGGTCCTTTACAGGCTTCCAGTCTGAAACAAGAAGGATTAACATCTAGATGAGAGGCCAGCAAACTACAGACTCCAGGCCAAACCTAGCCTACTGCCTGTTTTTGTATCACCCCATGAACTCAGGATAATTTTTACATTTTAAAATAATTGAAAAAAATTCAAAAGAAGAATATCATTTTATGACAAAAAACTATGTGAAATTCAGATTTCAGCATCCATAAATAAAGTTTTGTTGGAACACTGCATCACTCACTCATTTTGCTATTGTCTATGGCTACTTTCAGTTGAGTAGTTGCAGCAGAGACAGTGTGGCCCTCTGTGGTTGGGAAAACAGTGCCTTATCCCTGGAACCTGTGAATCTGTGAACTTACATGGCAAAGGGACTTTGCAGATGTGATTAAGGTTATGGATTTTTTTTTTAATTGAAGTGTAGTTGATGTACCATATTATATAATTTACAGGTGTGCATTACAGTGATTCACAATTTTTAAAGGTTAGACTCCATTTATAGTTATTACAAAATGTTGGCTATATTCCCTGTGTCGTACAATACATCCTTGGTAGCTTGTTTTATACCTAGTAGTTTGTACCTCTTAATCCCTTACCCCTATATTGCCCCTCCCTCCTTCCCTCTCCCCTCTGGTAACCACTAGTTTGTTCTCTATATCTGTGAGTCTGCTTCTTTGTTGTTATATTTACTAGTTTGTTGTATTTTTTAGATTCCATGTATAAATGATATCCTACAGTTTTTGTCTATCTCTGTCTGACTTCTGCTAAGTAAAAAATAAAGTTACGGGCCCTGAGATGAGGAGATTGTCCTAGATTATCTAGGTAGGTCCAATCTAATCATATGAACTCTTAAAAGCAGAGAATTTTCTCCAGTTGGAGTCAGAGAGATATGACAGGAGGGAAAGTCAGAGAGATTCAAAGTATGTGAAGGACCCGGTGTGCTGCGGCTGGTTTGAAGATGGAGGGGACAACGTAACAAGGACTGTAGGCTGTGTTAAGGAGCTGAGGGAAGCTGACAGCCAGCAAGGAAGTGCGGGCATCTAGCCATATTGGACTGGATTCTGCCAGCCACCTGAATGAACTGAAAAGCAGATTCTGCCCTCAGAGCCTCCAGGAACATGGCCTAGCCACCACCTTGACTTCTGTCTTTTGAGATGCTAACGTGCTGAGCTCCAGAGTGCTGGTCTTTTAACCAAAGAGCTATGAGGTTATAAATGAGTATTAACTTTAAGCTGCTAAATTTTGATAAAGTAACCGGATTAAGCCCCAGATGGAGTCACTCATGCTAAGCCCCATGTCAGCAAACCAAACTAACTTAACTAAGTTTCTATGCTTGGATCTTCTGGAAAAGGAAGGCCTAAGTCAGCCAATCAGTGCTCGCCTGCTCTGCACAAGATACCTGACCTGGTCCAACACTTCCCTTTTCACCATATAACCAATCAGCAAATGCCTAGTATGACTTCCTTGTCCCTGCTCACTTTGGTCCATAAAAATCTCTCACCTTGTACAGTACTTTGGAGCTCCTTTCTATCTGCTAAAGTGGATGCTGCCTAATTCATGAATCACTGAACAAAAGCCTTCTAGATCAGTACATTGTCTGTGGAAAATTTTAACAGTTTGTAGTAACTTGTTTCAGCAGCAGTAGGAAACGAATACTTCCTCAAATCCTAAAATGCTATCTGGCCCTTTTGAGATAAATTTTGCCAAACATTCATCTGAATCCTTACTCCCCAAATTGTGAGTGCTCAGACCAGCAGCATTGGTATCACTCTAGAGCTTGCTAGAACTGCAGAATCTCTTAATTAACCAGATGGAAGGGAATCTTTCACAACGTATATCAAATTACCAGAATGTGCACTTTAAATATTTTACAATTTTATATGTCAATTATCCCCTATAAAGCTGAAATTAAACAAATAAAAGTTAAAAAAATAAAAAAACCTCAATACCCATATGATATATGCCAATTATGTGAGTTCACACACACACACACACACACACACACACACACAAAAGGAAATGCAGAGTCTCAGACCTCACTGAGACCTACTGAATCAGAATCTGCATTCTAACAAGATCCCTAGGGGATTCTTTTGCACATTAAAGTCTGAGAAACACTTGTCTAGAGTTCATTTTGCTGTTGTCTTAGCTGTTACCAAGATGCTCTTAGATGCCTTTGTCAGGATAGAGAGTTGAGCAGAGATATACACAGAAATAACGTTAGAGAAAATCTGGAAGTTGGACTTGGCTGGCTATTTTATAATTATCACAGTCACCAGCATCCTCATCTTCATCCTCAGCATTATCATAACCACATTCATCATCATGCCAAAGCAGCATCAAGAACCCGCTTCTCGTACCTGCACTGCAATTATTGCCTATTTTACTTGACTCTTTGAACTCCCCCAGAAAGCCACTTTATTAGTTCCTTAGGGCTCCTGTAACAAAGCACCACAACTAGATAGCTTCAAATAACAGAAATTTATTCTCTAACAGGTCTGTAAGCCAGAAGTCAGAAATCAACATGTTGGCAGTGTTGGTTCCTCCTGGAGACTCTAAGAAAGAATCTGTCCCATGCCTATCTCCTAGTTTCTGGGGGTTGCTGGCAATCCTTGGCTTTCCTTTACTAATACATGCATCACTCTAATCCCTGCCCCCACCTTCATATCATCTTCTCTGTGTCTCCAATCTCCCTCTTCCTGTCTCTTATAAGAACACCTGTTATTGGATGTAGGGGGCCACTCTAAATCCAGAATACTATCATCTCAAGATCTTTAACTTAATTACATCTGCAAAGACGCTTTTGCTAAATAAAGTCACATTCACAGGTTCTTAGGGGGTGGAGAGAGGGTTTTTGGATGTGGACATATCTTTTCAGAGGCCACCATTCAACCCGCTAAAACCACCATTAAGGACCATAAGTTGGCTAATCAAAGCTAAGGTGACTCACTGCAGTGAGGACAAACCCATCCTTACTGAGTCTTAATGAGTGTCTCAAAAGGGGGAAATGAGCAGAGGTTAGTTATAGGGTTTTAAGGTATGGAGTGGGTGATTTTAAGAGTCTTGCAAGGTGGAGTGTTGATTAGGATTGGGCAGAGTTTTATGACATAATAAATTTGGATTGGAGAACACAGTGAGGAGAGCCTTGATGATCAAGTTTGTCACTTAACAACCGAAGTTTTCACAAAGATAAACTTCTTCTGGGCCTTAGGCTCCATCTTCTATACAATGAAAACCTTGCTGGAAAGTATGCAGATGAAGCCTTTGCAGTCATTTATACCTCAGCAGGGATGAGTTTGTCTGATAGCTTTCAGAGAGTTCAGTTCGATAGAGTAAAATGAACTTCAGCCATGATCCAGGCTAAAGGAGAAGGAAACCTTACAGATAGCCAGATCCTTTTTTTGGTTATCCAGCCAGGCTATGTCTTTCCCTGCAGTAAAGCAAAATTTCAGTCTCTCAGTATTCAGCTGGTACTGCTCATATATTAGATGTAACTGAGAAAAAAAGTGTATGTTCTATGCAGTTATGTATAGGTACCACTTTAAAAATAGAATATTAACCTTGTTTACTTATTTATTATCCATTTTCTTCTACTGGAACATATTCTTTCTTCATAAGGGACTTTGGTCTTGTTCATCATTCCAACCCTAGAACTCTTTCCTGGCACAAATGAAGTTCTTGATAAGTATTTGTAGGATAGATGAAAATAGACTATAGCTATTTGGATAAATACATTAAAATACTATAGGATATATATGGACAAAGGAGTCAGGCAGAAAATGTCTCTTGCTTGCTTATAACCTGAAGGTCAAATAAGTCAATTTCTAGTTAAGATACATTCAAATCCCACTGATTATGATAGTAGGGGTGTTTTGGAGGAGAAAGGTGGTAATAGAAGTTTGAAATAGAAATATGCAATTTGGTTCCTATTCTATTTTTAGAAGATTTAAGGTAGGATGAACTCTAACTGCATCTAAACTGCAGGATGAAGATAAACCTCTGAAACCAAATCAGAACATATAGAATCCAAACCGTTTTTCATTACAAAAATGGAAGCCAGTTTGTAGGATCCTCTTTAAAGCAGCTAGTATGTATTAAGGCAGAGGAAATTATTATAATGATTGATTTTAATTTAGTACAAGTCTGTCTTTAATAAATGAAATTTTATCTCTCTTAAAAGAAATCTAAAATATCTTGGAGAGGTTGTCAAGAGACGAGAGAGCTAAGCTTTGCCGGAAAAAAAGAGAATGATGTTCTTATGGGGAATTCTGAAGAGTATTAAAATTGACTAATTCATTAGAAGAGACTTTTGTGAGCTTATTACAAGTTCTTCATTATTGCAGTTCTTCCAAAAGGACTTAAAAGGCTTTTTAATGCAAAATGAACGGTACATCTTGCTTTGATGTTTCCTAAATATCTGATTTTTTAAAAATAGAATAAGTAGATATAAAAGCCATACATATTTTCAGTTTCCCCAATGATTTAAAATATTATTTTCTATGATTCAGTTAGTTCAGCAATTTGTTCATTGCTATTTCACTTTGTTCCATAAGATCTTTGTCGCATACACAAAATATTTGTATTAGTCTGTGCAAACATGCTTTGTTAACTTCTTTTTCTCTGCAGCTTTGAGATATAATTGACATACAGCACTGTATTTTAACATATACAGCCTAATAATTTGGTTTACATACATCATGAAGTGATTATCATGATAAGTTTAGTGAATATCCATCATCTCATATAGGTACAAAAATTAAAGAAATAGAAAAAAGAATTTTCTTTCTTGTGATGAGAACTCAGGATTTCCTCTCTTAACAACTTCCATGTATAACATACAACAGTGTTAATTATATTTAGCAAGTTGTACATTACATCCTTAGCAGTTAGTTATCTTATAATTGGTAGCTGATACATTTTGACTATCTTCATCCAATTCCCCTCGCCCCCCTCCCCACTTTTAATAAACTCCAAGTTTACAATGCAATTCAATCTTTCTCTGATATATTAGCACCATCACAATTGCCTCACTCTTTGACAGGACTATGGTTCATTGCAAAACTATATAAATGCAAAAAAAAGGATCTTCTTTTTCCTCACTGCTTAGTTGCTGTTGGGTCAAATCCCCAGGGATCTGATGCACTGAAGGCTATTTGAAAACCTGCCTTGAAAAGATACTCAGCATCGCTAATTATTAGAGAAATGCAAATCAAAACTACAATGAGGTATCACCTCACACCAGTCAGAATGGCCATCATCAAAAAGTCTACAAATAATAAATGCTGGAGAGGGTGTGGAGAAAAGGGAACCTTTCTACACTGTTGGTGGGAATGTAAATTGGTACAACCGCTATGGAGAACAGTATGGAGTCTCCTTAAAAAACTAAAAGTATAGCTACCATATGATCAAGCAATCGCACTCCTGGACATATATCCAGAAAAGTTAAAAACTCTAATTTGAAAAAATACATGAACCCCAACATTCATAGCAGCATTATTCACAATAGCCAAGACATGGAAGCAACATATATGTCCATCAACAGATGAATGGATAAAGAAGATGTGGTATATACATACATACATATATATATATATATATATATATATATATATATATACAATGGAATATTATTCAGCCATAAAAAAGAATGAAATAATACCATTTGCAGCAACATGGATGGACCTAGAGATTATCATACTAAGTGAAGTAAGGCAGACAGAGAAAGACAAATATCATATGATATCATTTACATGTGGAATCTGAAAAAATGATACAAATGAACTTATTTACAAAACAGAAACAGACTCACAGACTTCGAAAACAAACTTATGGTTATCAAAGGGCAAAGGGGGGTGGGGAGGGATAAATTAGGATTTTGGGAGTAACATATACACACCATTATATATAAAATAGATAAACAACAAGGACCTACTGTATAGCACAGGAAACTATACTCAATATTTTGTAATAACCTATATGGGAAAAGAATCTATAAAAGAATATATATATATATATATATATATATATATATATAATACATAAAACTGAATCACTTTGCTGTACACCTGAAACTAACACAGTATTGTAAATCAACTATACTTCAACAAAAAATAATTTTTTTAAGAAAGAGGTACCTTAAAAAAAACACAAAACTGTCTTACATGCAAACCTTGCATCTTCTCTTAAAAAGGTTTTGATTTATTTGCCCCCAAATGATTTACATCCTCCATGTAGTCACTGTTCAGAAAAATGATACAAAATTTAGAGACAAGGCAAAAGGGTAAGTGTCACATCCTTTCAATAGATTATGGAGAAGAAGGCTCACGGAAGGATTATCTATGGAAATGTACTTCATTTACTCACTCTATCATTGAAAGTCAAAGACTTCATGAAGTTACATAAAAACTTAAAGAATTTTGTCCAGGAGTGATGCAAATGATCTCTGTCTAGTGGAAAAAATAACTCCAAAGATTATAGGTTCTTCGCCCTGAAGGAAAGGTTTGTATCAAATGCAGCCATTTTATCCTAACATTACTTAAGTTACCTATATGTACTGAGCTCTTCACATGCTCTTCAAACCAGTCTTAATATCCTACTGGTTTCTGCATTAATTAAGTTGAATAAAATGTTTGTCATATGTTTCTTTTATATATGCATAAGAGTCAGGATTTGACCTTATTTGAAAATTAAACCTTAGTGCCACTTAACACCTCACACCTCTACCTACAGGCAAGTAGGTTCTGGACTACTCCTGTAGGAAAGAAAGCAGATCACAGAGAACTTCAATATGAAAAACAAAATGAAATATTACTGAGGTAATGAAAAATTACTGAGGTAAGGAAAAAATATCTTCAATCTTTGAAGAGAAAAAAATAATCACCATAGAAACCAATGTGGTAATGACTTTTATTTGGCCCTTATTCTGTTCCCTTTGTTGGGAAGACGGAAGCCCTGGGTTCAAGCAGTAGGACAGGACAAGGGGATGCATTACTTGTAATTAGAGGTATTTGATTCTCAGACTTGGCTACAGATCTTTTCTCATTGAAATCCCTGGGATCCTTTAGCTAATATACTGAGAGCATTTCATTTCCTTTTTACTTGTTTAAAAAAATAAAAGGTTATCATTCAACTTCCTGAGGTACAACGCTTATCTCCTTGCCTATCCCCATTTTCAAAGGTCACTTGAGTCATATTTCAGGTTGGAGTAGCATTTGTTTATTACCCATCAGTGTCAGTCAAGTGGGGATAAGCCACGTCCCCTCCCCTCAAGGAAATCACAGTCTCAGGGAGAGAGGGCAAAGGAGAAGAGTGGATGCAGGTCAGTGGAGGACAGAATGATAGTCTGGAAGGATCTGCTAAGATTTGGCTATGACTAAGAGTGAGAAAAGAGTTAACCTCTTTTTTTTTTTTTTTTTTTTTTGCGGTATGCGGGCCTCTCACTGTTGTGGCCTCTCCCGTTGCAGAGCACAGGCTCCGGACACACAGGCTCAGCGGCCATGGCTCACGGGCTTAGTTGCTCCGCGGCATGTGGGATCTTCCCGGACCGGGGCACGAACCCGTGTCTCCTGCATCGGCAGGCGGATTCTCAACCACTGCGCCACCAGGGAAGCCCAACCTCTTTTCTTAAGGGGTTCCACCTAAGGAGTGTTCCACCTTAAGGTATAAAGACAGTGGGCTGAGGTCCAGATGCACTTTCAAGTCTAAGGAAAGAGTCATGGACCTATGGATTAGGTATCCTAACTTTTCAAACTAGGCAAGAGCCCTTAAGTCTTACACCATTTATTCATGTAGAAAACATTTTCTGGGAGGACCAAATTTGTGTTATTTTTAATTCTTTCATTTAGTGAGGAGTAATGACACACTTTTTTTTTTTTTTTTTAATAACACACTCTTAAATGAAGCAGTCTTATGTGCTAAACTTTGGCCTTGAACCAAGCCCCAGGGGACCTACCAGTGCGACAGCAGCTTTGGAGAGGAGACAAAAGCCAGGCCTCTCACGTGAAAGGAATAGAAAGCCTGGGATTCAGTCTGGGGCAAGAAATGAGAAACGTCCCTTTGGGACACAAATAATGTGAGCCCATGTATCAATGTTACATCCCGGCGCTTGCCTCTGCCATATGCGCCCTTAGGCTGCCCATGAGTGACTTCCTCCTACTATTTGCCTTGATGTTATTTTTAAGGAAACTATTTGTTCATTTGTTCTAATGTAAAAGTATACCAGCTAGGAAATAAGGAAAAACACAAAATAGCAATCACTCCATAGTACCGCTCACAGAGGTAACACTTAGTATCTTGGTATAGGTCCTCCTTCTGTGTGTATTTTTTACGTGCCTGCATTAGTTTGCCATAGCTGCCATAACAAAGTATCACAAACTGGATCACTTGGGCAACAGAAATTATTCCTTTGCAGGTCTGGAGGCTAGAAGTCCAAAATCAAGGTGCCAAAGGAGCTGGTTCCTTCTAAGGGCTGTGAGGGAAGGATCTGCTTCAGGCTTCTCTCCTGGGCTTGCAGATGGCCGTCTTCTCCTTGTCTTTTCACTTCATCTATGCTCTATGCATATCTGTCTCTGTGTCCAAATTTCCCCTTTTTATAAGGACACTAGTCATTGGATTAAGGTCCACCATAATGATTCCATTTTAATTTAATTACCTCTGTAAACAGTCCATGCCCAAATAAGGTCACATTCTAAGGTACTGAGGGGGCTTCCCTGGTGGCGCAGTGGTTGAGAGTCCGCCTGCTGATGCAGGGGACATGGGTTTGTGCCCCGGTCTGGGAAGATCCCACGTGCCGCGGAGCGGCTGGGCCCGTGAGCCATGGCTGCTGAGCTTGCACGTCCGGAGCCTGTGCTCAGCAACGGGAGAGGCCACAACAGTGAGAGGCCCGCATACCACAAAAAAAAAAAAAAAAAAAAAAAAGGTACTGAGGGATAAGACTCCAACATATCCTTTTTTTTTTTGGAGTGGGGTGGATACAATTCAATGCATAACAGTACTTGATGTATTGACTGAGCTGATTATTCTCTGTTTGCCCCCCATTTTCCACCTCTTGGTCTTGCTCTGTGTCCAGAAAGGGTGACCTTTACAAATGACAGCAATGGCCCATCTCCCTCTGGCTTCCTGTTGGGTTGAGCCAGTAGGAGGCACTGGGAGAAGATCAGAGAGCAGAAGGAGGGAGATATTTGGGACAGTACGTCCCCTACATACAAACGAATTCAGTTCCAAGGGCACATTCATAAGTCTGATACGTTCATAAGTCCAGCAAAATTAGCCTAGGTACCCAACTAACACAATCGGCTATATAGTACTGTACTGTGATAGGTTTATAATACTTTTCACACAAATAACATAAACACAAAAAATAAAACAGTTTCAATCTTACAGTACAGCACCTTGAAAAGTACAGTAGTACAGTGCAACAGCTGGCATCCAGGGGCTGGCATCGAGTGAACAGGCAAGAAGAGTTACTGACTGGAAGAGGGGGAGGAGGTGGGAGATGGTAGAGCTGAAGGGTCGTCAGCACTAGGAGATGGAGGGCAAACTGCAATTTCACTCACGCCTGACGTGGATGGCACAGGTTCTGGTTCCTTGCTGGAACCAGATGCACATTCGCATCTTTGAAAGTTCGCAACCTGAAGGTTCGTATGTAGGGGACTTACTGTATTTATTTGCTCCATTTCTGCCCCTCCTTGTCACTCCAGACCAACGGGTAGAAAGGGTTTCCCAGCTATAACTAGTGCCTGGAAACCTCAACATCTCTTTTTGGTCTTCTTAACCCTGTCACACCTCTGTAAGTAGTCGATTAAATCTTTTGGTATGGCATGAATTTCCTGTCTGGACCCTGACTAATACTTAGACATACAACATATTTTATATAGTTGACATACTATTTGTTAAGAAAAATATCCGAACACTGGAAATAAGGGAAAGGGGAGGAGACATGTCTTTTCCATGTCATCCTGAGAGCATTGTGTAACAAAATTATTTAATTCTCTAGGAGAACATACCTGTGTTTGACTTTACTGTTTACTATTTGATTAGAGTCCAAACACTGTGAAGTTATATGCTAACTTGGAGCTTATTTTTGTCTGGTAAAAAGGATAACTCCAAAGTTTATGGTTTTATTGCCCTGTGAGTTATTTAATCAGTTTTGTATCTTACATAGCACTTATTCTGACATTCTTTTTTATTAATGTCTATAGATACCCCGTCCATTGAAAGCTCTTTGAATGCTAATTTCACTCAACCATTCCCCAAATGTTGGAGATTTAGGTTGCTTCTCATCTTTAGCTATTTTAAAAAAGCTTTGCTGATGATATTCACTTTTCACTGTACTTCACATGTAGGCAAATGTTTGTGGGAAAGAGAACAGTATAAAGTTTGCACTGGGCCTTGACCTCCCATATTCAGGATGGTCCTGCCCTTGTTTTCTTCCCTGTCCTACTGTCATCTCACCTCACCCCCAATGCAGCCAGCAGGGTGTTCTTCTGGGACTTACAGTCAGTTTGGGGCATGGCCAGTTTGGGGCATGGCCTGAGCACACTTGTTGCTAACAATAGCACCTGACATCTAGAGAGTCCTTACTATATCCAGACATTGTGCTAAGAGTCTGATATGCTTTATCTCTTCTGGTCCCCATGACTACCAGTCAGTCAGTCAGTCAGGCCCTGTTATTATCTCCCTTTTCATCCTGTGAAGAGGCTAAGTTGGGATTTAAACCCAAGTCTGACCATAAAGTCTGTGCTACTTAGCACTGAGATGGGAATTGACTGTACATGTATTAAATACGTGAGTGAGCAAATAAATGAATGATGGTCAATACACTCCTGAAGGGCTTCCCTGGTGGCACAGTGGTTAAGAATCCACCTGCCAATGCAGGGGACACGGGTTTGATCCCTGGTCTGGGAAGACCCCACATGCTGTGGAGCAACTAAGCCCTTGCATCACAACTACTGAGCCTGTGCTCTAGAGCCCACAAGCCACAACTACTGAGCCCACGTGCCACATCTACTGAAGCCCGCACGCCTAGAGCCCATGCTCCGCAACAAGAGAAGCCACTGCCATGAGAAGCCTGCGCACTGCAACGAAGAGTAGCCCCCACTCTCTGCAACTAGAGAAAGCCTGCGTGCAGCAATGAAGACCCAATGCAGCCAAAAATAAAATAAATAAATACATTTATATTAAAAAAAAAAAAACACTCTTGGAAGGGCTCAGCTGGAGGGTCAGTGTAGCCGAGTCACCAGCTGGGTGCAATACTGGCTGGGGATGCCTCCTCAGGCCTCCCCCTGGCCCCTCTACATGCTCTGCTCACCTGCCTTCTAGTTGTTGACTTAAAAAAAAAAAAAAAAAAGCACAATCTAGAAGTTGAGAATTATGTTTTATTTGGCTGACTTGCTGAGTATTGAAGCCTGGAAGTAACCTCTCAGATACTCTGAGGCACTGCTCTGAAGAGGTAGGGGACGAGCCAGGATATATAGGAGTTTTTGCAACAAAGACCAGGTAGTGGGAACATTAGAAGAATAAGTTAACTAAAGGAAAAACAAACATCTCAATGTAATGAATTTAGCACTTTTCTTGGTATGGGAAGATGCAAGAATCTGGGCTCATTGAAATTGTTCTTTTGATATGGACCTTAACTATCTAGGGCCAGTATCTTTTTTCCTCTCCATCCTGAATGCCTTCAGGGTGCACACTTGGGGTGGCTGCAGTGGCTGGTGACTTGATGGCCACAACATCCTTTGTTTACTGATATGGCAAGTGACATTTTTCATCCACATAGTTCAGGAGTTGGCAAACTTTCCTAAAGGGCCAGACAGTAAATATTTTAGGTTTTGCAGGTCAAGTATAGTCTCTGTCACATATTCTTTTATTTTTTTTCTAACTTTTTAAAAATGTGAAAACCATTATGTCATGGGCCATACAAAAACAGGCCATGAGCCATATTTGGCCCATAGGTTTTAGTTTACTGACTCCTGTTCCAGTGTTACTGAGTCCAAACTCCCTCTGCTCACTGTACTACAGGTCAATAAATCGGGAGACAAGGAATAGTGACTTAATTCAGAAAGCCGGCAGACCAAGAAGATGGTGGACTGGTGTCCTAGACTACCATCTTATCGGTGTCTGGATGCTAGTTTCTTTTATAGAACAGAGTGGGGGAGGAGGTGAGGAAGTAAAGTAAAAAGGCCATAAGTCTTGCAAAACATCTCCTGGTTTTGGCCAGCCTCAGGAGGTGATGTGTTAATTATTTCTTTTCTGCAGCCATTCACAGGCGGGCAGGGGTCAGGGTGTTTCCCTGTGAGCTGAACAAAGAACACTTTAGTTTAACATTCAAGCAGAAAGGTAGGGTTCCCTGAGGCAGGCCATTATGTATGCCTATAGCTATAGATAGAACAAAAGCAATGGAAAGCAAAGGTCAAAGTAAAAGAAACAGATCCAACATGGAGTCAGATTTTGTTCCTCCCTGTTACACTAGGTCACTGATTTCTCCCTGCAGATTTGTCTAATCTTCTGCTAAATCCAATGACTGTATTCTTCATTTTGGTTATTATATTTTTTAGTTCTAGAATTTTTATTTGATTCTTTTTAATAGTTGCCAGTCCTCTGCCAAATTCTTAATTTTGTCTTTTATCTCCTTGGGCATAGGAAAGATAATTATTTTAAAGTCTGCATCTCATAATTCTAATATCTACCTATGTGAGTCTGTTTCTATTTTCTACAATTTCTGCTGGCTTTTTTTAATGGTATCTTTCTCTCTTATGTGTCTCATTATTTCTCATCAAATGCTGGACATTGTATTTGCAAAACTGTAGAAATGATTTGATGCATGGATGTTCTCTTCCTCCAGAGAAGATTTATGTTTACTTCAGTGTGGTATCTGAGCATGCCAGCAGTTTGGGATGCCCAGAATCACTAGCCAAGTTCAGTGACTGAGATGATTCCAGGCTGAGCTATAGGTCTTGGGAGAGTTTACCTCTGGTTATAAGATGTAACCCTTTGGGGTAAAGACCCAAGTCTTCTCCTATCTCCTTGACAGGTTCCTTAGCTTGGCAAGGATGTGAAAAGTTCTGCTCAGCTTCTCAGCTTCCCTACTAGAATTAATATAAATGCCCAGGGGCAAAGCAGCTTCCTGGGCTTCCTTCTTCCAGATCCTGTGCAAGTAGCTCTAGTTAACACTCTAGTGCCTTTACACAAACCATTTCTATCTCACCCATCTTCTCTAGTTGTCCTAAAGTTATGTACATGGGCCAAATCCCCTAGTCCACCATTCCAGAAGTGGGAATCTGGAGACAAATTCTCTATGCAAAGGAATTTGGACCTTATTATATTGAAAGAGATAGTTGAGAAGAGGCTTACACTGTCCTTCAAAAATTCCAAAAAAGACAGAACAAACAAACAAATGAAAACCCACTAACACATACCTGCTAATTTGGTTTAAATTTCCTCTGTAGCATATTTTAATATACTACAATTGTTGAAATCTTTAATAAATAAAAACATTTCTAGGTTATTATTAATTATCTATGTTATACTCTAAAATCAACAAGGATTGACTGTATAATTTAAAATTCTTGTTGAAAAATTAAACAAACCAAATGAAAACATTTTTCCTTGTGAAACATAAATTTTCAACTGTAATTTTAACAGAAACCTTCTTGAATTAAAAAGAAAATAAGGATTCCATATCGAAGGTCATTTTCCTCTACTCAACCGAATAAGGGCTATTCATATATTCTCCATACTTACTATGATGCTTGGGCGGGTTTTGCTTCATAAACTGTTTATTAGCATCCTGTTCTCTTTCTGTGCACAAGTGAAGTGGGCTGTTCTCAGGATCCAACAGACATAAAAAATGTTATACTCTCTAATGTTACTGGGAGAAAAAAAACCAAACACTTACCTTCACTCCTAAGTCAGGGTGAGGCCCTGATTATGGAGCAATCTTAACCATATAGGTCATGGGCACTCTCCAGCCTGAGAAAGAGTACACCACAGCAAGGGTACCCCAGAGGCTATGGGAAGGAATCTACACTGTTGGTCCAGCAACAGCTAGCCTTGGCTTCTGTCCCTCTTTGAGGGAGACTTGACAACTGTGGTCTTGATCATTGGCTGGAATAAAATCTCTTTGTTTACAAAAATATAGGCTAAGATAAAAGCTAATCTCTTTCTCCTCACCTATCCCAGGGATTGGAGGATGGGATGTGATGGGTGAAACATCCCAGTCTTCCGAGGACCATTTTAACTCACACAATTTCTGCCCCTCTTGTCCACTACCTATTATCTCTGATTCTGTGATACTGGCCAAAGTGGGTGGGTGTGGGTCTCACCAGGTAATTTGGATTTGCTGAGCCTACCTTGTCATACCCAAGCCACTCCTTCACCCTTTTTTTGAGAACCACTGGTGTGATTTTTCATGGTTTTTCATTTATTGGGTGGTCTTTCTCCTGGTCTATATTTGCCTGGTCATTTTAAGATGGGCAAAAGTTTTCTAAAAACTTCGCCTTTCTCAGCATCTGATGTAGGTACTATCTACCGCGTAACACAGGCTGTTCTGTGTCTAGGTGAAGTGGATTTGCAAAGATGCTACTTTGGTAGACAATAAGAGCCAGAACCTGAAGCACTGTTCCAAATCTGTTTTGTTTATTTAGTATTACTTAGATTCCTTTTTCTTTTTCTATTTTAAAGATATGATTTATATACAGCAAAATTTACTCTTTTTGGTGTACAGTTCTGTGAGTTTTGATAAATGCATACAGTTGTGAAATTACACTGTAACTAAAATATAGAAAAGTCTCATTGCCTCAAGGATGCCCTCAGACCCCACTGTAGTCAACCCCTGCCTTTACTCCCAGCCGCTGGCAACTACTAACCTGTTAACTGCCCTTATATGTTTGCCTTTTCCAGACAGTCATAGAGATAGAATCATAGAATATGTAGCTTTTTGTGTCTGAATTCCTTCATCTTGCATAATACATTTCTCTGGGTTTTTGTATGTGTCAGTAGTTTGTTCCTGTTTTGTTGATGAAGAATATTCTATGACATTGATGTACTCAGTTTGTATAGGTATTCATCCATTGAGGGGTATTTGGATTGCTTATAGTTGTTAGCAATTATGAATAAAGCCTAGGTTATTAGTGAACAGGTTTTTGTGTGAACATAAAATTTCCTTTCTTTATGGTCAACATCCAGGAGTGAGATTGCTGGATCACATAGGAAGTGTATATTTAATCTTTCAAGATACTGACAAGCCATTTTCCAAAGTGGCTGTATCATTTTGAATTTCCACCAGCAAATTATGAGAGTTCTGGTTGCTCCTCATCCTCAGCAGCTCTTGGCATTGCCATTATCATTAAGAATGTTATCCATTATAATAGGAGTGCAGTGGTATTTCTTTGTGGGTTTTATTTAAACTTCACTAATAACTAATGACACTGAGCTTATTTACATGTGCTTATTTGCCATCAATGTATCTTCTTTAATGAAGTGTCTCTTTGAATTCTTGGGCCATTTATTAATTAGATTTTCTCTCTCTATGGATTTGCATATTTTGGACGTTTCCTATTAATGGAATCATACAATACATAAACGTTTGTATCTGGCTTCATTCACTCAGTATAATGTGTTCATGGTTCAGCCATGTTGTAGCATGTGTCAATACTTCTTCCTTTTCATGGCTAAATAATAATCCATTATATGAGTATACCACACTTTGTTTATCCATTCATAAGTTGATGGACATTTTGGGTTGTTTTCACTTTTTCACCATTATAAATAATGTTGCTATGGCCATTCATGTATAAAGTTTTTTACATGGACCTAAGTTTTCATTTCTCTTGTATATTTAACTAGGAGTGGAACTGCTGAATCATATAATAACTCTGTGTTTAACTTCTTGAAGAATCACCAAATTTTTCCACAGCAGCTGCACTATTTTACATTCTTGACAGCAATGTATGAGGGTTCCAACTTTTCCCCATCCTTATCAACACTTGTTATTATCTGTCTTTTTTATTATAGCCATCCCAGTAGGTGTGAAATGGTATCTTATTGTTGTTTTGATTGGCATTTCTCTAATGACTAACGGTAATGAACATTTTTTCATGTGCTTATTGGCCCTTGTATATCTCTTTTTGGAGAAAAAGTCTACTCAAATCCTTTCTCATTTTATTAATTAGGTCTTTTTCTATTATTTAGGTTGAAGAGCTCTTTATGTATTCTTGATACAAGTCTTATCAGATAAATGTTTTGCAAGTATTTTTCTTATTCTGTGGGCTGTCTTTCACTTCCTTGATGGTGTCCTTTAAAGCACAGAAGTTTTTAATTTTGGTAAAGTCCAATTTATATTTTTCTCTTTTTGCTTTTTCTTTTGGCATCATATCTAAGAAACCATTGTTTAATCTAAGGTCATGAAGGTTTATGTCTGTTTTTTTTTTCTAACAGTTTCATAGTTTTAGCACTTACATTTAGTTCTTTGGTCCATTAATTGATTGGTTTTCATATGTTGAACTATCCTAGCAGACTGGAATAAATCTCACTTTGTCATGGTGCATAATCCTTTTTTGTATGTTGCTAGATTCAGTTTGCTGGTATTTTTTTGTTGAGGATTTTTGCATCTGTGTTCATAGGGGATATTGGGTCTGTAATTTTCTCTTCTTGTGATGTCTTTGTCTGGTTTTGGTGTCAGAGTAATCCTGGACTCATAGAATGATTTGGGAAGTGCTCCCTGCTGTTTTTATTTTTTTGTCTTAAAGTCTATTTTGTTTGATGTTAATATAGCCACTTCAGCTTTCTTTTGGTTACTGTTTGTGTGGAATAGATTTTTCCATTCTTTTGCTTTCAATGTATTTGTGTCTTTGAGACTAATGTGTGTCTCTTGTAGACACCATAGAGTTGATCGTATTTTTCTTATCCATTCTGCTAATCTCTGACTTTTGATTAGTTTCTAGGGAATTGCCAGAAAAACTCAGAAAATGGCAATTCTCCTGGACTAGGGCTTGTGGGGAGCTCCAAAATTCTTCTGTCCCCAGTGGCTGCTAGGTTGCTAATTTTCATAGCTCCTCTTGTTGTGACACTGTTGGATTTCAAGACTTCTGAGGAGCTGGGAAGAGGAAGATGTTATGAGGCAAGTTAAAGTACCACAAAGCTCCCTATTCTTACTGAGATGCCACTGTTTTTTCTTGAATAAACATTCCTTGAATTGTTGCAAGCCTTTGGTTACTTTCAGAGTTCTAAAAAAGTTGATTTTGACAGTTTTTATCAGTATTCTCATTGTTCTCATGGAGGAGTGGATGTTCAGAGGTCCTTACTCCACCATTCCCATGGATGTCATTCCTCCAAATCTGCTTTTTACCTAACTGCCCATGAAAGAAAATCTGTCAAAATATTTATTTTTTATGAAATTTTAAAGTAGCTATCTACTTTTCTGTTCTGGAAAAATAAAACTGAAAACACCTTAACAGGCAGACACATTTAGGAGATACAAAGAAATAAGGAACAGAGAATACATTTTATATAATTCAGAAATATAAGGAGCATTTTGCAACAGCAGAGCAAAGCAACCCATATTTTCATTTTGTACTTTACAGAATTCAACAAGTTAATGCACCCAAACTCTAAACTCCCTGCACATTTTCCTTCCAGCACCTAGATCTTCCTAAGATACTATACTAGTTTTCTATTGCTGCCATACCAAATTACCGCAAACCTAGTGGCTTAAAACAACACCATTTATTTGCTCACCATTCTGTATGTCAGAAGTCTAGGCAATCTCAGATATTTTCTCTGTTCTAGGTTTCATCAGGCTGAAATTAATGTGGTGGCCAAGTGGCATTTCTCTCTGGAGGTTCTGAAGAATATTCCTCTTTGAAGACCGCTGATATTGTTGGTGGAATTCAGTTTCTTGCAGTTATAGGACTGCTGGCTGTCACCTAGGACTATCCACATTTCTTGGCTTGCGGCTTTCTTTTGGCCATCTTCAAAAACAGCATTAGTGCATCAAATTCTTCTTGTGCTTGGGGGTCTCTCTGATTTCCTCTTTTGCCACCAACCAGAAAAAAACTGTTTAAAGAGACTCACGTGATTAGATTAGGCTCACTCAGATAATTTCCCTATTTTAGGGCCAAATGTGCTACTTAACATAATTAGGGAAGTGATCTTATCGTATTCACAGGATCTGGGATTAGGGCATAGAATCTTGAAGGAGCCATTCTTGGGATTCTGCCTATTTAAATGAAAGCTGGTTTGTTTGCAAAATAATTGGCCTAAATTTGAAGGCAAGAGATATTCCTACACAGAGAAAAATTTCCCCCAAAATTTTTACTTTAGAAATTTGCAAACATACAAAAAAGTGGAAAGAACAGTATAATGTACACATATATATCTACCAACTAGATTCAAGAGTTAAAATTTTGCCATATTACCTTTTCTATCTACATACAAGCATCATGATATCACACCTGAATATTTGAACATGCATCTCCCAAGAATAAGGGCATTTTCTTCTATCACCACAATGCCATTATCATACCTAAGAAAAGTAATAACATTTCCTTAAAATATCTACTATGTAGTCCATATTCAAAGTTCCCCAATTGTCCAAATATGTTTTATACAACTACTTTTATTTCAAAAAAGTGATCCAAAGTTTATGAAATGTATTTGCCGTAATTTCTTTTTTGTGTCCTTTAACCTAGAACTATCTCCACGTCTTTTTAATTTGCATTTCAATGACTTTGAAGAGGCAAGATCAATTTGTAGTCCTGTAGAATGTCTTCCATCATTCAGGATTTGACTATTTCCATGCGGTATCATTTAACTTGCTCTTCTAGCCCCTGTATTCCATGTAAAGGTTGGAAGACAACAGTATGTCACAGATTATGCTGTTTATCTCATATTGTATCATACTAGGAGTACAAAATGTCAGACTCTTAATGTCATTAAGTTTGATTCCTGACTTAAAGTTACAACCTCCAGATTTGTCCATCTCTAAGGTATGCTTTTTCGTTTATAAGCAGCAAATTATCTCTGAGGTGACAAGTTGGCACCGTGCAACCATCCTGTTCACCAACAACCTGACACCTAATGGTTTTGCCATCCATTGATAATCCCTTCCTGAATCAATTGTGTCACTAGGGTTTGTACAATGGTGATTTTCTAATTTGATCATCCTTCACATTTATCAGGTGTAATTCTTCTGTAAAGAAGGGGCTTCTCTCTTCAATTAGAACAGGAGAAATACTTAATTTTTTCTAATTACAAATCTCCAGAGAAAAAGATGATGTAAAAATCATCTTCAATACCGGCAAACGAGAGTTTTTCTTTCCCTTTCTTCTCTTCTTTTTTTATTATCAATATAAACTTATGAATTGGGCTTCCCTGGTGGCGTGGTGGTTAAGAATCCACCTGCCAATGCAGGGGACACGCGTTCGAGCCCTGGTCCGGGAAGATCCCACATGCCGCAGAGCAACTAAGTCCGTGCACCAGAACTACTGAGCTTGTGCTCTAGAGCCCGAGAGCCACAACTCCTGAAGCTCGTGCGCCTAGGGCCCGTGCTCCACAAGAAGAGAAGCCACCGCAATGAGAAGCCTGTGCACCCCAATGAAAAGTAGCCCCAGCTCGCCACAACTACAGAAAGCCTGCGCACAGCAATGAAGACACAACGCAGCCAAAAATAAATTAAAATTAAATAAAATAAATAAAACATTTTTTTAAACTTACGAATTTTATTCGTTTTATTTATTTATTTACAATTATATTTCTTTATTTTTTAATTTTATTTTATTTTTAAAAGTTTTTTGGCCACGCCACCCAACTTGTGGGATCTTAGTTCCCCAACCAAGGATCGAACCCAGGCCCTTGGCAGTGAAAGCACAGAGTCCTAACCACTGGACCGCCAAAGAATTCCCAACAATCAATTATATTTATTATTGTTACCATCATCATCATCATTAATGTGTGGCTGAGCCACACTGACTTCATTTTGTCAGCTCCATCTTAGGCCTGCAGTCCTACCCCCACCCCCTTCCACATAACTACACTTACTCATGAGGAATGCACTCAAGCCAGATAAGTTACCTATCACCTTTTACACCTTCATCTGAACTGAAAAGTGGAAGAGTGCCTTTTGCTGAAACAGATGGTTAATGGTCATGAGAACCCCCGGGGTGAGGAAACATCCCGCCCCCCGCCCCCAGGTCCCATCCATGCAGATGTGCTTCTCCCTAGTAGTCAGATTCTGCTTTTAGCTTTGGTCCCTTTAAGTTCCCCTGTACCCCTTTCATCAGTGTGGAGTGCAGCTTCGAATGCCTCTGGATTGTAGTCGTCCACCCAGTCCTGCCTGTATGTAAGTTACCCACAATAAACTTCACAATTGCACTTTAGGGAGTAGCCTGCTTCATTTTTCAGTTTCGAAGTTCCTTCCCATTTTGGAGGATATTATTCAGTATCTCCACCTCCCAACAATTGTCATTATCATTATTTGATGCTCAAATTGCTCAGTCAAATTGGCCAGTGGGAACCCCTTCAGTATGATGCTAATATCCTTCTGAAATGACTCCATTAATCTTAGAGGTTTTTTGTTTTCAGACACAAGGCAACCCAGGCTTATCTTAAACTTTTCCCACCTTACATCTGGAATCAGCTATCTCTCCAAGAAGCCTTGATTCCTTTTAGTGGGAAATGGAATTCAGAAACCAAGACGTAGGCGCTAAGTATTCTCACTGCTGTTGGGGACACAGGCATGGAGTCTAGACCAGGGGTCAGAAAACATAGCAAACTGTGGCCCTTAAACCACTGTCGCTTTTTAAATTTTTATTTTATTTTATTTATTTATTTTTAAATTAATGTATTTCGTTTGGACTGCATTGGGTCTTTGTTGCTGAGCAAGGGCTTTCTCTAGTTGAGGCAAGTGGGAGCTACTCTTTGCTGCGGTGCGCGGGCTTCTCATTGTGGTGGCTTCTCTTGTTGCGGAGCACAGGCTCTAGGTGTGCAGCCTTCAGCAGTTGTGGCTCGCGGGCTCTAGAGTGCAGGCTCAGTAGCTGTGGCGCACGGGCTTGGTTACTCTGCGGCATGTGGGATCTTCCCGGACCAGGGCTCGAACCCATGTCCCCTGCATTGGCAGGCGGATTCTTAACCACTGCGCCACCAGGGAAGCCCCGCTGCCAGGTTTTGTAAGTAAAGTTTTATTGGAACACAGTCACACTCATTTGTTTACACATCGTCTGTGGCTGCTTTCATGCCCCAAGGGCGGAGTGGAATAGTTGCAACAGAGACAATATGACCTGCAAAGCCTAAACTATTTACTGTCCAGCCATTTACAGAAAAAGTTTGCCAACCCTGGTGTAAACATGTAGGAATTATATTTTGTAATAATAGCATTCCATGATTATGTTTTTAATTCAAACTTCAAGTGTTTTCTTAACACCTTTGATTTTTATATTTGTTTCTCTATTTTCTTAACTGAAAGTCTTGATTCTTAATACCATGGACATAGTTACATATTTTGCTTTACCTTATAATATATAGTTTCAAAATTGCAATGTCAATATTACTTCTGAAAATAAAATGACTGATGAAGGTTTAAGAGGTGTTTGCATTCTTTTGTGTCTTTATAATATATTCCACCAAGAATGTACAGAGTATTGTGTTCAAGTCACTTAAAATAATTCTTTTCTCTATGGGTAATGCTACTGATTTGGTATATGCTTAGGTTCATCTGTTCCACTTTATTTTTAATTTTGGAGTTTGCTTTACATTCTTTTTTATATTGACATCGTTTTGAAATATGTAAAACACAATTCTAATGGAGGATTTTAACAGGCCTATTAGAAATTAATAAGTTAAGACTATAAAACACTAGTAAGAATATAGAAGACTTGGACAATACAATTAGCAAGTTTGAGAAAGCTACCCAGCTCATTTTATGAAGCTAATACAACCTTGATACCAATAACAAAAAAGAGTATAGGAAAAGTATAAGCCAATCACTCTTACAAAGACTGGTATAAAAACCCCTAACTACAAAAAGAAAATTAGCAAACCAAATCCAGTAGTTTGTGCATATGTTAGATAGACGGATATTTGATAGATAGATGGATAGATAAACAGACAGACAGATACACCTGGAGGCAGTATGACTTGGAAGCTGAAACAGTAGACTATGAAACCAGAATGCCTAAGTTTGAATCTCAAGCTTCACTAATTACTGTCTGTATAAACTGGGGTTAAGTCATTTAACGTTTCTGTTCATTAGCTTCTTCATCTGCAAAATGGAGATAATAACAGTACCTACCCCATAGGGTTGTTGTGAGGCATCAATAAATTAGTATATGTAAAATACTTCACATAGAGTTATAGAAGTGTAAGCTGCTATTATTGTTTCTGTTTTTATTATTGTCCATAGAGTGGTTGCGGCTCACGGTTTCCACCCAGAGTCAGCCATTCTTGAGGTTAAGGGCACCAGTGGTGTATGAGGGACATAAGACTAGGTTAACAGGCCTGACTTGAACACAGAAAAATGATGGGAACTTCCCACAGAGTGCAGAGTGGTAGACCCCACCTCCCCAAATCTGCCTCATCCACTTATAGGGGCAACACTTATATGACGACAGGAGGCTGAACAGATGGAGCATGTCACCTGAGTGCCCCAGCCAGCGCCCCGTGTCTAGAAGGCAATGGAGCATAGTGTTTAGGAGAGAAAGTTCTGGATTCCGTCTACCTGAGTTTAAAACCTGGCTCTACTGTATTCAAAGCATCACCTACTGCAAGATTCTTAATTTTGCTAAGCCTCGGTCTGCCCATCTCTAATATGGGAATTATATTAGTATATACTACCCCATTGAGTTGCCAGGATTAAATGAAATAATACATGTCAATCACTTAAAACAGTGCCTGGCACTAAGTGTTAGCTATCATTATTGTTCTCTACACTGTTTATGAACTTGTCCTCGTGGAGGCAGGCCTTTAGCAATGAGGACCATTTTCCTCTCTCCTGGTCCTGAGGAAGCCAGTGGCGGACAACAGGAGAGATTTCAATAGCCTGCACCGATTCAGAAAGTTAGAACTGGAAGGGTCCTCAGAGAGCTGCCCTCTATGCTCTCCTCCCTGAGCTGGGATGGCGCATGCGGGCCAATGGGCTCTGCAGGCCTAAGGGGGCGGGGCGGGAGAGTAAGGCTGAGCGTTTGGATTGAATTGCTCAGAAAGGGGAAATCTGATAAGGCAGATTGCTCCATGGACTCCTATTACAGCCTTGGCGGTCTTTTCCTCCCGGTTAGGCAGCAGCTTTTCCTTTCAATCCCGTGGCTTGAGAGATACCAGCTCCTGATTAGTTACACAAACAGGGGCTGCTTCTCATTTTTCTTCTCTTGTTATCCACGTCAGACCCTCAGTATTGCAGTGGGCAGCTCAGAGGTGCCTCAGAGATTTCCAGAGTTCCCTGTGCTTGGCAGGAGTCTTAGCTGCAGATGACAGAAAGCCAACTGAAAACGCTGATGCCAAGGAGGATTTGTTGAAAGGACACTGCGCTGTGTAGCTCCTAGAATCAAGCGATTTTTGCTAAACAAACAAGAATCTCAGAGGCAAAACCAGGACAGCTCCAGGGACCTCATCGGTTGGAAAGTTCTTCAAAAACAGTGTGCTGTCTCCGCATCTGTCCTCTACGATTCTCTCTACATCTGTGACGTTCTCTCAGACGAGCTTTTGCCCAGAGGCTGAGACCAAGGCCCTGGCAGCTTCCCGGCTCACATCCATTCAATTTCACCACCTAATGGGAAAGTGGCCTCTTTCTTTTGTTCTAATTAAAAACTCCTGGAGGACACAGGTCTGTCTTAGGTCACAAGCTCATCCCTGAGTCCCATCACTGTGGCCAGGGATCAGGCCCGTTTAGTCAGGTGCCACCTCTAGCCAATCACTGTGGCCGAGGAGGTGGGGTCTGTCAGAAGATGACAATTCCCCTTTGACCCTAGGGTTAAACGAGCAACTCCCAGAAGAAAGCAAAGTCTTGCATCAGAAGAAAAGAGGGCGCTGGGCAAAAGGAACGAATAGATAACCCTACAGTCTCATTAGAGACAAAAATCTAATCTTTGAGACCTCATACTAATCAACATGGTTTCCACAGTCATTTCAGATGAATATTCATAACACAGCAAGTCCTGATTTAATAATATATGAGAAAACGTTTCCACATAAGTGATTTTTCTAGGTAACTGAACATTATCACTTTAAGTGCTAAAGCGTGTTCTTTTAGATCATTTTCTATAGGCTCTATAATATGGCGGGAGCAATTTTTTTCCTGCTTTTATAAAAAGAGTGTCCTGAACAAACTTTAACCCTTACTTGTCACCAAGTAAAGGTTATCAATGATTGGATATCAGTGACTGGATATCGATGTTCTACTGGACCACTGAGGCCTGTAAAGCTTATTTGCCCCTATGCCATGGGCGCCAAACTAACACGTGTTGATTTCTGAGGTCATTTCTTAGTTTTTGTTCTCATGTTCTCAGACGTTATTCCCCACTGCTGTCCCTGTGCCTATCTCTAGTGTCTTTTCCCCTTAAGCACCTCCTCCCTTGCTTATTTGCTAATTCTAATCTACCATGGCTTGGGAAATCAGATGACAAAAAATGTTACAGTAGTGTGTAAAATATTTGTAAATTCAGAGGCTAGAATTTACTGCTCTGCAAAGAAATAGGCTCTGAGAGAAAGCTGGGGAACTCATCCATGAATAAGTTATGAGAGTTCTTTTTTTTTTTTTTTTTTTTTTTTTGCGGTACGCGGGCCTCTCACTGTTGTGGCCTCTCCCGTTGCGGAGCACAGGCTCCGGACGCGCAGGCTCAGCGGCCATGGCTCACGGGCCCAGCCGCTCCGTGGCATGTGGGATCTTCCCGGACCGGGGCACGAACCCGCGTCCCCTGCATCGGCAGGCGGACTCTCAACCACTGCGCCACCAGGGAAGCCCCCAAATGCTGAATTCTGGGAAATATCGATATTCAAAGTCAGGAAGAGGAAAGATATTGAGAGGTATTTCTACACACTTGTCATTTTCTTCCCCAGGTTCGCTTGCCTCGGTTCACAGAAGTATACTAGGTGGTTGAGTTACCAAAAGTATATTTTATAAGAACTGAGGTATTTTTTGACTTCTTTTCTTCATATTATCACTCTTCTAGATTACATTATCTTCTTTCCATTTTTAAATATCCATTTGTCTGTGAGTCCTCACTCCACTATTTTAGGCCATTTACAAGAAGTCAAAAACATGGACCCCCTCCCCGCCTTAAATCAGCAAATGAATATGCAGGAAAACAAATAGCATTAAAATGTACACTGTCACAGAGAGAGAAAATTATATACAGATGACTTTTTCTGTAAATAAATCACTATTAAATGCTGTGATTTCAAAATGAACAGTGGGCAGTGCTGAATTCAGGAAATGGATGAAAACATTTCCCTGTGGGAAAAGAAAGCTTGCAACAAGCAAAACTGACATGGAATTGAGAAAAGATCTGAATTCAAACACACAGATCTTGCTTTTCCCATAGATAATAAAAAGAGGGGGAAAAAAATCAGCCCACTTCACTGCTACTAAATGAGAGTTGATTGAAATATTATGGCCTACATGCCCCAGATATGAAGACCTACTCTGAAAACTTCATATCCCAAAATAACAAGTCTGGCTCTGTTTACACCCGGCTAAACAAGTCAGATTGGTGGATTCAGGGGAAAATAAAACAGATTCTATGACAAAATTAAGTAGGTATTCCAGTTCCTCAGCTGTGTAATAAATCACCCCAAAACTTAGTAGTTTAAAACAGCAACATTTATTTTGCTTACAAATCTGCAATCTGAGCAGGGCTCAGCAGGGACAGCTTGTCACTGTTCTCCTCCGTGTCAGCTGAGGTGACTCAAAGGCTGGCTCAACTTGGCATTAGCAAGGGCAGCTCAAAGGCTGGGGCCCGGATCCATCCAAAGCTCACCCACTCACACGTCTGGAGGTTGATACTGGGGAGACTCACACAGCTGTGCGCTGAGACGGCTGTTGCTCCTTGGGCATCTCTCTCAATCTCTATGTGGTCTCTCTAGCATGGAGGCCTGCGGCAGCCAGACTTCTTATGTGATGGGCCTGGGATCCCAAGGCAAGTGTCTCAAGAGAGCAAGAGCCTGGCAGAAGCTGTATTACCTTTTATGACCCAGCAACAACAGTCACTCAATGTCACTTCTTCCACATTCTGTCCATTGGAAGTGAGTCACCATAGGCGAGCTCACATTCAAGAGGACGTGATAGAGTTCACCTTTGTAGCTGTAGTGTCCAAGAATTTGTGGGAATGGTTTTTTTCTTATAATTTTTAAAAATAGAAGTACAGTTGATTTACAATATCGAATTAGTTTCA
This sequence comes from Kogia breviceps, assembly GCF_026419965.1. Taxonomy (NCBI): domain Eukaryota; kingdom Metazoa; phylum Chordata; class Mammalia; order Artiodactyla; family Physeteridae; genus Kogia; species Kogia breviceps. Next base: position 95,781,765 of record NC_081330.1, on the reverse strand, counting down.
AGTGTACAGCAAAGCGATTCAGTTATACATATATATATTCTTTTTCAAATTCTTTTCCCTTATAAGTTATTACAAAATTTGAGTATAATTCCCTGTGCTATACAGTTGGTCCTTGTTGTTTATTTTATATATAATAATGTGTAGATGTTAATCCCAAACTCCTAATTTATCCCTTCCCCCCTTTCCCCTTTGGTAACCGTAAGTTTGTTTTCCATGTCTGTGAGTCTATTTCTGTTTTGTATATAAGTTCACTGGTATCCTTTTTATTTTAGGTTCCACATATAAGTGATATCATATGATATTTGTTCTTCTCTGTCTGGCTTACTTCACTTAGTATGATATTCTCTAGGTCCATCCAAGTTGCTGCAAGGAACATTTTAAAACACCAGTCAGGGCTTCCCTAGTGGCGCAGTGGTTGAGAATCCGCCTGCCGATGCAGGGGACATGGGTTCCTGCCCCGGTCCGGGAAGATCCCACATGCCGCAGAGCTGCTAGGCCCGTGAGCCATGGCCACTGAGCCTGTGCTCCGCAACGGGAGAGGCCACAACAGTGAGAGACCCGCGTACCGCAAAAAAATAAAAAATAATAAAATAAAATAAAATAAAACACCAGTCAAGTGGGATAGGGAGTGTGGGAGGGAGATGCAAGAGGGAGGAGATATGGGGATGTATGTATATGTATAGCTGATTCACTTTGTTATAAAGCAGAAACTAACACACCATTGTAAAGCAATTACACTCCAATAAAGATGTTAGAAAAAAAGAAAAACAACAGTCGGTGACTCTTTTCTGCCTGAGGAAGGGACAGCAGCTATTGCTAGATCAAGTTTTTCATACTGCAACTCCAGACCTAATTCCATTCCCTCCTAATCATACTAGCCAGTGAGCAACTCTTCCTAGCATCTCCCCAAAATGCATCAACTTTCATATATGTGCTGACTAGGCGCGTATCTGGGGATGAATCTGAAACGGAGGAAGAGAAGTGGTGACTGGGCTGAGTTAGGGACTATCCCTTCCCAGAGGCCTGGCAGTGAGGCAGCTCTGCTCAGAGCAAGATCCCCAGAGCCAAGGCTTACATGGAAGCCACAGTGAGGATAATTTCAGAGAACCCAGCAAGGAAGTGAGAAAGTTCAGGTCTACAAGTGCCCCAAAGCCACCAAGTGGTCCCTTCATAGTCATTTATATTCACGATGCAGGGGTTCTTAAAAATAAGAGCAATCATAATAAATACCTTAGAGTTGTAAGTTACTGTGGGCTTTGTAAAGCATATCCACACAAATCCTCTCATTTTCTGCTCTGTTGTGGCAGAAATTTGATTACTTCTCCCCTATCAAATGGCAACAGAGGCCACTATCAAGTTCATCTTTAAGGAGGAAATTGGATCATTCTTTGAAAAGATGGCTTCCTGTGTCAGGGGGGGCTTGGGTAGCTGCTTGCAGTGTTGATTTCTGTTGATCAGGGTGAGTTACTAGTTTTTTCATGAAGCTGTCTCAGTACCGAAGCTAGAAGTAACTGCTCCTCTCTCTTCACTTTCATAGCACAGTGATCACAGTTTTATTTCACATTTATTCTCTTCTGGGCGCCATTTTGATTAGCTCTTTTCACATCCCTACCATCACTAACAATTGTGAACTTTTGAGCATTAAGAATCATTTTGTTCCATCTTGAGTCCCTAAAGCACCCACGTGATGCCTTGTATGCGTATGTTTGTTGAGGAATAAATGTGTAAGTGAGTAAGTGAACGGTCATGAAAATGTATTAGATGGAACCTTAGAACATAAAAAACGTGAAGATGTTTATTCAGCCATAAAGAATGAAGTACTGTTACATACCACAACATGTATGAACCTTGAAAACATTATGCTAAGGGAAAGAAATCATTCACAAAAACCCACATATTGTATGATTCCATTTATATGAAATGTCTAGAATAGACAGATCTTTAGAGAAAGAAAGTGAATTAGCATTTGGTTAGGGTGGCAAGAGGAATGTATTGAGGGGAAATGGAAATCATAATGAGAATGGGGTTTCTTTGGGGATGACACAATTGTGCTAAAATTGATCACAAGAATGGTTACACAACTCCATGAACGCACTGAAAACCACCGAATTATACACGTTAGATAGGTGAATTGTATGGTATGTGAATTATATCTCAATAAAAATCTATAGCGATAAAATATGTGAAGATGTATGAATATCACACTCATAAACATGGAAGATGTCTCTTCTAACTAGAAAAGACTAAGAAAAAATGAAATAAAAGTGTATCATCTTGTTGATGTATGGTATGAAGAAACAGTTCAATATCACCATCCATCCGGACCTAGAGATTCTCCTACTAAGTGAAGTAAGTCAGACAGAGAAAGACAAATATTGTATGATATCACTTACATGTAGAATCTAAAAAATGATACAAATGAACTTATTTACAAAACAGAAACAGACTCACAGAGATAGAAAACAAACTTATGATTACCAAAGGGGTAAGTGGGGTAGGGGAGGAATAAATTAGGAGTTGGGGATTAGCAGATACAAATAACTAAATATAAAATAGATAAACAACAAGGTCCTACTTTATAGCACTGGGAACTATACTTAATATCTTGTAATAAACTATAATGGAAAAGAAAAAAATATCACCATCTATCTTTTTTGATAAGCATGCGCTTGGCGTATCTTAGTGGGCCTACATCAATATTTGCACCATTATCATCAACAGAGAACAGACTTTTAATATTTTATAGCAATTTTATGACCATCTCATTTGAAAATTGCATAGATATTATGAAAGACTCATTGTTTTAATAAGAGGGATTTATGGAAGACATTTCTAGTATCATATGAAGAGGAGCCTCATCATACTTTCATTGTAAATGACTTTTTGTATTGCCAACTCAATTATCATGGTTCTGAGACACTGAATCCAGAAAACCATTTCAGAGTCAGGAATGCTTGATTTGTAAGATATGAAATGAATGAATGTCTCTACTTTGAATTATTGTGAAAACCAAAGATAGACAACCTATTAACTTTTGGAGGGAAGAAGACTCAAAGGCCAATGAAATTGAGACGAATTCTTCACCTCATGGGCAAAGAGCTGATTGTCCATGTGAAAAAGCAAATCGTAGTCCCATGACAGGGACAATGCCACTCACTCTCTAAGCAGAATAGGGGATGGTTTGACTTTTTCGAGGTAATGGGGCCCTGAGTGCCAGCTGGTGCAGCCTGGAGCAGGGAGAAAGAAAGTGGGCTTCTGTGCACCTGGATCCTAGCAATGTCCATTCTAGCTCAGTGTGGGTAGGGCCACAGTCCTCTCATTCCCCTCTCCTGGAGCCAGCCTGTCTGCTTTCTGATTTTCAATGCACAGAAACAGTCTCACTCAAGTAGAAGGATCCCACCTGCTATAAGGAACACAAGGTTTTGCTCAAAAGTAAGCGCCTCTGGGAGAAAGGGAGAGGGCAAAGCAGATGTCATTCATCTTCATCCTTGGGGAGAAGTGGGCCCTGAATAAATAGAAAGAAGAAAATGGGAAGATCATCCTCGATTTGAGGATTTGTTCCACACGTAACTTGCATTGGGTTATGCACCCCAAAAGAAGAAACAAGGTTCATTATGGTGAGGAATAACGGTCACACTCCAGACCCTCAAGATTCACTGGAATCCTAGAACTACTTCTTTCCCTCCCTGACAGTCTGAGGGTCCTTGGAGACCCTACTTGCATCCTGTGAGTTTCCTTCTCCTTGCTATCTTTCACTCTCCATCTTCTCATGGCTTGTATGCTGACACTTGCCAAGCCAAACCCCAGGTACTCCTCCTGGCCCCTAGGTTCTTGCTTTCCTAGCCACGCTGTGCTGCATCTTCACCTGAAAGGTGGGGAGAGGGCCCATCCCTCCCCAAGGTGTCTTTGTTCAGGGGCACAAGGCAGAGCCCAGCAACCCTACCCCGAGGCTCTTCCTGAAGCCCTCAAGGCAGAGGACCACCACCTCCACCAGTCTCTCCATTTTTCCTTAGAAACCTAGATCAAGTCCCTTGGGAAGTTCCATAATGGGACAGTGCAAGGGGCACTGCTTATTGCCAACAGTGAATGTCCTCTCTGCATGATGTCCCTTGCCTCAGGCTGTGCCCTGGCTCTCTCCCCTCAGTGTGAACTCCTAATCCATCCATTCCTGTCCAGGACATTAAGAGGTGCTTGGTAGATTCCAGATTTGGGGTCTTATAGCCCTGAGGGCTGGGAGGGGGCAGATCTCAGAAACCATTATCACCAAGAGATATATTGCACCCACCCAGAACAGACCATTCCAAGTGGCCAGCTGACATGAGCTGGGTGGGATTGTGCCAGCATGCAGGAGTGTAAGGGACCCAACAAGGAAGATCTCAAGGCCTGAGAAAGCCAGAAGGAATCCCATTCAAAGTAGTCCAGCCAGACATGTGGTTCTGGGATAGGGTTTCAAAAGCAGATGTGGAGGGCTTCCCTGGTGGCACAGTGGTTGAGAGTCCACCTGCCGATGCAGGGGACACGAGTTCGTGCCCTGGTCCGGGAAGATCCCACATGCCACGGAGCGGCTGGGCCCATGAGACATGGCCGCTGGGCCTACACGTCCAGAGCCTGTGCTCCGCAATGGGAGAAGCCACAACAGTGAGAGGCCCGCGTACCGCAAAAAAAAAAAAAAAAAAAAAAAAAAAAGCAGATGTGGAAAGCCACAGGTATGCCTGAGAAGATGAGCAAACACTTGGAGAAGAAGGATGTGAGCCTGGGGACAAATAACACAAGTCGTGGCCATATGTAGGTATGGCATAGTAGGCAAGGCAGAGCCCAATTCAGGACTTGGTCTGCAGCGCCTCTTTCTTCTGGGCTAGGGTAGTGCTACTGAAGGGTGTATGACAGCTGTCCTTGTTCAAGTTCCCCCAGTGGCAGAGCTTGAGACAAGGATTTGTTTGCAGGTAATTTATTTGGAAGGTGAGCCCAGGAATAAGAGTGAGGGCGTGAGGAGAGTGGGACAGGGAAGGAGAAAAAGCTAAAGAAATGGTGCCTTAAGCTGGTTACCACTGTGGACTCATTTTCACTGGGAACCACTGACGAATCATATAAACTGAGCCTCAGCATTATCCCTCCAGAGGATAACAGGGGAGACCGTTTATCCTTGGACTTCAATCTCCCACTGGTTGGTGGATGCCCCTGAGGCTTTACCTCCTCTGAATTTCTGGATGCTTTATGAGCTGAGCCAAGTTCACTAAGCTTTGGTAAAAGCCTTAGAGAAGCTAAGAGGCCCTGGAGCTCAAAGTCCTTCGGTGCCGACTGCAGCTGAAGTCAGATAGGGCCAAGGGGATGTGATACAAGATACAAAAAGCAGCTTCCTATGCAGCCTTAACAAGCCAAGCACACCTAGCCCAGAAGTGGCTGGACCTGCTGAGCTCCCAATGGCATACAGTTGATGTGCCCACCCTGGCCCTGCTGCTCCTTACAGAGGCCAAAGTTTGCCAGTGGAGGGGTTTCCCACCTCCTCCTCTAGGAGATTGTGTCCCATATAGTCTTTTTGGTCACCATGTCAGTGAGAGCTACCTGGATCAGCAGGCATCCATTGGGCAATCTGGTCCCAACTCATTTATTATTTTCTTTTGCCTGCCTGCAAAGTTTTGGATACATGTGGTTTTCCTCTGGAATTTGTAAGACCTCCGTCATTTCTCCTATTGTTTAGCCTGCCTAGCGTGTAAATTCCTTGTCAACAAGAGTAAAATAGCATCTGTCTTACTCATCACTGTATCTTCAGTGCCCAGCTCAGTACCTGCTGCCACTTAGTAGATTCTTAGTAAATATATGTTGAATAAATGACTCCCTTACTCGCCATTTCTGATGCCTTGAACATCCCCCTGGCTTCTATCCACCTCATGGAATTCTTTTTTTCCTTTGATATTTTCTTCCCAGTGTTTGGTCCAGTTTCTGCCACCTCACCCCCAGGACCTGAGTTCACAGTCAACTGGCACTTGGGAACAACGAACTGGAGTTGGGGAGTTCATTGTAACTCGGAAGTTGGGCCGAGGAATACAAGACCCAGGGAGGGCATCATGGCATTGAAGACCTTGGGTGAGAGAACAAGGAAGGGGGCCTCTGATGCCTGCCTGAGGATGACTCTGATGATAGTTGACTTGATGGCAAAAGTAAAAGACTGTTCGGCCCCATCGTCTAGGCTCTGTGCATATGTATGATGATCTGGGATCTTCTTCTAATTTATTTTTATTTTTATTTTTGGCCTAGCTGCATGGCATTGCGTGATCTTAGTTCCCTGACCGAGGATCAAACCACTGGACCGCCAGGGAATTCCCTGGGATCTTCTTCTAAATCACACCACTTAGAAAAGTGATTCAAGTGATCATTTTCTCAATTTTCTTAAAGATGGAACATAACTAGTTTCATTCTAGAGAGATTGGAGAGAAATTCATTTATTACATACAATGGATGCCCTGGGGTTTAGTTCTCTCACAAGACTGTAGCTGAGAAAATTTGGTCTATACTAAGATTTTCTTTCTGGTAATAGACAGTGGCTTCTCACCTTTCCAAATGTGACAGGCACAGCTAAGTTTATACACAAATCCAGGTGACCTGATTGAGATCACACAGGCCACACCATTTCTGTCACCCAGTGCCCTACCATGACCATTCCCCAGGTCATGAAGAGCTCTTCCAAAGCTTAGCCTTCAATGGCTACACAATAAATACTACTTCACATGGATGAACCGAAGTTCTTCCAATTACTTTCCTGCTATTGGACATCCTGACTGCCTCTGATTTTCCACAGAGGTTTTTGTTTTTGTTTTTGTTTTTTTGCCTTTTTTAAATTAAAGCAAGCCCAACAGCAGTATGGAGCCTGGACTGGATGAGAGAGAGAGACTCAAAACCACTTAGCCAGTTATTACAATGGTTAAGAATGAGATCTTGACTCCAGGTGGTGGCAGAAGAAATAGAATAGGATAGACCAAACCAGATTTGCAAGAAAAAAGACATTTGGGCCCTTCGAGATAGTCAGATGTCTCTTCTACTCCACACCCATAGCTTTCAAAATTTAGTTTTATGTCATGGCCACTTAACCAAGTTCTACTTCTTTCAAACCTGCCTTCTTGATACTTAGCAGAGAACCCTGGTTTCTGGGCAACTGCTTCTTCTCCATTTTCCCCTTGAGCAAATACTGGCTGCTGACTGCTGTCCGTGGCTCCCTGACTCCTTGGGGGTCCTCTGCCATTGGGCGTCTGCCCTGAGGACAAGTGGCCAGCTGCATACCTCTGCCGGAAGCCAAGGCTGCCAGAAGTGAAACGCTCTCATTTTCACCAGAACTATTCACATCACTAAATGGAGAAAAAGAAATTATCTTCACATTTTATGATTTTTCTCTACAAAAAGACATCACTCTTACCAAGAGAGAATCTAATAGCTTAGGCATCTGAATGTTTTCCTTAAGAGAATACCTTCAGATCTAAGAGTTGAGAGTCAAGAGTCTGGATTTTGGATACATTTATTTGACTTTTTAATAATACCAATATTTTACAGTTCAAACTTAGAGATGCTGACTCCTGATATTTTGGTTATCTATCTATCTATCTATCTATATATATATAGAGAGAGAGAGAGAGAGATTCAAAGTAAAGATACTGTGAGAGCACCACATGTGATATTCACCACATCCCTGCATTGGCAGTCTACGCAAGATTCTAAAATGTGTCTTAACACCTTGCCAAGCAAATAACATGAGCCTCATAGTGAATTCAGAAATCTGCTTTGCTCTCTTACGGGTGCATGCTTCAGTCAAAACAGATTGCTTTTTTCGAACATTCTAGAATTTGGTAGCCATCAGATTCTCACTTAGCTCTTCAGCCCTGAGACCTTCCCTCAAAGTAGCAGCTATATGCTGGAGGGAAAAAACAACCCTTCCACTTACTTTCTATGTTAATTGTATCACCTTCTTTCCAGGAAAATTTGATAAAAATTGATCGTCCTTATTTTCAGGTGTTTGAGACAACAGAAAATTCTCTCAGCCCATGGGATGAGTTCTAAAGAAATGTCCAACTCCAGGAATCTGTGGTTTTTCAAATCTACGTTCAAGTTGTTTTTGGAAGTAGATTTCTTAACCAGTAACAAAAGTAAACTCTGAATTTTCCTTCTACAGCAGTACTGTACTCCCTGAATTAGTCAAGGTCAAGGTCAGCTGTGAACTTGATACCAAAGCCACACTTAATATCTCAGGTCCAAGATGGTCACAGCAAAGCAGAAACTAGGAAGATTGCTGAAGCAGCATGGCAGAAACTAGAACCAGAGAAAGTGTTTAGCCTTTTGATTAAGGAATAAGAAAGAGGGTACAAAAATCAGGGGAGCAAACTGTGTAACGAAATCTGAACACTTTATTTGGATCAGTGGAGTAGAAACACAACAAAATTTGAGGGAACGTGAAATTCACTACCTGGGCCTACAGAGAGCTACTGCCAAATATCGGTGAATGTTGCCATCTTGTTTTGCCTGCATCCCTGTGACATGGGGTCCTCACAAATGGTGTCTCAGCAGAGAAGCCCTCTAGCTCCGACTGGCATGAGCCTATTATGGGGATCATTGGCCCTTCTTCGTGCTGTTCCCTTCACTCACCCTTTCTGACTTCCTTAACCTTCCTTGACTCTACCGATCCCAGTGCTGCAAAGCAATGTGGCCTGGTGGAAAGGACAATGACACGAGAGTTTGGAATCTTGTTCTAGCCCTCCCTGTGCTAGAATGTGGCGTGTAATCGCGAACATGTGTCATTGGCTTTCTGGGCTTTGGTTTCCTCTTTGGTAAAATACAGGACTTGGTCTAGTTGATTCTATAATTATTCCTCTCTCTCCCATGTAGACATCACTCTGAATTTAGAACTCAGGTTCAAGAAAGGAAATGAGATTCTGAACTATTCAAAATGGCTCTCTGTTGGGTAAGAGAGAAGGACAGATATCCACATCCAGCCCAAAGCACACGTGATTCACCTGGCGATGTGTTAAATCCCATTCTGGGAATGGGCCTTGTAGAGTCCTAATGGGCAGCCATGTGTCACCTATCTGTAGGGTGATCAATCACCCCATTGTCCTTGAGCCCTGGATGGGAGTCCAAAGCTAACTAAGACTTCTTTAATCTGAACATGCTAACAATCTTAAATATTAGAGACAAGAGCCCCCATGTACCTTCAGGGCTCATAACAGCCCGCAAGGCACCTTGGAAGTAGGCAAGAGATTTATCTGGTATTCCCTCCTGACCCTAGTAATTCACAATTCCCTAACATCATCCTTGTCGTAAGCAGTAGGAAATGTGGACTGGGCCATTGAATAATGGAAGCTATCATTTACCAGGAGCTTACTCTGGGCCCAACACCTGCTGAGCACTTTATAGCAGCGCCTCAAGGCAATACCGCTATCCTCAAAATATAGGTGAGGAAAATGAGTGTCAGGGGCCCAATAACTTGCCTACTGTCATATGACTGGTAAATGTCCAAGCTGGGATTCCAATCCCCTGAGCCTGATACTGCAGTCCACACTTCAAAAACAACAAAAACACATAAACAAAAGCTTTCATTTTGATATAATGTCAGACTTCAAGTTGTAAGAATAGTAAAGAGAATTTCATACACCCTGTTCTCAGAAACTCCACATGTTAGCATTTTACCACGATTTGCTTTATCCTTCTCTTTCTGTCTCTATATGTATTAATATATAATGTACATACAAAATCAACATTTTTGGAACCATCTGAGAGTAGATTGAACACATGAAGTTTCTTTACCCCTAAATACTTCAGTGTGTTCCTTAAAAACAAGGACATTCTCTTATATAAACACGGTATAATTGTCACTGTACTGTCAATTAACATTGAAACAATACTATTATCAGATCCTCAGATCTTACTTCGATTCTGCCAATTCTTCCAATTATGTCTGTTATAGAAAAAAAGTCTTGTGGTTCAGCATCAAATCTTTGATCACACATTGCTTTCAATCGTCACATTGCTTTAGTCGCTTTTCACCTGGAACATTTCCTCAGTCTTTCTTTGCCATTCATGATCTTGACATGGCTGAAGAGTATTAACCGGTTATTCTATATAATGTGGCTCAATTTGGTTTATCTGATATTTCCACAGGTTTAGATTCAGGTTACCTATTTGGGGCAAAGCTACTGGAAAAATGATGCAGTGTCTTTCTCTGTGCATTCAATCAGGAGGCCCATAATGTCAGTTGGTTCCATTACAGGCGATGTTAACTTTTATCACTTGGTTAACATGGTGTCTGCCAGCCCAGACCCCCCTTTGTATTGACTCTTATGCAGACAGAGCCCACACTCTTAACCACTGTGCTAAATAAATAACCACTCTAGGCAACTGGCACTGTGGTAGCCATTGAGGATAAAAGCCTTGGAGGAACTGTCCTCACAGAAAGCTTACAATGTTATTGGCAAGAATGTTGTATGATGTATTACTTCAGCATCCGTCCACTAATTGTTCTGTGAGTCACCCAGACAATTAGAGTCAGAGGCTTTCAGAAGTAGAAGTGACTTTTGAGGCCTAAGAGTTCGTCAGGGAGGAGAGAGTGGGAAGCTGCTCCGGCAAGGGACTTAGAAGGGAGAATTGGTGAGGCCTCTGGGCACTTCAGTGCTGTGCAGAGCCTTAATCAGGAGGAGGTGGGAAAGGTCAGAAATAGTCTGGGCACTGATTTAAGAGGGCCAGAGTATCATTTTCTCATACAAGTGGATCCTGACAGCAATTCTGGGAAGCTGCTGGCAGGACCAATGGGGCTGAAAGAAGTTGGAATTCTAGACCTCCGAGGAATCAGAGGATGTGGTCAGATGCAGGGATAGGATGGCTGACCCAGCGAAGCTCTGAAAGCTCCCTTGGTCCTGGGCTCTCGTTTCACCAGGTGCCTTGACATACGTGTCCTTGGGAAGCATTCATGGTATTTCCAGTGCCAAGGCCAAGGACATTTGGCCAGAGCAGAGGTTCTCCATGGAGGAATAATGTGAGCTAAGGTAGGAGGGATAGATGAGCTTGATTGATTGGGAGATAATCAGGTGCTCCACTCAGGAACTGTTTGCATGGTCTTAAGATAGGATTCTGTCCTATGTACATACAACAGAGTGATGGAATGAGGGGTTAAAATTATATATCTCATTTCACTGGCTACTTCTAAACTCAAATTAGAATCTTTTCAGAACACCATCTTCACCTGCTTCTATAGTAAGAATAGGAACGGGCGCTTCTCTAAAGTACCCTTTGCCTCTAATCTGCCTCAGAATTAAAGTGTTCTAATTAAATGGAGGCCTCATTGTATTCTTCTCTAATCTGCAGCACAATCATAATGCAGTGATTACCTTGAATTATTATTACACATACTTCCACCCACTTATTATTATATGTCTCCGTACTTTAATTATGTTTCAATGAATATAATTCCATACCCTTCGATACTTAAATAATATTCCCTTTAAATATAACTGCATGCCGATAATTCGCTATAAGTGTGAGTGCTTGCATTGCAAATAATGAAAATTTGTACCACTCTGGAGGCTGAAACAAACTAACCTATGCCTGAAAGAAATCAGTTGGCATTTTAATAGAACTTTAAAACAATGAAATTTGTTATCAATTTATTTTTTCAAAAACACATTAAGAGGGTGCTTTTTGTAGCCTTAACAAAAAAATCTTTGAAAGGAAACAGTAATTCTCTAGAAGCTTTTGTTGCCTACAGACCCCTTCACCAGAGAGTTTGCTCCCAGTGGGGCATCTATATTTTTAAAAAGATCTTGCACTGAGATTTAGTATTTATTTATTTTTTTGTATATATGTGTGTCTGGATATATGCATACATATATATTATATATATTATATATGTAATATATAATATATATGATGTGTCAAAGGTGAAATTTCAGAATCAAAAGCCAGGTAACTGGCGTGAAGGTCTTCTGCCTGCTCTATCCATCTGCACATGCATTCTTATTACCCAGGAAAAGGGGTGATATTAATGCTTATACTGTTTCTGGAAAGCAATCTTAGAAAACCATGTCCAGTCATCCATGATATTCACAGGGGATTGGTTCCAGGACTCCCCAGTGGATATCTAAATCCATGGATGCTCAAGTCCCTTATACAAAATGGGGTAGTACAATCTGTCATCCGTATCCACGAGTTCCACATTCACAAATTCAACCAACTGCGAATCTGGGGTTGGTTGAATCTCTGGATGTGGAACCTACGAATACAGAGGGCCAACTGCACTCCCTTACTTCTGCCGGGATATGTCTCAGAGGAGACTTTGTCTTTGGAGATTTTTGGCATTATGTTATATTTACTAGTATAGCTACAATAGCTGTATGTGCTTCGGTTGGTATTTATTTCAATTTATTTTTAGTCCAATAATAACTTGGACTAAAAAGTAATCATTTGTGATACATTAATTCATGATCTCATGCCATAGGACAGTGCTCCCAAAGAGCCAGAGAAATGGTAATCCCGTCCTTCCTTTATAGTCTCTGATTTTAAAAATAATGTATGAGCTAGAGGCCTCAGGAATAGGTTTGTTAAGAGGAGAGAAAACTAAAACAGAATGCTCTTTTGATCATTTTTGATAAGGAGTAAACACTGAGTAGGTTTTATAAACCTTCGGGCTAGGTAATTCCTACAAGTTCAATCTTGCTCCCCCATTGCAAACTATTCAAAACTCATTGTCCGGAAAGAGTGTCCTGCCATTATCACTGCTGCAAAGAATTCATGTTATTAAAATAACAGTTCTTCCTGAAAAACATACCTGCAAAGTTGGCCATTCAACAAGTCCATGGAATAAGTTAAACCATTATATAAATTGGTTACTAAAGTTTTATCTCAAAAGGAGGGAAATCAAAGGTGAGAAAAGATGCCAAACTGGGACTTCCCTGATGGCACTGTGGTTAAGAATCCGACTACCAATGCAGGGGACACGGGTTCGAGCCCTGGTCCGGGAAGATCCCACATGCTGCGGAGCAACTAAGCCTGTGTGCCACGACTACTGAGGCCACATGCCACAACTACTGAAGCCCATGTGCCTAGAGCCTGTGCTCCACAACAAGAGAAGCCACTGCAATGAGAAGCCTGTGCACCGCAACAAAGAGTAGCCCCAGCTCGCCACAACTAGGGAAAGCCTGCGCGCAGCAATGAAGACCCAACGCAGCCAAAAAAAAAAAAAAGATGCCAAACTGGGTGGTTATGTAAGAAGTATAGGAATTGAAATTCTTTTTAACATTTGTGCTGTCAGTAATTGTGGATCTGTTCCCTCATGGTGCATTTGGCCTAATTGTGACTAAAGCAACTCAATCAAATACTCTAAACACATGTTCTACTCGAAAAGAAAGAAAGTGTAGCCCATTGTGACACAGTGAGTCAATCACCCAGATACCATGTTCTGTATATGGTTCTCTTTCCATGTTAACCGGTTAGTTATGGTTCCTTTTTCATGGAAATTCTTCAAACTGATCTATTAGTTTATCGAGGTAATTGAGCCTATAGTGTTATTTCACACTGGATACATTTCATTACCTTAACTTTTGCCTAAAGGAGTAAATACATAAAACAAGTAATCGTGGATTAATGTCAAAATCAAAGGCAAGGATTACCACTTCCAATCCACATAGACCCTTCCCCAGAGAAATTGGTGAAACTTTTTTAAAAAATATATTTCTCCACAGACCCTTCCCCAGAGATATTGGTGAAACATTTTTTTCCCATATATTTCTCTTATTTATTTATTTATTGGCCACGTTGAGTCTTCGTTGCTGTACGCGGGCTTTCTCTAGTTGTGGCGAGCATGGACTACTCTTCATTGCGGTGTGTGGGCTTCTCATCGTGGTGGCTTCTCTTGTTGCAGAGCACGGGCTCTAGGTGCTCAGGCTTCAGTAGTTGCAGCATGCAGGCTCAGTAGTTGTGGCCCATGGGCTTTAGAGCACAGGCTCAGTAGTTGTGGCACACGGGCTTAGTTGTCCCATGGCATGTGGGATCTTCCTGGACCAGGGCTTGAGCCCGTGTTGCCTGCATTGGTAGGCAGATTCTTACCTACTGCACCACCAGGGAAGTTCTGGTGAAACTTACTTTTAAAAACACTCATTCAAAGCCTCTGGTAATAGTCCTAAGGACATACAGCAAGTGAAGAAACATTTATTTTAAAAAATCTACTAAAACTTGGTAAGGACAGATAGAATCTATGGTACTTGGACCAATAATCTGCTCTCTTCTTCCCCCTTCCCAGCTCAGCAAGATGGGAACTCCACTCTAGGCTGCTGTAGCCAAGTATACAGGACTCTCCCCAGCTCATAGTCAGAGGGCTAGTTAGCATCTTGGAAGGGGCAGGATGTGAGAATTTCTCACCCTGTCCCCAGCTACCTACTGCGGAGGCTAAGTTCTAGACAAGTACAGCCAAGAGGTAGGGACTTTCTTCTTTCATCAGCTCCCATTTGTGGGATGGAGGTTCTATTATGGTTGCAGCACTGTTGAGAATACTGGGACCCCAACTGCCCTTGCCCCAGCTTATAAAGCAGAGGTTTCATTGGGGGAGAGGCAAGCTGAAGAGACCTGAGGCTACTGCTCTCTTACACCCAACAACTCCAAAAGTGGGGATGTCGTTCAGGGAGAAACACACCATTGTTTCTACCCACAATTCTAGAGCCATGGCTTAGAAATTTTCCCTGGGGGAGAGACAGGCTACAAAACAGAGAGCTCTGAATCTCTTCCCAAAGGAGTTGACTTCATTTGTAACAATGTGGAAGGTTCAAGCCTAGGGCAATCTCAAAAATAGTGGAAGTTTTAGTAACATTAATTGGAAGGAAATCGATAGAATCATTGAAGATCTAGGCTAAACTGTAGTCTGGCTAATTTCCTAGAGAGAACCAGGGGAGGAGACAACTGGGAGGAGCCCTTCTAGGATGAGAGCAAATCTCAAGCACTGACCTCAAGAAGTATACTTTCAAATGATGCTGAATTTGATTGGATCAGTCTGTGGAGCAAATTTATACCCTAGGACATTGTTGAAAACAATAAAGAGTCAGCTGGCAGGAATTCCCTGGAGGTCCAGTGGTTAGGACTCTGCACTTCCACTGCTGGGGGCCTGGGTTTGATACGTGGTCCGGGAGCTAAGATCCCGCAAGCTGCACAGTGCTGCCAAATATATACATATAAAACTCAGCTGGCAATTAATGGAGCTTAACAGCTGGGCACGGTGAGGGAAAGAGACAGTCAAAGAGAGTCCTGCCAAAACTACTGTCATCATATGGTGACTTTGAGCATATCATTGGCTGCACTCCCCTGAAGATCAACATCAGAGACGTCACATAGCTGGGAGAGGGGGGTAGCATAAACCTCACTAAAATAATCCAGTCAGTCAGTAAAAAAATAAACAAGCAAATAACAATAACAAGCAACAAGCTCCTGAGTTGGGGTGGGGACATGGAACCATATTTAAAGTGCTCAATGAAAAAAACTGTCAACCAATAATAGTATATTTAGTCAAGTTAATTTTTAAAAATAAAGGTGAAATAAAGACATTCCTTAATAAACAAAAGCTGAGAAAATGTGTTGTGATAAGGCCGGCCTTACAAGAAAAATCAAGAAAGATCTCAAATCAGTAACCTTACTTTCCACCTCAAGACACTGGAAAAGGAAGAGCAAACTAAACCTAAAGCAAGCAGAAAGAAGGAAGTAATAAAGATTAGGGTGGAAATTAATGAAATAGAGAAAAGAAAAACAATAGATAAAATCAATGAAAACAAAGTCTGGTTTTTTGAAAAGATTAACAAATCTGACACATCTTTAGATAGACTGACCAAGAAAAAACTAGAGAAGACTCAGACAGCTAAAATTGGAAATGAAAGAGTGGATGTTAAAACCAACTTTACAGAAATAAAGGGAATTATAAAGGAATAAAAATAATTATATGCCAATAAATTAGATAACTTAGATGAAATGGAAAAATTCCTAGAATGACACAAACTACCCATATAGATCTAAGAAGAAAAAAAAAATCTCAGTAGACCTATAGCTAACAAGGAGATTGAATCAGTTATCAAAAAGCTGCCAACAAAGAAAAACCCAGGACTAAATGGCTTCACTGATGAATTCTATCAAACTTTTAAAGAATAATTAACACCAATCCTTCTCAAACTCTTCCAGGAAATGAAAGAGGAAGGAACTATTCTTAACTCATTCTATAAGCCCAGCATTATCCTGACCCTATAGTCAGGTAAAGACATGACGAGAGAAGAAAAACCACAGACCAATATCTCTTATGAATATTGATGCAAAAATTCTCAACAAACCAAATCCAGGAACATATAAAAAGAATTATACACCATAACTAAGTGGGATTTATGCCAAGAATGCAAAGTTTAACTTCTAAAAAAGCAATTAATGTAATAATACACCACATCAATAGAATAAAAAACAAAAACCACACGATCATCTACATAAACACAGAAAAAGCTTTTGACAAAGCCCAATACCATTTCATGAATTTTAAAAAAACCCAGAAAACACATAGCAAACTAGGAATAGAAGGAAACTTCCTCAACTTGATAAAGGGCATAATAAAAACCAACAGCAAATATCATATTTAATGCTGAAAGACTGGCTGCTTTCTTCCTAAGATCAGGAACAAGAAAAGAATATCTGCTTTAGCCACTTCTATTCAACATTGTACTGGAGGTTCTAGCAAGGGCAATTAGGCAACCAAAAGAAATATAAGGCATCTAGATTGGAAAGGAAGAAGTAAAGCTATGTACATTCACAGATAACATCTTTGATATAAAAATTCTTAAATAATCCACTAAAAAACTATTCTAACTAATAAATGAATTCAAATAGATTGCAAAATACAAGATCGATATACAAAAATCAGTTATATTTTTCTACACTTCTAATGAACAACCTGAAAATGAAATGAAGAAAACAGTTCAATTTATAATACCATAAGAAAGAATAAAATACTTAATGAAGTAAGTCAGAAAGAGACAACTGTCATATGATATCACTTATATGTGGAATCTAAAATAGGACACTAATGTACTTATCTACGAAACAGAAACAGACTCACACACATAGAGAACAGACTTGTGGTTGCCAAGGGCGGGGGTGTGGGGGGGGGGGTAGGGGAGGGATGGATTGGGAGTCTGGGCTTAGCAGATGCAAAGTATCCATTGTCCCCGCCTCCAACATGAATCCCATCACCCGTGAGACTCTGTTGAAGAGTCAAGCCAGTCTCCTGTCTGAAGTTTCTATTAAGTGCAACCACTGTCATTCAGTGCGAGATGTAGTCTAGAAGAGTTATGAACTAAATGCCAGGAAGGCATATGGACTCAGAGTGATTGATATGTCTTGGGAGGAAGGGAAGTGAGAACTGAGAAAAGCTTCACAGAGGAAAGATTTGAACCTTTACAGGATTTTTGTTTGGTTCAATGATTTGAGAATCATTTTTCTAAAAATAAAAGTAGTGCATATTTAACATTGGAAATTTGGAAAATACAGAAAAGAAAATAGGAGAAAATTTAAAAGATGGCTAAAATGTAGACAGCTGAAAAAGTCAGGAAATAGCTTCTACAGCCATTCTTTCCTGAAGTCTTGTAATCAATTTTTCCCACATTGGCTGCACACAATCACTCAAGCACAGACCAAAAATTCGCTGACGTATCAAAGAGGGCTGAATTCAGAAAGAGGCAAAAATTTAAGCTTTGGCGCTTGAGGGAGTCACTTCTGAGTGTAGCAGAACTTTGACCTTGGTTTTGCTCAGAGCATAGCTCATAGACCCACCTGCATCAGAACTATCTGGGACAACTTGTATGAAAATGCAGATTCCTGAGCCCCATGGAAGACCTACTGAATGAGAAGGTCTGGGGTGAGGTGAATAATCAGCATTTTTAACACACCCCTTGGGTTATTCTAATCCACAGTAGAGTTTGGCAACCACGTTTTAAAAAGCTTTGGGGGATGATAAAAATGGTGATTTGGTGATGTGAATGTGGGTAACTTTAAAACACATCTGAAGAAAATGGACCCCTTGTGCACAGCTGGTGGGAATGTAAAATAGTGCAACCATTGACAAAAATGATATGGCAGCTCCTAAAAACATTAAACATAGAATTACCTGTGATCCAGCAATTCCACTTCTGGGGATATGCCCAAAAGAATTGAAAGCAGGGACTCAAAGAGATATTTGCACACTTGTGTTCGTATCAACATTATTCACAATAGCCAACAGGTAGAAGCAACCCAAGTATCTATCAACAGATGAACGGATAAACAAAATGTGGTATATATGTACAATGGAATATTATTCGGCCTTAAAAAGGAGTGAAATTCTGACACATGTTACATTTGCAGACCTTAAAGACATTACGTTAAGTGAAATAAGCCAGTCACAAAAGGACAAATACTGTATGCTTCCACTTATGTGAGGTACACAGAGTAGTCAAACTCACAGAGACAGAAAATAGAATGATGGTTGCCAAAGGCTGGGGGACAGGGAATGGGAAGTTGGTGTATAATGGGTATTGGAGAACCTGAAAAATTTCTGGAGGTGGATGGCGTTGATGTTTGCACAGCAATGTGAATATACTTAAAGCTATACAACTGTACACTTAAAAAATGGATAAAATTATATACTTTCTGTTATGCATATTTTCCCCAATTAAACACACAAACATACACACACACCTGAGACCAGTGATTCCTTTGCTTTGTCTGAAGTGGAAATCAAAAAGGATCTCACCAGGGGACAAGCACAGAAGTCTGGGCCAAGTTCAAGCCCAAATGCAGAAGGTTATAATCATCTCACAAAATGTCCAGCCTTATCAGAAGACAAGGGCTTCCAACTTGCTTCTGGGTGTGATTTAAAGTGTTCATCTGGGGCTGCAAATCTAGATCTGGTTAGTGAAAAATCACCAATGTCTCTGACTGGCCCAGCAGGGTGAGAAATTACAGCCCTGAGTTCAATAGCACAGGGAGATCAGCTCGGTGCTTTGTGACCACCTAGAGGGGTGGGATAGGGAGGGTGGGAGAGAGGGTGATGCAAGAGGGAAGAGATATGGGAACATATGTATATGTATAACTGATTCACTTTGTTGTAAAGCAGAAACTAACACACCATTGTAAAGCAATTATACTCCAATAAAGGTGTTAAAAAAAAAAAAAAAAAAAAAAGAATGCTCTTTTATCCCAGGGTTTGAAAACCTTAGTCAAGAGTTATGTTAGGCTGCAACTACTTACGTCTCCTACTAGAAGTCCTGGATTTAGAAAGCCAACGTTGTCCGCAGGGTGGTGTTGGTTACTGCCAACCCATATTTTCCTTCTTCTTTGCTGTTGGGAAACTGACCAATTTTACTACATAAAAGGGGCAGATTCAAGTGGTTTATAAGCTATTTAGAGTAATTTTTTGACAAATGCAGGCTGCTTTAAAAAAAAAAAACTTGGGAAGGCTGAAGGCAGAGTCAATGGTGAATTTCTAAACTCAATAAACTGTAATACAATCTCACTAAGGTGACTTTCTAAAAATATCTGAATTATGGATTTCTAAAACTTGAGACCTTTTTTCACATGCAAGCAGTGAATAAATGATAAGATCATGGGAGACCTCCTTGAATGAAGTGATGCAAATCTATTTTGTTTTTAGGACCTGACCTTATTTTCAAGTTCAAGTATCCCTCCAAATTTGCTGAGCCATATTCCCCTTCTATCTGCTGGCCCTGGGCAGACCAACCCCCCCTGAGGCTCATATAAGAAGACTCTGGATACAGCCACTATGGAGAACAGTATGGAGGTTCCTTAAAAAACTATAAATAGAACTACCATATGACCCAGCAATCCCACTACTGGGCATATACCCTGAGAAAACCATAATTCAAAAAGAGTCATGTACCAAAATGTTTATTGCAGCTCTATTTACGATAGCCAGGACATGGAAGCAACCTAAGTGTCCATCAACAGATGAATGGATAAGGAAGATGTGGCACATATATACAATGGAATATTACTCAGCCATAAAAAGAAATGAAACTGAGTTATTTGTAATGAGGTGGATAGACCTGGAATCTGTCATACAGAGTGAAGTAAGTCAGAAGGACAAAAACAAATACCGTATGCTAACACATATATATGGAATCTAAAAAAAAAAAAAAAAATGTCATGAAGAGATTAGTGGTAGGATGGGAATAAAACACAGACCTACTAGAGCATGGACTTGGGGATATGGGGAGGGGGAAGGGTAAGCTGTGACGATGTGAGAGAGTGGCAGGGACATATACACACTACCAAATGTAAATTAGATAGCTAGTGGGAAGCTACAGCATAGCACAGGGAGTTCACCTCTGTATTTAGTGACCACCTAGAGGGGTGGGATAGGGAGGGTGGGAGGGAGGGTGACAAAAGAGGGAAGAGTTATGGGAACATATGTATATGTATAACTGATTCACTTTGTTGTAAAAGAGAAAATAACACACTATTGTAAAACAGTTATACTCAAATAAAGATGTTAAAAAAAAAAAAAAAAAAAGAAGACTCTGACATGGGAAGTGTTCCCACTACATTGTTAAGTAAAATAAATGGATGCACAATAGAAACAGACAACACAGTATATGCTAGTCAGAATTTTTTAAAATGTGTTATATATACATAGAAAAATGACCAGAAGGAAATGCACCCAAATTTTAACAGTGCTTATCTCTAGGTTTGAGGCTTTTTGGTGAGGTTTATTTATGCGTGTGTGTAAATTTAATTTTTTTCTGTATTTTCCAAATGTTCTACAATGAGCATATAATTCTTCTATAACCAAATAAAAACAACTACATGTTATTTAAAACAAAAAGAAAACGTTTGTCTTTGAATCTGTTTTCTTTGGAGCCGGTGTCTTTCATTACTTGCCCACTCTTTACCTTCAGTCACTCTTGCTCCTGTCTTCATGGTGGGATATTACGCTGACCTTTGGACATGAATTTTGCTTTCCGTCTCTTGCCCACTCCCCTGGCTTTTGACCTGTGAGTCTCTGTATGTGCCTTAACTGCTGTCAGATTTCTGAGTTTCTGCCTTCCTGGTAACTGGCCAGTTGGCCTCACACTTCCTTGACCCTGGCTGTGGTTTTTCATGAATGCATGAACTAAAGCACAGGTTTGGGTTTTTTTCTTTTACAAATAGGTCCTTATATTGTCAGTATATTAGTTTGCTTGGGCCACCGTAATGGAATATCACAGACTGGGTAGCTTAAAGAAGATAAATTTATTTTTTTTACAGCTCTGGAGGCTAGAAGTCCAAAATCAAGGTGCCTGCAAGACTGGTTTCCTCTGAGGCCCCTTTCCTTGGCTTGCAGACTGCCACCTTCTGTGTCCCTACATAATCTTTCCTCTGTGCGTGTGTCCTGGTGTCTCTTCCTCTTCTTATAAGGACACCAGTCAGATTGGATTAGGGGTCATCCTAAGGGCTTCGTTTTAACTTAATTACCTCTTTAAAGGCCTTATCTCCAAATACAGTCACACTTTGAGGTACTGGGGGTTAGGGCTTCAATGTATGAATGAGGGTTGGGGGCACACAATTCAATCCATAACAGTCAACATTCTTAGCTGTAAACAAAACTCATTCTAGGTAGTTAGAGCAGAAATGGGATTTATGAAAGGATATTAAGTAGCTCACAGAATCTTCTGGAAGACAGGAGAACCTGACATAGAGGCCCCACTGCCCAGACAAGACACAAACCACATCTCAGGACTGCTCCTGTGGAGACCCTAACAGCCACCTCTGCCTCTGAAGAATAGATGCCACTCAGCCATGAATTCCACATGGTGTCTACCTCTTAATGTCACTGGCTTCTGAACAGTGCTCTATTGCTCTGTCTGGCCACAAAGAGCCTTGATCAAAGGTTTGTGCCTTAGATGCAAGGCAAGCTGGGAAAATGAACCATTGTCTTCTACCTCGGGGGAGTGAGAATTAGAGTCATGAGATTGGAAATTCCTAAATATAGGAAGGATTTCAAAAGGTGCTTGGCAGCCCAAAGTGAAAAAATTCCTATTACACTGCAGATAAATATATTTAAAGAGCATGGAGAGTAACATTTTTGAGTGGTTCCTACTCACTCTTTCCATCTTGAGTTTGATTTTCTGTTTTGTTGCTTGATCTTTACACAGTTCTGTCTAATTGTGGAAGTAATACATGCTCAAGGGAGGAAAAGTTGAAAACTTAGAACAACACAAAGAAAAAATTTTTGAATACCTATAATCTTACCATTCAGATAACCACTGCTGCCATTTTGGTATTGTGCCCTCACATTCTTTTATATCTCTATATAGATAGAGATCTAGATATCTATCTAGATATCTATATCTATATAGATATAGATATCTATCTATAGAGATATAGAGATATATAGAGATATACACACAATAAAGACTCTAATATGCATGCTATTTTGTAGTCTTCTGCTTTCACTTATCAATATGTCATGAATGGTGGGTTTTCTGAATCAATTTCCCCCACAAATAACTTGACACTATTAAAGGGCCTAACAGCTTTTAAATCAACCTATATCAAAATTAGAAATTTCTTAATTACAAAGAGCTAATTTTTAATGTATCTTTCCTCTATTTGTCCATCCTTGGGGAAAAAAACATTATAATGAAACCAAAAAATATCTTGAATTTTTCTTCTCTTCAAGTGAAGATCCTCCTGTGACCTTATTTATAAGGCCATTCCAGCCAATGGTGATAGGCTGTTATTATATTCACCCAAATTAAAATGATGATGAACGTTTGTAGTTATTCATATTTTATTGGATTTTTAAACATTTTATCCAATAACTGGTAAATAAAAGTAATGTTTATGTTAACCAGAGAATATCTAATCTCATTTAAAATCTTCTTGTCATATCTCTCTACATGCACAGAATTTTCTGTTGCTGTTTTGTTCTTGAAGAGGTCACCGAGGAACACAAGAAGGCATACAGATCTTTCCCGGAAGGTTTGCCACTCTCTCGGGGTCTGAGTCAAACTCTGGGACTGAAGCTCTACAAATTCATTCCTGTCTTCACTCCAAAGTCCCTGATTAACTGATCCATTTTAGAACAATATCTGAGCTTGTCTGTTCACCTCCAAGACTCCAAACTCCTATATTCACCTGCTAAACAGGAAAAGTCAATCACATATAAAGGTACCGAGCTTTATAGTAGGTGCTATAACGCTAACTCAAGAAAGCTGCTAATGTATGTGTTTGAAAATCCCAATTTCATGATAAACCTTCAGTCTGGTCTTTTTTTTTTTTTTTTTCCTGGCCTGCCTGTGGCAGGTGGAATAATGGCCTCCCAAAAATGTCCTACCCTAACCATTGTAACCAGTAAATACGTTATACTACATGGCCAAAAGGACTTTGCAAATGTGATTAAGGTTATAGACCTTAATACAGGGTGATTATCTCGGATTATCCACGTGGGCTAAATCTAATCACATGAGTCCTTAAAAGCAGAGAACTTTCTCTGACTCAAAGCAGAGGAGAGGTGTGATAGAAGGAAAAGCCAGAGAGAGTTGAAGCACAAGGACTTGACCTCCCATAGCTATGGGGGGTCACATGGAAAGCATGAGAAAGAATGTGGGCAGCCTCTAGGAGCAAAGACTAGCCCCCGACTGATGCCAGTAAGGAAATGGGACCTCAGTCTTACAGTCACAAGGAACTAAATTTGGCCAACAATCTGAATGAGCTTGGAAGAAGATTCTATTCAGAACTTCCAGAAAGGTCTTGCCAACACCTTGATTTGGGCATTGTTAGACCCCAGGCAGAAGAGCCAGTTGAGCCATGCTGTACCCAGACCTCTGACCTAGAGAACTCTGAACTAATAAATGTGGCTTGTTTAAAGGCACGAAGCTGTGATAATTTGTAGTAATCTGTTGTAACAGCAATAGAAACTAATAAGTGGCCTGAAATCCATATCCACTCTTGAGAAGTAAGATCCATTTTAAAGGTTAATAATTAGGTTAAAAATAGAGATTTGTTAACCCAGGAATATTAACACATGAATTATGATAACATTATAATTCAGTCAGAAAACTCCAAAACAAAGCAATTATGGCATGGCTACAGACCAGCTGAAATGGGGCTCAACACTTTGTAAATTCCCTACTTGCTTCTGGGAATCATTCTGTCAAAGGGTTGTGGATGTTTTGCATTTAATATTTATCATGTTTAAAAAAGAAGAGGGGACCAAGAGTCGGGTAAAAGTGAAAACAGATTCTAATTCAAGGACTCTATATATTGTCATCTCTGTACATGGAGGGGATAAGAATACGTAAAGCTATTTTTAAATGATACTGATAGGTTGTCCTGAAACACACAGAAGCTTAAGATTCCAATCTCATTATCCAAGGTGGCAGTTTTCCTACTCTCCATTCCAACAAAGTCAGAGCCTATTGAAATGCAATTCGAGCCAAGCAGAAATTAAGAGACAGAGTCCTTAAGAAGGGTTCCCAGAAGCAAGAAGCAGCCAGTTTTGCAGGCAGCTGATTTCAGGGGTCAATCCGTTGACTGCATCTATCTTTGCAAATCACTATATTCTGCTTCAGGCTTTGATGTGGTCAGAGAAAAGAAGCCACAGAGAAATACATCAGGGATGCCCTAATGATGTGCAACGTAGGCTGCTGGTAGCCTGAGCCCAAGAGAGATGCTTCCTTGTTATTACTAATAATTGTTTATCATCACTGGATGGTTGCCTGAGATCATTTAGGGAAAAAAATTTTTCAGCACTGACATTTAGAAGCATATTTCTGTGATCTGTGTTATTTTTCAGGTGTCCCATGCGCCTGCATGGTGATCAAACTCATGTTTACTTTGGTTTTCAAGATTTCTCAGGTAGACATTAAGAAAGATGCATTAAATTGCTTTACTTAAATGTGTATTGAAAAATACAAATGCCTTGATATCCCCTATCCCAGAAGCCACATTAGAATAAGCATATAAAATATAATTGCAGTTGAAACAGAACTATATTATCTATATCCAAGAGTATTCCCAATGAGAGTAAGACTAGACGCAAAGTTGGAACATATGAAGTAGATTGCTTACTTAAAGTGTTAGGACAGGAATTCCCTGGTGGTCCAATGGTTAGGACTCCACGCTTCCACTGCAGGGGGCACGGATTCCACCCCTGGTCGGGGAACTAAGATCCCACAAGCCACGCAGCCAAAGAAATTAAAAAATAAATTAAAAAGTGTTTGGACAAATAATCATATAATACTATTCCATGTGAGACGAACACAGTCTTATTAAGATGATGTGTGCAACGGCTAACTCTATAATCAGATTTCTAAATTTTATTTGGAATAGTAGAGTTACCTTTGCTGGTTTTTTTACCAGATTTATAACCGTACCACTTGCAATCTCCACTCCTACCCTTAGCCACTATAATACATTAAGTAGCAGTTTCAAAGACATATTGCATTTAAAAGGAAAAATAGTCATTTTACTGTGGAGAAACATGGAGGTAACATCCTTAACCAAGTAATTCAAGTTAACATCATCAGTAATGGGACAAATTGACCTTCTGATCTCATGCACAGGAAAGAACACAATATCATTTCTCTGATATTTCTGCCAAATAGGCACAACCTGAATCTAAGCATGAAGAAACATACAAACCTAAATTGAAGGATGTTCTACTAAACAACTGGCCCATTCCAGTTTTTAAATGTCAGTGTCATGAAAGACAAAGAACAATGGCAAAATTGTCCCAGATTTTTAAAACTTAAAGAAGATATGACTGCTAAATGCAGAGTATGATCCTGGATTGGATCCTAGATCAAAGAGGGAAAAAGTTGCTATAAAAGACATTACTGGGACAACTGGCAAAATGTAAGTAAGGTCTGTATACTAGCTTATCACATTGTATCAATATTATATTTTCTGAATTTGATTATTTTCCTATGGTTATGAGAATGTCCCTGTTCTTTTTTTTTAATTGAAGTATAGTTGATTTACAATGTTGTGACAATTTCAGCTCTAAGGCAAAGTGATTCAGTTATACATATATATATATTCTTTTCTATGATGGTTTATTACAAGGTATTGAATAGTTCCCTGTGCTATACTGTAGGGCCTTGTTGTTTATCCATTCTATACATACTAGTTTACAACTGCTAATCCCAAACTCCCAGTCCATCCCTCTCCCTCTCCCTCCCCCTCTCCCCCTTGCCAACCACAAGTTTGTTCTCTATGTCTGTGAGTCTGTTTCTCTTTTGTAGATAAGTTCATTTGTGTCATATTTTAGATTCCACATGTAAATGATATCATATGGTAGTTGTCTTTCCCTTTCTGACTTACTTCACTTAGTACGATAATCTCTAGGTCCATCCATGTTGCTGCAAATGGCATTATTTCATTCTTTTTTATGGCTGAGTAGTATTCCATTGTATATATGTGCCACATCTTCTTTATCCATTCATCTGTCAATGGGAGAATGTCCCTGTTCTTAAAAATACACATTTAAGTATTTAAGGGGAAAAGGGGCACGAGGTCTGTGACTTACTCTCAGATGGTTTAGAAACTAATAACAATAACAAAGATAATTAAATGTACATACACAAATACACATTTATAAATATATACATAAATATTTACACAGAGAGAGAGAGACAGAGAGACAGAGAGGGATAAAGTAATAAAGCAAGTGTTTGCAAAATGTTAACAACCAGGAAATCTGAGTGAAGGATGTACCCAAGACCTTCATACTATTTTGTTTTCTAAATGAAACTCATCTGTAAATTTAAATTATTTCAAAGTAAAAAGTTAAAATTAAATATAATAAAAAATAAACCTAAAAAACATATTGCAATAAGTGACAAATCTGGAACTCCAACTATACACCCTGCTCCAAAATAGGCAAATGTTAATTCAACTCAAACTATGCAAGCCTTTTGGTTAAATTTTTCATAAATATTTCACACCAAGTTAATGCTGATTCCTTATCAGTGTCCTTCTTGTTTTCTCACCAACAAATATTATGCAATGGGGTGTTGCTATAAGAAAACACCACAGGACTTCCGTGGAGGTGCAGTGGTTAAGAATCTGCCTGCCAATGCAGGGGACACAGGTTCGAGCCCTGGTCTGGGAAGATCCCATATGCCGTGGAGCAAATAAGCCCATGCGACACAACTACTGAGCCTGCGTTCTAGATCCCGTGAGCCACAACTACTGAGCCCATGTGCTACAACTATTGAGCCCGTGTGCGACAACTACTGAAGCTCACATGCCCTAGAGCCCGTGCTCCGCAACAAAAGAAGCCACCGCAAATGAGAAGCCCGCACACCGCAACGAAGAGTAGCCCCCACTCGCCACAACTAGAGAAAGCCCACATGCAGCAATGAAGACCCAACACAGCCAATAAATAAATAAATAAATAAATAAATAAATAAATAAATAAAAGGAGTATTACTATCTAAAAAAAAAAAGAAAACACCACATTGAGATGAACGATGGACCTTCTGAGGGATTTGTACTTCCTCAAAGCAACCCACAGGGACTGAAATAGGCAAACAGGGTTCAAATGCACCCATTAGCCAAGCTGTTTACACCCCAGTTTCAGTGCTACTCTTTTTTTTTTTTTTTTTTTTTTTTTTGCGGTACACAGACCTCTCACAGTGCGGAGCGCAGGCTCCGGACGCGCAGGCTCAGCGGCCATGGCTCACGGGCCCAGCCACTCCAGGGTATGTGGGATCCTCCCGGATCAGGGCACGAACCCGCGTCCCCTGCATCGGCAGGCAGATTCTCAACCACTAGCGCCACCAGGGAAGCCCTCAGTGCTACTCTTAAGTACAACTGACCTAGAAACAAGATGCATTCATGGAGTCTTATACCTGCCAACTCCCCAGAAATTAGCTTATACCAAACTTTTCAAGAAATTTTGGTGACTCAAGTCTCTTTTTCCACTACTGCAGAAATATGACAATGTTAGCACTATAAAATTAAATTCTGCTTAGTTAGACAAGAGCAAAGGGAATGCCATTTCATTTTTCAACAATTCTGCTTTTAATAGTATATTTTAAAATAGTCTCTCCCTCAAAAAGGAAAACAGGAGGTGTACATTTATACAATTGAGAATAGAATTTTCTATTACAGAACCTATATCTCAATTGTTGTCAACGAATGTGCACAGTTTAGTTAGCATGTTTTAGGTTGGAAAATAGAGTGTGTCAGAAAAATGCATTACACCTTAAGACTTTAATTTTCCCTCAACCTATTTATGACAGATGCAGCTAGCTAATAAAAAAGAAAAGGAATAAACATATAGGAAAGAATCCTATCCTTTCTCACTGCCTGGTGCCCATAGCCATGATCCTCCCAGGGGTGAGTTATAATTGCCTCCTGGGATGAAAAAAGAAGACACAAAAAATCCAGCTCTCATTATGTAAGAGATTGCTAATCACCAAGACAACAATAATCAGAGGACTAAACTACAAAATGCAGGGACCACAAGCAAACGAGTCAGCAGCAATTATTTAACAACCAAAAAAATCAGCTCAATGGGGCAAATTCTTTAGGGTCCCTTGAGTCTATAGCATACTGGGCTCTCTTTAAAGCATTTTTTTCAAATGCTTTATAAAGAAAGCAAACCTGTGCAGTCTTTACAGCTTTAAAAATCATCTTAAAGATCCAGTCCCAATGCCATGTTTTTTATTCAGCAGCATATTATTTTGTACAATTTTAAACCTTCAGAAAAGTTGAAAGAGTAGTAAAATGAACGCCCAAATACTCTTCACCAAGATTCACCAAATGTGACACATTTTCTTTCTCCCTCTCCCTCTCTCTCTTTCCTCTTCCCCTATATACTGTATATTTCTTTTCTTTTCTTTATTTTTCCATATTTCTCCTGTTCTTTCCTTCTTTCGTCTTCTGAACCATTTAAGAGTTCATTGCAGACATGACACTTTAATTCTAATATTTCAATATGTATCTTTTAAGAATAAGGGCATTCTGCTTATAAAACCACAATGTAGTTATCACATTTGCAAAATTAACATCAATGTGATACTGTCGTCTAATATACAGTCCATATTTAAATGTTCTCAACTTTCCCTAAAATTCAGTTTCTAATGAAGGCTCACACACTACATGTCTTTTTAGTCTCCTTTAATCTAAAAGAGTTCCTAGTTGTTTTTCTTTGCTTCTTTTTTGGTCTTTCATGAAATTGACATTTTTTTAGGAAACGAGGCCAGTTCTTTTGTAGATTTGGCATAAGTCTGGGGGGGAAAATACTGAGCCCCAAAGTAAAGGGATAAATTGGGAGTTTGGGATTGACATATACACACTACTATATTTAAAACAGATAATCAACAAGGACCTACTATATC
Organism: Kogia breviceps; assembly: GCF_026419965.1. NCBI lineage: Eukaryota > Metazoa > Chordata > Mammalia > Artiodactyla > Physeteridae > Kogia > Kogia breviceps. The sequence continues at coordinate 95,752,390 of NC_081330.1, read as the reverse complement.
ACATAGGAAACTCTGCTCAATATTCTGTAACATCTTAAATGGGAAAAGAATTTGAAAAAGAATAGATACATGTATATGTATAACTGAATTACTTTGCTGTACACCTGAAACTGATACAACATAGTTAACTATACTCCAATATAAAATAAATTTTTTTAATAAATAAAAGTAAAAAGGAATGGAATAATAATTTCATAGCAGGATTCAAAGCCCAGCTTTAGCAGTGACTTGGAACAAGTTTCTTAATCTTCTCTGAGTTTTGCTTATCTGATCTGTTAAATGGGAATAATGATCCCCATTTTAAAAGGCAGTTGTGAGAATTATAAATTGATGCAATCTTTCTAGAAGCAATTTGAGAATCTGTATCGAGTCTTAAACATCTTGTATTCTTGGACCCAGTAATTCTACTTCTAGCAATTTATCCTTAGGAAATTATCAGAGATAAACAAAGATATAGGCAGTGACATTCATTACTGTATATTTAAAGGGAGCGGGTGGGTGAACTATGCTACTTCCTTCATCTCCTTCCTTGCCATCCTCAGGCCCCTTCTCTTCATCACTCACTGCTAACATTTATTAAAGGTTACCCTGTGCCTGGAACTGTGCTGAGTTACAGATTGCTGTGGCAAGCTTGAAAGTCATGCTTTGGAGGAGCACTTGGTAACATGGAAGAGAAGTAACAATATAGGGTTTTATGAGGAATCCAGACAAGTCTATGTATACAATGAGTTCCCACTTTCTTTTATGTTTACAGAATTATGTTTAGAGAAACCTAGAAAGGAGTACAATAAAATTTTTACACTGGCTGGTGAGTTTGGGGTAAATTTTTTTAATAACAACAAAAACTAGGAAAATTCTCATACAGATTTTGTGACAGTATGTGCAGAGTCCTGTACTTAGCAGGCATCAATTCCACTCATGGTTGATTGGCAATAATTGGTCATATGACCACTCGTAGAGGAAAGGAGGACTTGAAATGTATTCCCTGATGTATCAGTCACTTCCCAGCTCTAACTGTATATAAAAGAGACAATCTATTTCAGTCTGATATTAACATAACTACACAATTTTCGATCTTTCTGAAGCATTGTATATTGTTGGTAAATAGCACAAACCTGGATTTTTTTTGGCCATGCTTCGCACTATGTGGGATCTTACTTCCCCAACCAGGGATCAAACCCGAGTCCCCTGCATTGGAAGCATAGAGTCTTAACCACTGGACCATCAAGGAAGTCCCTTTGTCATTTATTCTTTTTTTTTTTTTTTTTTTTGCGGTATGCGGGCCTCTCACTGTTGTGGCCTCTCCCGTTGCGGAGCACAGGCTCCGGACGCACAGGCTCAGCGGCCATGGCTCACGGGCTTAGTTGCTCCGCGGCATGTGGGATCTTCCCGGACCAGGGCACGAACCCGTGTCTCCTTCATCGGCAGGCGGATTCTCAACCACTGCGCCACCAGGGAAGCCCTCATTTATTCTTATATCTCAAATTTTTATTATGGGATCTTTCTTCTTTAAGAAAATATGGTAACAAATTCTTAGTTTTTCTTTATCTGGAAATACCTTTACTTTCCCCTCACTCTTAAAAGACAATTCTATTAAAAAAAAAAAAAAGTAAGTCTTAATTTAAAAAAAAGAGTATGAGAAGAATATAAATTTCAAAATCAAATTCCCTCCACCTACTCTCTACCGTCTGACTTCAGACCAAGATATAACCACTGCTAACAGATTCTTGTATATTCTTCCATATGATTTTAATTCACATGAATGTATGTGTTTATTTACAAAAATGGGATCATAATATGTACATTGCTGGGCTACTTGATTTTTATAATTTGAAAATATGTACTAAATATATTTCTGTATCATTATAGTAACCATATAACATTCCATTTTATGAGTATACCATAATTTATATAATTTATCCCATCCCATAGTTATGGGTATGTTTTGCTTCTATAAATAAAGCTGAAATAAACATTTCTTATACACATATCTTTGTCTATGAAACTGGCTTATTACATGGACTGAACTTAATGAAGGCAAACAGAAAGATTGTTTTGTTAAAAAAAAAGAAGATAATTCACCTGAGGATACAATTCTACATTGACAGATATTTTGTTTTCCCACTTTAAAGGCATAATCCACCGTCTTATGATTTTATTTCTGATGTTGATAAATCTGTTGTCAATCCAATTGCTCTTCATTTTTTGCTAATCCTTTTTCTTTCTTTCTTTCTTTCTAATTGCTTTTAAGATTTTCCTCTTTGTCTTTGGTGCTCTCCAGTTTAGACTACGATAAGGCTAAGAGTATATTTTTTATTAGCATTCTCAGAGCTCATTGTAGTTCTTCAACCTAAAGACTTATGTCTTTCAACAATTCTAGAAAATTCTCCACCATTATGTATTTGAATATTACCTTTCCCCCGATTCTTTCTGTTCTCTCCTTCTGGATATTCATTTAAATATATATTGAGGGGCTTCCCTGGTGGCGCAGTGGTTGAGAGTCCGCCTGCCGATGCAGGGGACATGGGTTCGTGCCCCGGTCTGGGAAGATCCCACATACCGCAGAGCGGCTGGGCCCGTAAGCCATGGCCACTGAGCCTGTGCGTCCCGAGCCTGCGCTCCGCAATGGGAGAGGCCACAACAGTGAGAGGGCCGTGTACCACAAAAAAAAAAATATATATATATATATATATATATATATATATATATAGAATTTTCCTATTGTATTCTCAATGGCTCTTATCCTCTCATATTTTCTGTCTCTGTTTCTGAGTGCTGAATTCTGTGTAATATTTTTTTCAGATTTTTCTTACAGTTCACTTGTCCTATCTTCAGATCTATCTAATCTCTTTGACCCATTCATTGAGTATATAATTTCATGATTACATTGTTTATTTCTAAAAATGTTATTTGGACCTTTTTAAAAGTCTGTTTGATTATTTTTTTTTCTTTTCTTTTTTGCAGTATGCGGGCCTCTCACTGTTGTGGCCTCTCCTGTTGTGGAGCACAGGCTCCGGACGCGCAGACTCAGCAGCCATGTCTCATGGGCCTAGCCGCTCTGCGGCATGTGTGATCTTCCCGGACCGGGGCACGAACCCGTGTCCCCTGCATCAGCGGGTGGACTCTCAACCACTGCGCCACCGGGGAAGCCCTTTTTATGTATTCTTGTTCCTTGCTCATATTTGTAATTCCATCTCATATTTCTTTTGACAATTTAACTAACTGGTACCTCCAGTTGCCTTTGGAGAGGTGAGTGGATGACTGTGAAATAAGGTTAGAAAGAAACTTTTCAATGCATCTCTTTCAGTGCCATTTCAGTCCTAAAGAATAAATTGATGAAAGTAAACTCAAAACAACTTTTTAGACATATTAATTTTATAGTCTGTATTTGGTGCATCTAATATCTGAAATTCAGGGGGTCCAATTCTGCTATTTTGTTTTAACATCTTTATTGGAGTATAATTGCTTTACAATGGTGTGTTAGTTTCTGCTTTATAACAAAGTGAATCAGTTATACATATACATATGTTCCCATATCTCTTCCCTCTTGCAACTCCCTCCCTCCAACCCTTCCTATCCCACCCCTCTAGGTGGTCACAAAACACCGACTGATCTCCCTGTGCTATGCAGCTGCTTTACACTAGCTGTCTATTTTACATTTGGTAGTGTATATAAGTCCATGCCACTCTCTCACTTCATCCCACCTTACACTTCCCTGGCCCCATGTCCTCAAGTCCATTCTCTACTTCTGCGTCTTTATTCCTGTCCTGCGCCTAGGTTCTTCAGAACAATTTTTTTTTTTTTTTTTTTAGATTCCACATATATCTGTTAGCATACGGTATTTGTTTTTCACTTTCTGACTTACTTCACGCTGTATGACAGACTCTAGGTCCATACACCTCACTACAAATAACTCAGTTTCATTTCTTTTTATGACTAAATAATGTTCCATTATATATATGCGCCATATCTTCTTTATCCATTCATCTGTTGATGGACACTTAGGTTGCTTCCATGTCCTGGCTATTGTAAATAGAGCTGCAATGAACATATTGGTACATGACTCTTTTTGAATTATGGTTTTCTCAGGGTATATGCCCAGTAGTGGAATTGCTGGGTCGTATGGTAGTTCTATTTTTAGTTTTTTAAGGAACCTCCATACTGTTCTCCATAGTGGCTGTACCAATTCACATTCCCACCAGCAGTGTAAGAGGATTCCCTTTTCTCCACACCCTCTCCAGCATTTACTGTTTCTAGATTTTTTGATGATGGCCATTCTGACCGGTGTGAGATGATATCTCATGTAGTCTTGATTTGCATTTCTCTAATGATTAATGATGTTGAGCATTCTCTCATGTGTTTGTTGGCAATCTGTATATCTTCTTTGGACAAATGTCTATTTAGGTCTTCTGCCCATTCTTGGATTGGGTTGTTTGTTTTTTTGTTATTGAGCTGCAAGAGCTGCTTGTAAATTTTGGAGATTAATCCTTTGTCAGTTGCTTCATTTGCAAATATTTTCTCCCATTCTGAGGGTTGTCTTTTGGTCTTGTTTATGGTTTCCTTTGCTGTGGAAAAGCTTTTAAGTTTCATTAGGTCCCATTTGTTTATCTTTGTTTTTATTTCCATTTCTCTAGGAGGTGGGCCAAAAAGGATCTTGCTGTGATTTATGTCATAGAGTGTTCTGCCTATGTTTTTCTCTAAGAGTTTGATAACCTACCTAAGGAGACAAAAGACCTGTGTGCAGAAAATTATAAGACACTGATGAAAGAAATTAAAGATGATACAAATAGATGGAGAAATATACCGTGTTCTTGGATTGGAAGAATCAACATTGTGAAAATGACTCTACTACCCAAAGCAGTCTACAGATTCAATGCAATCCCTATCAAACTAACACTGGCATTTTTCACAAAACTAGAACAAAAAATTTCACAATTTGTATGGGAACACAAAGGACCCCGAATAGCCAAAGCAATCTTGAGAATGAAAAACAGAGCTGGAGGAATCAGGCTCCCTGACTTCAGACTATACTACAAAGCCACAGTCATCAAGACAGTATGGTACTGGCACAAAAACAGAAATATAGATCAATGGAACAGGATAGAAAGCCCAGAGATAAATCCACGCACATATGGTCACCTTATCTTTGATAAAGGAGGCAGGAATGTATAGTGGAGAAAGGACAGCCTCTTCAATAAGTGGTGCTGGGAAAACTGGACAGGTACATGTAAAAGTATGAGATGAGAACACTCCCTAACACCATACACAAAAATAAGCTCAAAATGGATTAAAGATCTGCTATTTTTTGTTTCTGCTTGTTAGTGGCTTGTTTCTTCGAGTGCTTCCTAATTTTATATTGACTTCTGCTTGGATGAACTGTATCTGTAGAAATCCTGAGGAATCTGGCTTGAGGGGCAAATTCTTCCAGAGAGAATTTCCATTATCTTGTATCAAGCACCACAGTGTGTTATGAACCCAGGACCACTTTAAATTAAATCCCTGGGACTTCATAGGTGATATAAATTTGAATTTGGACCACATACAAATGCAGACTTATCATTATAAATTTTTAGGGGAGACATTTTTCCCCTCTTAAAGGGGAAATTGAGACAAACAAGACTCATTTTCTCCACTTGTTGCAAGCAGATCAATTTTCTGGCCTACCTTTTCACTTGGCTGCAGTTCTTAGAGGGTCCTGACTTCATGTGAAGTTGTAGCACTCTTCTTTGTGCGGGCCTGAAGCCCTGTGTCCTGTTCCCTGGTAAGTATTAAACATCAGAGTTTGGAACTATATTCAATATCCTGTGATAAACCATAACGGAAAAGAATATAAAAAAGAATATATATGTATAACTGAGTCACTTTGCTGTACAGCAGAAATTAAACACAACCTTGTGAATCAACTCTATCTCAATAAAATTTAAAAAAAACAAAAACAAAGAAACCACAGAGTTCTACGTTCCTAACAGCAGCAACCACAAGTAGCTTTTGGGCTTGCCTATCACTTTGGTTTCTGCTTTCTGTTCTTTTTTGGCTCTTGGAGATTTCCTTTACTTTCTAGGGAGCTAGTATTGTATCTCGGATTTCTAGATGCTTTATTATAGAAAGGTTAATTGGACTATCTGGTCTTCCATGTTATCTGAAGTAGAAAACGAAAGCTCCTTTAGCCTTTACAACAGACTTACAAATTAAGCATTATTATTCCCATTTTTTCCCCCTCTATGCCCACTTGCTGGAGAATTTTTATCATAAATGGGTGTTGAATTTTATCAAAAGCTTTTTCTGCATCTATTGAGATGATCATATGGTTTTTATTCTTCAGTTTGTTAATATGGTGTATCACATTGATTGATTTGCATATGTTGAAGAATCCTTGCATCCCTGGGATAAATCCCACTTGATCATGGTGTATGATCCTTTTAATGTGTTGTTGGATTCTGTTTGCTAGTATTTTACTGAGAATTTTTGCATCTATATTCATCAGTGATGTTGGTCTGTAATTTTTTCTTTTTTTGTAGTATATCTGTCTGGTTTTGGTATCAGGGTGATGGTGGCCTCGTAGAATGAGTTTAGGAGTGTTCCTTCCTCTGCAATTTTTTGGAAGAGTTTGAGAAGGATGGGTGTTAGCTCTTCTCTAAATGTTTCTTAGAATTCACCTGTGAAGCCATATGACCCTGGACTTTTGTTTGTTGGAAGACTTTTAATCACAGTTTCAATTTCAGTCCTTGTGATTGGTCTGTTCACATTTTCTATTTCTTCCTGGTTCAGTCTTGGCAGCTTGTGCATTTCTAAGAATTTGTCCATTTCTTCCAGGTTGTCCATTTTATTGGCATAGAGTTGCTTGCAGTAGTCTCTTATGATGCTTTGTGTTTCTGCAGTTTCTGTTGTAACTTCTCTTTTTTCATTTCTAATTTTATTGATTTGAGTCCTCTCCCTCTTCTTGATGAGTCTGGCTAAATGTTTATCAATTTTGTTTATCTTCTTAAAGAACCAGCTTTTCGTTTTATTGATCTTTGCTATTGTGTCCTTCATTTCTTTTTCATTTATGTCTGATATGATCTTTATGATTTCTTTCCTTCTGCTAACTTTGGGGTTTTTTTGTTCTTCTTTCTCTAGTTCTTTTATGTGTAAGGTTAGATTGCTTATTTGAGATGCTTCTTATTTCTTGAGGTAGGATTGTATTGCTATAAACTTCCCTCTTAGAACTGCTTTTGCTGCATCCCATAGGTTGTGGGTCCTTATGTTTTCATTGTCATTTGTCTCTAGGTATTTTTTGATTTCCTCTTTGATTCCTTCAATGATCTCTTGGTTATTTAGCAATAATTGTTTAGCCTCCATGTGTTTGTGTTTTTTGTTTTTTTCCCTGTAATTTATTTCTAATCTCATAGCGTTGTGGTTGGAAAAGTTGCTTGATATGATTTCAATTACCTTAAATTTACTGAGGCTTGATTTGTGACCCAAGATGTGATCTATCCTGGAGAATGTTCCATGTGCACTTGAGAAGAAAATGTAATCTACTGTTTTCGGACGGAATGTCCTATAAATATCAACGAAATCTATCTGGTCTATTGTGTCATTTAAAGATGTGTTTTCTTATTAATTTTCTGTCTGGATGATCTGCCCATTGATGTAAGTGAGGTGTTACAGTCCCCCACTATTATTGTGTTACTGTCAATTTCCTCTTTTATAGCTGTTAGCATTTGCCTTCTGTATTGAGGTGCTCCTATGTTGGGTGCATATATATTTATAATTGTTATATCTTCTTCTTGGATTGATCCCTTGATCATTATGTAGTGTCCTTCCTTGTCTCTTGTAACATTCTTTATTTTAAAGTCTGTTTTATCTGATATGAGTATTGCTACTCCAGCTTTCTTTTGATTTCCATTTGCATGGAATATCTTTTTCCATCCCCTCACTTTCAGTCTGTATGTGTCCCTAGGTCTGAAGTGGGTCTCTTGTAGACAGCATATATATGGCTCTTGTTTTTGTGTCCATTCAGTGAGCCTGTTTCTTTAGGTTGGAGCATTTAATCCATTCACATTTAAAGTACTGATCAATATGTATGTTCCTATTACCATTTTCTTAATTGTTTTGGGTTTGTTATTGTAGGTCTTTTCCTTCTCTTGTGTTTCCTGCCTAGAGAAGTTCCTTTGGCATTTGTTGTAAAGCTGGTTTGGTGGTGCTGAATTATCTTAGCTTTTGCTTGTCTGTAAATGTTTCAATTTATCTGTCGAATCTGAATGAGATCTTTGCTGGGTAGAGTAATCTTGGTTGTAGGTTTTTCCCTTTCATCACTTTAAATATGTCTTGCCACTCCGTTCTGGCTTGCAGAGTTTCTGCTGAAAGATCAGCTGTTAACCTTATGGGCATTCCCTTGTATGTTATTTGTTGTTTTTCCCCTGCTGCTTTTAATATTTTTTCTTTGTATTTAATTTTTGATAGTTTGATTAATATGTGTCTTGGTGTGTTTCTCCTAGGGTTTACCCTGTATGGGACTCTCTGTGCTTCCTGGACTTGGGTGGCTATTTCCTTTCCCATGTTAGGGAAGTTTTTGACTATAATCTCTTCAAATATTTTCTTGGGTCCTTTCTCTCTCTCTTCTCCTTCTGGGACCCCTATAATGTGAATGTTCGTGTGTTTAATGTTGTCCCAGAGGTCTCTTAGGCTGTCTTCTTTTCTTTTCTTTCTTTTTTCTTTATTCTGTTCTGCAGCAGTGAATTCCACCATTCTGTCTTCCAGGTCACTTATCTGTTCTTCTGCCTCAGTTCCTTCTAGTGTAGTTTTCATTTCAGTTATTGTATTGTTCATCGGTTTGTTTGTTCTTTAATTCTTCTAGGTCTTTGTTAAATATTTCTTGCATCTTCTCGATCTTTGCCTCCATTCTTTTTCTGAGGTCCTGGATCATCTTCACTATCATTATTCTGAATTCTTTTTCTAGATGGTTGCCTATCTCTACTTCATTTAGTTGTTTTTCTGGGGTTGTATCTTGTTCCTTCATCTGGGACACAGTCCTCTGCCTTTTCATTTTGTCTATCTTTCTGTGAATGTGGTTTTTGTTTCACAGCCTGCAGAATTGTAGTTCTTGCTTCTGCTGTCTTCCCTCCCTATTCCCATTTTATTATTGTGGAAATTGAGGCAAAGACAAGATATAGGTTATATAGTTCGATCAAGTAGCAGAGTTTGGATTTGAACCCAGTACCGTCTGTCACCAAAGTTCATGGTTGTTTAAATACCATATAAACATTATTTAAGTAAGAGTATATAAACATTATTATAGTAAGAGTATATTGCCTTTTACTATACTCTGCTTTTTTGTGTACTTTTTCTTTTTTTAGAAGATGTTCATTGTATCTGTCCTCAGGGGGGGAAAAAACTTTTAAAGGTGCTATAGTTTGAAAAAAAAAATCCCTTTCTTATAAGCTGTATTTATTTATTAAAGCTGATAAGCTCTGCTATCAAAGCCCTAGAGCTAGGCCAAGGTCATCCATTGTATCTGTCAAGTACCATATGGAGAGAACTGAGTATATTTCTGTGCATAAATGATAAACAATACCTGAGCCAAAGTATTATCATACTTTCCCTTCCCTTGATTTTGTTGTGCTTACCTTTTCCCTATGAGCCCATCATTTTCTCCACCACTCTCTCTCCAGGCTGTTACTAGCTCTAAAGAGTGGTAATAAATATGATTTGGTCCCTGCTACATTTTTGGCAAGCAGGAAAGCCTTCTTGGACACAGTAGATATAGACCTTATCTGTCTAGGTTGTTGATTAGAAAAGCATGCTGGAGGACATGTAAGCCTTAATGAAGTCTGAATAGATTACATCTACTGCTTCCCCAGGATCAGCATGACATGGCAGTCATAGCAGAAAACAGAATCAGTCTGGCACACTGGTTCACCATGAGATTATAATGCTAGCCACACAGTGATTTTTGCTTTCTTAAGTGCTGGAAAATTGATTGGTGTATAACTTGTTCTGGTATTTTCCCAAGTATCTAAGTGTATATAATTACTTGTATTATACCTTTTTTCCCCATTTTAAAAAACACACACACAGGCACACACACACATGCTCGGGCACACGCATGCATGCTCACACACAACCTACCATGTCTCAGGCTGTAGAGATCCTCCTGGACTCTCAAAAATTCAGAGCGCTGGGGTATCTAGTGAAATTCACCACAACTTTAAGTTCCCTGAGATGAATATTATCAAACGTTGTTAATTTTATTTTGTGCTGGATCCTCACTATAAGTTAACCTATTTACAAGGAAATTGGAAAAGGGTGGGCTCATCTAAAAGTCAGTTCAAGTAAATTTAGTCCAGAAAATACTCATTCATTCATCCCTGTATGCATGCGGGCACTCACTCATCCCATACACATTTGTTGAGTGCCTATTGTGTGTCAGGCCCTAGTTTAGTTGCTGAGGTTACAGTGGTAACCCTTTTAGACAATTCTCTGCTCTCATGGAGTATATGATCTAATGCAGCAGTTAAATAAACAAATACACAATTTCAGATGACTATAAACGTTATGAAGTATTTAAAACAGATGATAAACACAGAGGGACTGGATTGGGGGTAGAATGCCACTTTAGAGTTTTTCAGGGATGCTGCCTAAGAAAGACTTCAGAATCTGGGCCATCACTCTTTTTGATTCCCGTCCTACCCCACTAGCTGCTTCTTCTCAGTCTTCTACAAGGATTTCCCTTCATCTTTCCAACCTCCAAATATTGGAATATCCCAGGGATCATCCTTGGACTTCTTTTTGATCTGCATTCACTCCCTAGATCTCATCCAGTCCTTTGATTTTAAATATATTCTGTACTTTACCCTCAAATAAACAAAGTATGTATAGAACACTTAACATCTGTCTAAGAAATGGGTAAGGTAGAATACAAAAATATAAGTGCTTTCAAGAACTGTGAAGGTCTGAGACTTATCCAACTTGCAAGCTAACAAGTTAGACTGCCACAGTTTCATGGATTCTGGCAAAAGACAAAAGATTCTTGGGTCTTGTAATTCCATCTCCTATTTCTTTCAACAATTTAACTAATTTTACTCTTAACTAATGTCACCCTATTGCCTTTGGAGAGGGGATTGAATGACTGTGGAATAAGGTTGGACAGAAAACTTTTCAGTGCATCTCTTGATGTCATTTCAGACCTATTGATTAAATTGATAAAATTAAACTTAGGGAGTTCCCTCGTGGCCTAGTGGTTAGGATTCAGGGCTTTCACTGCCGTGGCCCAGGTTCAATCCCTGGTCGGGGAACTAAGACCCTGCAAGCCACATGGTGTGGCCAAAAAAAAAAAAAAAAATTAAAATAACTTTAAAAATATATTAATTTTATAGTTTGAATTTGACACATCTAATATCTGAAATTCAGGAGGGTCAAATGTATACAGAATCAGTCCTTTTGTCATTACCTTCCTGCTCCATGCCCATCCTTGTTTCCTTTGGACTAGTTTTTCAACAGCCTTCTATTTCCATCCTTGCAGGCCTACATGAGATCATCTACACTGTAGCCAGAATGATCCTTTTAAAGTGTGTAAGATTATGTCCCTGTAAGATTAAGGCACTTCTTTGCTCAAAACTCTCTGATCACAAAAGAGAGACAAAGAGATCTATTACTCACAGAAATAGTACTAGTCAGAGTATCAGCATTTGAGCTGGTTTCCCAAGCTCCAATTCCAAGGGTGACATGAAAAGGATCATGTAATACCTGCACATGCAGTGGGTTACATTACAGGAACTCTGAGCTTAGGGAACCTGAATATTTTATAATGGGAAGTAAACCTGCCTGTCCTGGGCTCCCAAAGGAGACACTGTTTCTATCTTCCAAAGCTGTTAGTGATACAAACATCTTTGAAAAGATAGTCTGGAACAAAAGCAATCAGTGACTGTTCACAAGATGAACAGAAGCATGAGAGAACCATGCATAATTATCTACCAACATGTATTTGCTTACACTTTTTATAAATGGAAGGGTAAACAAATACATTTTTTTAATTGAAGTATAGTTGATTTACCATTTTTTGTTAGTTTCAGGTGTATAACCAAGTAATTCAGTTATCCTTTTTTTCAGATTATTTTCCATTATAGGTATTGCAAGGTGTTGAATATAGTTTCCTGTGCTATATAGTAAATCCTTGTTGCTTATCTATTTTTTGTACAGTACTTTGTATCTGTTAATCCCATACTCCTAATTTATGCCTCCCCCCCTTTCCCCTTTGGTAACCATAAATTTGTTTTTTATGTCTGTGAGTCTGTTTCTGTTTTGTATATAGATTCATTATGTTTTTTTTAGATTCCACATCTGAGTGATATCATGTAATATTTGTCTTTCTCTGTCTGACTTACTTCACTTAGTATACTATTCTCTAAGTCCATCCATGTTGTTGTAAATAGCAGTATTTCCTTCTTTGTTATGGCTGAGTAATATTCCATTGTGTGTGTGTGTATATATATATATATATATATATATATATATATATATATATATATCACATCTTTATCCAGTCATCTGTTGATGGGCACTTGGGTCGCTTCCGTGTCTTGGCCATTGTAAGCAATGCTGCTATGAACATTGGGGTGCATGCATCTTTTTGAATTAGTGGTTTCAACTTTTCTGGTTACATGCCCAGGAGAGGGATTGCTGGATCATATGATAGCTCTATTTTGACTTTTTAAGAAACTTCCCTACTGTTTTCCATAGGGGCTGCACCAATGTACATTCCCACCAACAGTGTAGGTGAGTTCACTTTTGTCCACACCCTCTGCAGCATTTACTATTTGTAGACTTTTTAATGATGGCCATTCTGACCAGTGTGAGGTGATACATCCGTGTGGTTTTGATTTGCATTTCTCTAATAATTAGCGATGTTGAGCATCTTTTCATGTGCCTGTTGGCCATCTGTACGTTTTCTTTGGAGAAATGTCTATTTAGGTGTTCTGCCCATTTTCTGACTTGGTTGTTTATTTTTTCAATATTGAGTTGTATGAGCTATTTTTATATTTTGGATATTAACCCCTTGTTGGTTGCATTGTTTGCAAATATTTTCTCCCAGTCCGCAGTCTGTCTTTTCATTTTGTTGATGGCTTCCTTTGCTATGCAAAAGCTTTTAAGTTTGATTAGGTCCCATTTATATATTTGCTTTTATTTCTTTTGCCTTGGGAGACTGATCTCAGAAAATATTGCTACAATTTATGTCTGAGAATGAAAAACATTTTTTAAAGTTACTGAGAGAGAGACAGAGGGAACAGGGTGGGAAGGAAAAAATGGAAGCTAGACTTCTCTGAATATATCTTGTTTTGTATATTTGATTTTGAAACCATTTCTTTTAATTAGAAAACAAAAGTAAATTTTTCAAAAGCAATTCTTAAAAACCAAAAACTGCATGAAACAAATGAACCAAATTGTCTATCAAATTGGCAGAAAAACCACACAGAGAAAAATTATTTCAAGTTACTATTTTTAAGTACAGTAATTTGTCTATATATCCCTAGGGATATTCTCTAAAGGCAAAAGCAAATCCAAAAACACCTTAACTCCTTTCAGCAATCATGTTAGTGGTAGTGTTGGTATTAGTATTCTGAGACTATTTCATGTAATATGTTGATAAAATTGGGAACCAGAACTTTTGGTATGAGAAAATAAATAGAGATACAGATTGAATAAAGTGTTAAATAAAGCCCTGTGGTCCTGAATTTGAATTAGAAGTGTTATGTATGAATTCATGATGTATTTTATCTTTATAGAAAAAAAGCATATATATTGATATTTCCAAGCTCTGTCATTGAAAATGTCTAGAAAGAGTGACCTTATTGGACCATGGCAGCTGGACTCTTCCTGCTTACTCTCCCTGCCTCCCACGGGTGTTGATCCCAAGGGTGTTCCCTAATGAACAGCCTGTATTCAAATAACCAGCCATAGAAAACCCTCGGTCCTTAACATCGAACAGTCCTTCCTCTTCTGAAACGCCCCCAAATGGCTCCAACCAAAGACTGCTGAATGTACCTGAGTATCAATTGGAAAGTCTCCCCACTTCCAAAAATCCCTCCATAATAGAACACATCAGAGACCTTTTCAGCATTTCCTCTTTTTACTTTCTAACACCCTTGAACCCAGGTTGAAATGAAAGTGATGTAGGTGGGTTCCCTCGTCCCAAGTATATGAGTGAAGAGCTTGTGTTAATTTTGTCTCAGACCTAGTTTTGTCTTTGACACATCTCAAAGTTAGGTTCGTGAGGAATCCAACCTGTGATAATTTATCTATTTATTTGCTTGTTCTCTGTCTCCCCCAACGTTCCCTGAGAGTAGTAAGGGCTTTGTGGTGTCTCCTAGTTCTCCAACCAGCTAGAGCAGTGCCTCACACTGGAAGCTGCTCAGTAACGATTATGCTGGATCAAAGAGTGAAATGACATTTAAACTGAGACTTGAAAGACGAGGAGATAGCCAGGCAAAGATCTTGTGGAAGAGCATTTGGGGTGTTGGGAACAGCAAGTAAAATTCCAGAAAGAGGGACTTCCTTGGTGGTCCAGTGGTAAAAAATCTGCCTGCCAATGCAGGGGATGCAGGTTTGATCCCTCGTCAGGAAACTAAGATCCCACATGCCACAGGGCAAATAAGCTCGCGCGTCACAACTACTGAGATCACACGCCTCAACTAGAGAACCCGTGTGCTGCAACTAGAGAGCCCATGCACCCTGGAGCCCACGCGCCACAACTAGAGGGAGAAAACTTGCATGCCACAACTAGAGAGGAGGCCACGCCCCACAACTAAAGATCCTGCCTGCCTCAACGTAGAACCGGTGTGCCACAACTAAGACATGACACAGCCAAAAATAAATAAAATTAATAAATAAATCTTTAAAAAAAAAAAGAGCTCCTTCCTTCCTGTTCTGGTCCCAGTTCTTTGCAACTGCAATTAAGTATTTGGGACATTTAAAGGATTTTTGTTTGGTTTTGGTTTTGGTTTCCTATTTTTTCCTCACTCCTGTTTCAGGATCACTTGATTTTTATAAATTTAGCCAGGAACATACAGACCAACGTATAACTACTCAATCTTAGATTTCTGTTCATGAGCCCTTATCAAACCTAAGTTTATTCCCATCCATTATTTATACTTCATGCCCTCCAAAGCATTTATTTGTGGGAGGACATGGTAGTTGTTATGAACCTGACTTCCAGAAGTTTAGTATCTATCAGGAATCTGTTTCACAATTACCCCAGGGAGCAGGCCAGCATCTGTCTGGGTCCATAGCCCCAAGGGGAGTGGGGAGACTCAGATCAGAATCGTCCAGGAAAGCGTTTTCCACATACGTGTGCCAGGCTCCTCCCACTCCCCTCCACTCATACATATTCTGTGTAGAGCCTGACCACATGTATTTTGCTTTCTGCTTTTTTAAAAAATACTTTGAAAATGTCTTTTATTAAAGTAAAATTTGCACATGGTTAAAACATCATATACTCTAGAATGGTTTCTCTTATCCTTCCCCTGGTGCTCTACCTTTATCTATTCCTCCTTTAACTCTGTGATTATCTTCTGAGGTTTATCTCTGTATCTGTAAATAATCTGCTTCTACCACCGTTTATTTATCATTTTAGATATTTTCTGTTCACTTATTGGCATGACAGCTGAGAATTTAGCTCAGTTACACACACACACACACACACACACACACACACACACACTCTTTCACTTCAAATACGATTAGAGTGTATTTTTAGTTCCTTCATTGATTTTTTTTGTATTTCTCTCCTTAGCATGTTGCAAGCTTTTATAAAAAGACTAGTAATCCTTTATTGTCATATGTAAGAAAGAGGTATGAGAAAAATGGATTATGGACTACATATACTAGGATAGGTCTTTATTGACTGGCTGAATTTCATCCACTTTAGGGTGAATAGGCTATTGTCTTTGGGACCCCAAAATGCTAGAAGTCATCATCTTTGCACTAGGGAGTTAATGCTTCTCCTGCCCTCACCTGCCCTGCTTCTCCCCAGATCATTTATTACGTGTATTTAGAGAACGACCTGCCAATTCATAATATTTTATTGTCTTATTATTATTGCTGTTGTTATTGTTGTTCATTTTGCTTAGATACTAGATGCCTGGCTGCTGGACATCCTGCATGAAGTGTGAGAGAGGGATGGGGAAGCAACACTTCCTCTGCAGCAATCTGGTTGTCCCCGTTTTCACTTCCACTGACCCTCATGTCTCCCAGCTCTCCAGGTGTGCTCCATCCTTGCCTGTAGCCTGCGTTGCACAAACTCTAAGCCAGCAGGCCCTCTTCCCCAGCACATCAGTCTTCAGCCTTCCATCAGCTTTCCTCTCCCTGGAACCTACTGGAATCCCTCATGCACGGATATTCCCCACTCCTACCACACATGCCTGACTGCTTACAGTCTCTTCTTTGTTATGGCTTATACACTAAACAGTCCACTCTCTTGAACTGAAGGCTTACAACATAATTTAAGTTTAAAAGTGCTCACGGGGCTTCCCTGGTGGTGCAGTGGTTGAGAGTCCGCCTGCCGATGCAGGGGATGAGGGTTCGTGCCCCGGTCCGGGAAGATCCCACATGCCGCGGAGCGGCTGGGCCCGTGAGGCATGGCCGCTGAGCCTGCGCGTCCGGAGCCTGTGCTCCGCAACGGGAGAGGCCACAACAGTGAGAGGCCCGTGTACCGCAAAAAAATAAATAAATAAATAAATAAATAAATAAAAGTGCTCACGATGGGAATTCCCTGGCAGTCCAGTGGTTAGGACTGTGTGCTTCCACTGCCGGCTGGGTTCAATTCCTGGTGGAGAAACTAAGATCTTGCAAGCCATGTGAACTAGGAAAAAAAAAAAAATGCTCACGAGGTGATTCTGATAACCCCCTCCTCCCCACTCCTTTGAAGTCTCACTGTTGACCTAAATGCAGTGTGGTCTTCCCACCCCTAGTCTTCTCCTGCTCAGTAAAATGTACCAACACGCCCCTAGCTGGCCATAAACCTGGGTTTCATCTGATTCCTTCTTTATCCTCAATCTCCACATCTAACCCACCAGCAAGCTTTGTTATTTCTGCCACTTAAAAGCATCTCATGCTCAAAAAAGGAAACCTATAGGCCAAACTGAAGTTAAAAATCCTAATTAAAAGAAAAAACACGTTAAATGAATAGCACACCCTGACTAGGACTGGTTAATTCCAGGAACTCGAGGATGACTCAATATAAGGAAATTTACTAAAACAATTCATTATATTAACAGATCAAAGAATTAAAATCATGTACTTTTCTTCATAAATGCTAAAAGGACATTTAATAAAATTTGACATCCATTCTTGTTTTTAAAATCTCTACAAAATACAATAGAAAGGATAAAACAGCATGATAAAAACATGGCCAAAGATGACAAAATTCTGGAGATGGATAGTGGTGATGGTTGCACAACAATGTGAATGTACTTAATGCCACTGAAACATACTGGTAAATTTTATGTTATGTATGTTTCACCACTATATGTATCCCAAAGTCAGCATCATGCTTAATGGGAAAACAGTGAAAGTATTCTCATTTGAGACTGGAATAAGACAAAGACATTCACTATTATTACTATTATTTAAACTTAATCTGGAGATACTAGCTAATGTAATTAGGCAAAAGGAACAAGTTAAAGGAATAAAATTGGAAATGAGAAGGTAAAATTATTATTTACATTTGATACAATTGTGTACCTAGAAAATCAAAAGAATCAACTGAAAAATCATTATAGAAATAAGATAATTCAATAAAATTTATAGATACAAAATTAATAAATAGAAATATATATGCAAAATTAATATATAACCTTCATATACACAAACAGAAGAGTTATTGGAAGAAAAGATCCCCATTTACAAAAGCCACTAAAAAAATAGATAAAATACCTGGGAATATACTTAAAATAGTTGCATGATGTATATGAAGAAAACTTTTAAAAATAAAAATACTATACAAACAGCTCATATAACTCAATATCAAAAAGACAAACAACCGAATCAAAAGCTGGGCATAAGACCTAAATAGACATTTATCCAAATAAGACATACAGACGGCCAACAGACATATGAAAAGATGCTCAGCAATCTAATTATTAGAGAAGTGCAAATCAAAACCCGC
This sequence comes from Kogia breviceps, assembly GCF_026419965.1. Classification (NCBI taxonomy): domain Eukaryota; kingdom Metazoa; phylum Chordata; class Mammalia; order Artiodactyla; family Physeteridae; genus Kogia; species Kogia breviceps. The sequence goes on along the minus strand of NC_081330.1, from coordinate 95,734,251 downwards.
TGTGAGACATCACCTCACACCAGTCAGAATGGCTATCATCAAAAAGTCTACAAATAATGAATGCTGGAGAGGGTGTGGAGAAAAGGGAACCCTCCTACACTGTTGGTGGAAATGTAAATTGGTGCAACTGCTATGAAAAACAGTATGGAGGTTCCTCAAAAAACTAAAAATAGAGTTCCCATATAATTCAACAATCTCACTCCTGGGCTTCTATCCAGAAAAGTTAAAAACTCTAATTTGAAAATACGTGCACCCCAATGTTCATAGCAGCACTATTCACAATAGCCAAGACATGGAAGCAACCTAAGTGCCCATGAACAGACGATTGGATAAAGAAGATGTGATATATATATATATATATATATATACACAATGGGATATTATTCAGCCATAAAAAGAATGAAATATTGCCATTTGCAGCAACATGGATGGACCTAGAGAATACTAAGTGAAGTAAGTCAGATAAAGACAAATAAATATTATATGATATCGCTTATATGTGGAATCTAAAAAATAATACAAATGAATCTATATACAAAACAGAAACAGACTCACAGATATAGAAAACAAACTTATGGTTACCAAAGGGGAAGGGGGGGAGGGATAAATTCGGAGTGGGGGATTAACAGATACAAAATATTATACGTAAAATAGATAAGCAACAAAGATTTACTGTAAGCACAGGGAACTATATTCAATATCTTGTAAAAACATATAATGAGGGCTTCCCTGGTGGCGCAGTGGTTGAGAGTCCGCCTGCCGATGCAGGGGACACGGGTTCGTGCCCCGGTCCGGGAGGATCCCACATGCCGCGGGGCGGCTGGGCCCGTGAGCCATGGCCGCTGGGCCTGCGCGTCCGGAGCCTGTGCTCCGCAACGGGAGAGGCCACAACAGTGAGAGGCCTGTATACCAGAAAAAAAAAAAAAAAAAAAAAAAAAAAAAAACATATAATGGAAATAATCTGAAAAAATTATATATATGTATCTGAACCACTTTGCTATACACCTGAAACTAACACAATATTGTAAATCAACTATGCTTCAATAAAAAAAAAAAAGTAAAAACACTAGAAGAAAGCATACAAGCACTCTTTTATAAGTGTAGAATGGCCTATCTAATTTGATCCAGAACCCAGAGCCATAAAAGAAATGATTGATATCAATGACAATAAATTAAATATTTCTGTATGGCAAATTGCACCATAAGCAAAGTCAAAAGACAAACAACAAACTGGAACAAATGATTGCAATTCAAATGACATATATACAGGGCTTCTACGAATCAAAAATAAAATACCATCAGCCTAGAAGAAAAATTGTTGGAGGCTATGAGTGGGCAGTTCACAGAGAAGGAAATATAAATGGCTCTTAAATATGGGGGGAAATGTTCAACCTTGCTAGTAATAAAAGAAATAAATAATTAAAGCAACACCGAGAAATTCTTCATTTATCAGATTCACAAGCTCCAAAAATTTGATAATACAATAATTGGCAAAGATGTGGGGGAAAGGGTCTCTCAGACATTGCTGGTTGGGACTGCAAATCAGTAGGACCTCTGGGAGGGGTGAAAGACAATGTCTGTCAAAACTACAAATGCACCCAGGAATTCCACTTTGAGGAATTAATCCTACAGATATACTCACATGTTGCACAAATTGGCATATGCAGCATTATTTGTAACAGCAAAAGTTTGGAAACAACCAAAATGTCTATCACTAGGGAAGAGGTCAAATACATTATGGTACATGCACTCAATGGAACATGATGCAGTCATCAAAATGAGTGAGGTATCTGTTGAGATGCTAATATGGAGCTTCAAGATACATTAAGAAAAAAAGCAAGGTACAGAATGCTGCATAAAATATACTAACATTTGTGGAAATGTATTTGCTTGCATATAAAAAAAATCTCTGGAGGAATACATAAGCAGTGGATACAGTGTGATACTTCTGGGGAGAAGTAGGTGGTTGGTTAGAAGGGAAATTTTCACTCTATTTCTTTTTGTACCTTTTGAATTTTGAATCATGTCAATGTATTGTCTATCCAAAAAATTTTTTAGACAGATTTTATTCATTTATTTATTTTTGGCTGCGTTGGGTCTTCGTTGCTACGAGCGGGCTTTCTCTAGTTGCAGCAAGCGGGGTCTACTCTTCGTTGCGCTGCACAGGCTTCTCATTGTGGTGGCTTCTCTTGTTGCAGAGCACAGGCTCTAGGTGCGTGGGCTTCAGTAGCTGTGGCACGCAAGCTCTAGAGCGCAGGCTCAGTAGTTGTGGTGCACAGGCTTAGTTGTTCCACGGCATGTGGTGGGATCTTCCTGGACCAGGGATCAAACCCGTGTCCCCTGCATTGGCAGGTGGATTCTTAACCACTGAACCACCAGGGAAGTCCCAGACAGATTTTAATAAAATAAAGTGTATCTCCAATCTGCCTATTCCTCCCCATCTCCATTGACACTTCTGTTTTCTTAACGACTTAGTGACTTAAATGGGTCCTCCTATAAGGAACTTCCCCTAACTATTCTAAGTGGTTTTCTACCTCTCCACCATGTTCTTTCCCATTGCTACACTCAGTGATAAAAGCTATGAAGGTAACGAATACTCTGTAATTATTGTTTCATTCATTCATCCATTCATTCATTCATCGCTGGTCGCCTGTTTCCCTGCCCCATGAGGGCAGGAAATTCTTGATGATCGACTCACTACTGTAAACCCAGCACTTAGGCCAGTGTCTGGCACAATCAACGTTTGTCAAATGATTGAAAGTCTACAAAGAATGAGATTGTCTCACTCTGATATTCTTCTCAGCAAAGGCAGACACTATTGTCCTCATTTTCTAGATGAGGAAATTAAGGCTCAGAAAGGATTCATCTGAAGCCACACAGCTGGTAAAGTGGCAAAGCTGAAACTTCTGTTCCCAACCCAAGACTCTTTAAACAGCAGGTCTATACTTGTCACAATCTTAGGACTACTCTGCTGGAGTCCCACCCTCACCCTCACCCTCACCCCAAGGTACTCCAGGTAGATTTCCAGGCTATCATCGACAAATGCAGGGGTTGTTAACAGGGACCCTCTTGGTGGGTTTTAGTAGGCCTATCAACCTTTCTACATTGCATGGAGAATTTTACATGTAGGTTCATTTGTATGGAGAAAGCCTCCAAGGTTTTCATCATCTTCTCAAAGAGTCTGTGACACACCTCCACCAAGTGAGTTCCCATGTCAGAGATTCATTCATTAGGGCTTCAGAAGATGTTTATCTTGTTAGGAGGGTTGTTAAGGAATCTGAAGCACTGGCTTTGGAATTGAGACAGGAAGGAAGAGGGCAGAGCACAACCATTAAAAGAATGAGTCTTTGAGGACAAAACAAAAACTGGTTAGAATCCACTAGGCCCCAGATGGCGGAAGAGTTGACTTCCAGTAGACCTTGAGCCTCATTATACACTCATTGTAATACATTAACATATGCTAAATGACACACCCACCAGCGCCATGACAGTTCTGAGGCTGACCATAAAAGGCCAAAAAGTGGGTGGTGCCCAATTCCTGGAAATCCCCGCCCCTTCCTTTATTAGCCTATGAAATTACCCAGCCCACAAAAATTAACCACCCCTGCACCCAGGGGCCACTTTCACCTTCCGAGATGGCCTGCATTCTGCCTATGGAATGTGTATCTCTCTAAGTAAACCTGCTTTCACTTTACTATAGGTCACTCTTGAATTCTTTCCTGCATGAAACCAAGAACCCTCACTTGGTGGCCCATCCCAAGAACTCACCTGAGATCTGGGACATAACCACCCTCTCACACCCCATTTTCCTGCAACAGAATCACTAGTATAAGCCATGGGAATTGGCATTGATGAGGGCAGAAAAACAGAACTGACAGAATCTGAACCTCTCATCCTCCCCACCACCTCAACAACACCTCCACTCATTCCCAGCTGTCCTCAGGAGAGACTAGAAAACACACCCTTTTGTTTATTACCCTCTGAAGCAATTAAGCATAAAAAAAAATCTGTAAAACATTTTGTATCTTTTTCCCTCATAGTAATTTAGTCTACCAGGAAGTGCACCATGGGATCTGTAGACCAGTTCAAAACCCAGTTCTGGGAACTTGTACAGTTGGTGGTCTGTCCTATCCCTTGGTTTCACAGGCACAGATTCAACCAGCTGCAGATCAAAAATACTCCCCCTCACCCCCTAAATTCCAGAAAGTTCCAAAAAGCAAAATTTGAATTTTCCAGGCACTGGCAACCATTTACCTAGTATTTACATTGTATTTACAACTATTTATATGGCATTTACATTGTATTAGGTATTATAAATTACCTAGCAATGATTTAAAGTATATGGGAGGGTGTGTGTAGGTTACATGCAAACACATTTTATATAAGGAACTTAATTATCCATGGATTTCGGTATGGGGGTGGGGGGTGGTCCTGGAACCAATCCCCAGAGGATACCTAGGAACCACTGCAATTTACTTCTTCAGGACAATTTCCTTATCTACTTCAAGGCTTTTTTGAGGAACAAATTAACAATTGTTCAATGTATTGTGAAGCAGGGTGGAGAAGGCAGTCTCTAGCCTTGACAGAAAGATCTACAAGGCAATAACTTATCTTCTTTAATATTCCCCCTCCTGCTCTTCCTCCCCTCCCCCAGGGAGAGAATCAAGGCTGATTTCTCTTCCTGCCATTAGCAATATCCTCTTTTTGACAAAAGCACCCTCAGGGTGAAACTCTGCTGCTCAGGAAAGAAGACAGTCTTGAGCTAGAAATAAACTTAGCTAGAGTGCTTATTTTCTGTGTAGCTTTGGGAAAGTCATATGCTCTGTCTGAGGCCCAGTTTTCTCATCCATAAAATAGGAGTAATACTCAAATTGTAGGGTAGTGCCAGGCCCGTAAGCATTCAATAATGGTGGTTATTATTGCAACTGTGTGCTGTTTCCAGCCCAGGCCCTCGGCCAGATTCTCTCCTGTGGAGCAGCCTGGAACTATGTCTGCACAGAGAACAAACAGAAGTAGGAACATGTAATGTAAATGGAATCATAAAGTATGTAATCTTTTGTGTAAGACTTCTTTCATTCAGCATAATATTTTGAAATTCATCTATGTCTTAGGTATATCAGTAGAGGATATATTTCATCGTATGAATATGCCACAGTTTATTTAGCCATTCTGTTGATAGACATCTAAGCTGTTTCCAGATTTTGCCTATTATGAAAACAGCTGCTAATTATATTCCAGTACAAGTCTTTGTTTGAATGTGTGCTTTCATTTTTCTTGGGTAAATACCTAGGAGTGGAATTGCTAGGTCATAGGAAAGGTGCATTTTTAACTTCACCATTTCTCACTCCTATCAACAATTTATGAGAGTTCCAGTTGCTCCACAGCCTCACCAACCAGAAGTGGGTGTTGTTCTAATCTAATCATCATATAGAAGGAAGGATTTGCTGAAGTGAAAACTCTCCTCTTCTTTCTTGATGTCAACTTCCTCATTAGATTCCTAAGGCCTCATGTGGCTCCCCAAGAACTCTTCTTCAGTCTCTTACAAGTGTTGAAGACAAGCAAACTCTACCCAGAGAGGAACTAACCTGAATGAATTTGGATTTGTTGAAACTAAATGGAAGATGCATGAAAACAAAAATGGATCTGCCTCCCAGACATCATGAGAATTTCTGAGACTTGCTGACTAAAAAAAATGCACAACCTAAAAGTTGAAAATTATGTTTTATTTGGTGGATATACTGAAGACTTCATCCCAGAAGACAGCCTCTCAGATAGCTCTGAGGGACTGTTTTGAAGAGGTAAGGGAAGAGCCAAGATATACAGGAGTTTGCAAAAACAAACCGGGTAGTTGAACATCAAAAGATTTCTGCTAATTAAAGAAAAACCAAACGCCTCAAGTTAATGAATTTGGCGCTTTTCTATGTATAGGAAGACATGGGTCTGGGCTCATTGAAATCATTCCTCTGACATGCTCCTAGGGCCAGTATCCTGTTTTTCTCCATCCAGAATCCTCTCAGGGTGCACAGTGTGTGTGTGGTGGGGAGCAGGTGGTGCCTGTAGTGGCTGATGGCTTGATGGCCACAACATCCTTTGTTTACTGATATGGCAGGCGATGTCCACAGACTCAAGTTACCTGATTGGTCTATTTTAAATCTAACTCCCTGAATAAATATTTAAGTGCTATTTGTTCAATAACCCAAGATTGACTAGATCTCTAGATACAAAACCTCATCTGTTAACTAAATCCCATTTGGAGAAGCCCTATTTAGGTTTATTAAATTTATTGCAAGGGAGGAGTAGAAATTCCCATAACCAACAAGCTTAACTTTGGAAAGACCAGCAAAGCCTCGTAAAATTTTGTAGGAGGAAAGGGCCCTGAGGTTCACCTAGCCCAGTGGATCTCAAACTCTGATATGTATACAAAACAGCTAGAATTGGCAGATTTGTTAGACTCAGAGACTGACTCTGTAGGTTGGGGCCCAGGAATTTTCATTTTCAGCAAGCAATCCTCCACCTGACTCTCATGCCAGTTGTCTGAAGATCTCAGACCACAATTTGGGAAAAACTGATTAAATCAAAACATCTTCCCCCAATGAAAAACCAGTTTATGACAGAACAGTTAAGAGGCACCACAATAAAAAAAAAACAAAAAAAAAACCACACTGATTTCCTTCATTTTACTATTCTTGGAATCTCCTAGGCCCAGAAAAAATTATAGCACATTTAAAAGTCTATTTGCAAAGCTTCTCCCATTGAACAGGTTCTCATTCTCAAGTTGTTGAAATTCTATATTTTCTGAATTATCATACACGGGTTAATTTCCAAGAGGCAGTGATGTAGGTGCCAGAAATAGGGTCTGGCACTCAGGGCACAGTGGGAGAGCATGGGCTGGGGCCCACACAGAAGCCTTCCAGAATCTGGTTCTGCCTCAAGACTGATGCCCGTGCATTGACCACCAGGCTGGTTTGTCACACTCTTCATCTCAACAATGAATTATATTTTAAATTCTTCTCTAGAATTTCTCCTCTAGGAAATACAATGATTTCAAAGGTGATAGAAGGCAAAGGTGAATCCTATATCTAGGGTAAATTTTTCCTAACACATATTCTTATCCACTGAAAGCTTCCCTCTGCAATTAGGTTTCAGCTAAGCAATATGGCAGGGGATGGCTCTGCCTGTGCCATCTTCATTTGCCCAAGGCATGCTTAACACTTTAGAGTTTTAAAATGATGATTGCTTATAAATTCATAAAATAGTTACTAAATAGACCAAAGCTCCTTTAGTCTTTGGATAGCATTTCTGTAGGAAGAGTTGAAACATTACTTTTTAACAGAGTTGAATCATATTTGACTTAAAATATTTACCAGAAAGAGGCATGTAAATACCAGCATGTATACGGGATGTGCTATTGTTTCCTTGTGAAAATTTGGAAGCAGATTCATTCTTGATTGTACCAATGACTGATAGTCCCTGGATGATGAATCCAGTGATGTCTGCAGTCACCATGCAGCTGCTCCATTGTGTTAACAGTGAAGTTGGCTCCATTTGCTTGCTTTATTCTGCTGCAGAACATAAAATATATTACATGATTATGCAGGTATCCCTCAAATGAAAGAACACATGTGTTCCAAAAAAGTGTGCTGTAAAGTAAATTTGGATTCAATGAATCTGACTTACCCATTGACTTCTATTATAGAATCCGAAATACATACCTCAGGAGTGGGAAAATTGGTCCTTAGATGTAATACATTTATACTTACTAATGCAGCAGTGCCTGTAATGAGACATATTCAAAGGGAAAACAACTCTCTGATAAAATATTAACAATAATGCATTCACACTGAATATAAGTCACATTATTTTAAAACCACTGCAAGTAGAACTATAAACAGTGCCAAATTCCAGAAGCTTGACTATTTCACTTGCGGTTTCCAAGATGCAATCAGCTATAAAACTTCCACCGTTTACCAGCCTTGAACTACAAAATACTTCATAAAAAAATTTTATGTCCAAAAGTTTTATTCCAGTATGGGAAAGGAATATTAGTGTTCTTCTGCCCTTGAAAATTCCATCTTCTGGTTGGGAAAAAGGGGTGACCTAGATGCATTCACTCACTCATTCTTTCATTCATTCATCTGAATGCCTACTATGTCTCAGATGTTCTGCTAGCTGCTGAGGTTAAGAAAATAAAATGCAAAGTTCCTATTTTCAGGGAGAACAACAAGAGAGCAGACAATTGTCCTCCAGAGCTCAGACAGAGTTAAGCATGAGATGTTAGCCCAGCCCATAGGAAGCACACTTAATACCGACCTTTGAAAAATGATGTCACATTTGAACATTTAATGCAAGATCTCAAACTGGTGGACTTATGGCTCAATCCAACGTGAAGGTGAGTTTTATTTGGCCTACTTAGAGTTTTTTAAAAAAGAGCTAACATTTGTAAATTGGAAGATTTCACACACACAAAAATTCAGTTTTCTGGATTTTCTTGAAAAACCGAACAATCTGACAGTATTAGACACACATTTCCATGTGGCAACATTTGGTAGAATTGGGTAGTAGCTATCTCTTTTAGTAGGGTTTTAAGTTCTCTAGCTAATAACAATCCCCACTACTACCTATTGCTGCCCCAACGTTGGGAATGAGAATCAGTTGCCATTTATCATCACACTTGAATTGTTGTTTTTCTTGTCATAGAGAACTATTTCTCAGAATCTATATCTCTATATAAAAGAGAAACATGAAAGGTAGACCAAGACGGTCACCTCTTTCAAGAAAATAAAAATGAGCATATTACTTTTATGGTCTTTACTCATTACACTAGAGTCTGAAACTCTTGTTCTAAGGACCAATAGGAATTAGTCAAATGGTGATTGAGGGAAGGACGTTAGAAGAGTAGAGGGAATAGCATGGGCAAAATGATGGCTGTGTGGCCAGTGTATGGGGCTACAGATATTTCAGTATGGGGGTGGGGGGTGTCTATAATGGAAAAGCAAGAGATGACCCAGAAAGAAGTCGAAGCCAGTCCTCTCCCAGCACAAAACTGTGCCTAACAGCTTTGAGAAACTGATTCTACATCAGCCCAAGTCTACTTCTTCATTCCAGATACCAGGACAAGCCCTACCTAATTGATTAGAGTTTCAAATAGCATTGCCAGATAAAATACAGGGTACCCAGTTAAATTTGAATTTCAGATAAACGATACATTTGTAGTATAATAGTTGGGACATACTTATACTAAAAAAATTATTCATAAAAATTTATTAATTGCTTATCAGAAATTCAAATTTAACTGGATAACTGGTATTTTTTTTTTTTTTGCGGTACGCGGGCCTCTCACTGTTGTGGCCTCTCCCATTGCGGAGCACAGGCTCCAGACACGCAGGCTCAGCGGCCATGGCTCATGGGCCCAGCCGCTCCGCGGCATGTGGGATCTTCCCAGACCGGGGCACGAACCTGTGTCCCCTGCAACGGCAGGCGGACTCTCAACCACTGCGCCACCAGGGAAGCCCCACTGGTATTTTTATTTGCTAAATCTGGTGACATTTAATGGCTAGGTCTTACCTGGGTGATTATTTCTATTTTTCATAATTTATTTCTATTTCCATATTAAAATACAGTTTTCAAATTATTACTTTAAAATAAAGGTGTTGGGACTTCCCTGGTGGCGCAGTGGTTAAGACTCTGCCCTCCCAATGCAGGGGGCCCAGGTTCGAACCCTGGTCAGGGAACTAGATCCCCCATGCATGCCACAATTAAGAGTTCGCATGCCACAACTAAGGAGCCCAGGAGCCACAACTAAGGAACCCACTGCCTCACCTAAGACCCAGCACAACTAAATAAATATTTAAAAAATAAATAAATATATTTTAAAATAAATAAATAAATAATAAAATAAAATAAATTTAAAAAAAATAAAGGTGTCCTCTGAGGCATCCCCAAATAAACTTAGTGTGCTAGTGGAAAATTAACAATTCTCCTTGTATTGATTTGTTTCTCACCGTATGTTGCCTTAGCCTTCTTTAGCTGTCTTAACTCTCATCCATCTTGCATTCAACTCTGTGACATGTAGAAATTACCAAGGGAGCCTGTAAACTATTGGTGACCTACATGGAGAAGAAAGAAATGGACAGGAGAGAACAAGATATGAAGACTCTAAAACAAAAGACCAGGACTTCCCTGGTGACGCAGCGGTTAAGAATCCGTCTGTCAATGCAGGGGACACAGGTTCGAGCCCTGGTCCGGGAAGATCCCACATGCCACGGAGCAACTAAGCCCGTGCGCCACAACTACTGAGCCTGCGCTCTAGAGCCTGCAAGCCACAACTACCGAGCCCGCACACCACAACTACTGAAACCCACATGCCTAGAACCCGTGCACCGCAACAAGAGAAGGCACTGCAATGAAGCCTGCGCACCGCAACGAATAGTAGCCCCCGCTCGCCGCAACTAGAGAAAGCCCGTGTGCAACAGCAAAGACCCAATGCAGCCAAAAATAAATAAATGAAATAAATAAATTTATTTAAAAAAAGAGAAAAACGATTACTGAGATCTTGTTAACATGACACTGGAACTAACTTGAAGATACTTCCAGTGGCCAAAGATGGGAAAATTTGAGCACCAAAAGAGTACTGAGTGTAATGGGTTGAAACACATCAAATATATAAAATTAGTACGTCATAAAGATGCTAATAAGAAAACAAACTTCATTAGTCAACTTTGCTAGGGTATCAAGTAATTCTTTTGCAAACTGATATATAGAGCTATGGTAGGCAGAATTATCAAAATGGCCCACGAAAATTCCCATCTCCTGGTTATTTAAACAGTAAACTAGGTATGGCTGTGAAAGGACTTTGCAGAAGTAATCAAAGTCCTAAATTAGTTAATCTTAAAATACAGAGGTTTATCAGTGTGGGCCTGACTCAATCAGGTCAGCCCTTTAAAAGCTGGGAGTTTTCTCCAGCTGGTGGCAGAAGAGGAAGTGAGAGCTTCTAAGTGTGAGACAGACTCCATGGCCGTTGTTGGTCTGAAGATGGAGGGAGCCACATGGGAAGGAATGCAGGTGGCCTCTAGGAGCAGAGAGTGTCCCTAGATGACAACCAGCAAAGAAACAGAGACCTCAGATTTATAATAGCAAGGAAGTAGATTCTGCCCAAACCTGAATTATCTTGGAAGCAGATTCTTCTCCAGAACTTCCAAATAAGATTTCGGCCCAGCTAATACCTTGACTTTGACCTTGTGAGACCCTAAGTGGAGCCTAACTGGACTTTTGACCTTTAGAACTGTGAGCTAATAAATGAATGTTATTTTAAGCTGCTACATTTGTGGTGATTTGCTATGTAGCAATAGAAAATGAACAGGAGAGGGAACAAATCAGAATGTACAAACTGTACAAACTGTATTTCAAGGTGTCTTAATCAGCTCAGACTGCTATACAAGTTACTATAGACTTAGTAAGTTTATTGTCTGTCTGTGAGTCTATTTCTGTTTTGTAAATAAGTTCATTTGTATCATTTTTATAGATTCCACAAATAATATCATATTTTTTAAAAAAGTTACTATAGACTGAATGCCTTAAATAGCAAACATTTATTTCTCATGGTTTTGAAGGCTGGGTGTTTGTCCAAGATCAAGCTGCTTGCAGATGGATTGTTTGATAAGGACCTGTCTCCTGGTTTGCAAGAAGACCACCATCTTCTTGCTGTGTCCTCACATGGCGGAGAGCAGAAAGAGAGGAATCAAGCTCTCTCATGTCTCTTATAAGGACACTAATCCTATTCATGAAGGCTCCATTCTCATGACCTAATCACCTCCCAAAGTCCCTGTCTCCAAAAGCCATCACATTGGAGATTAGGGTTTTGACTTTTGAATTTGGGGGTACACAAACATGCAGTCTATAACACAAGGTAATAATTGGTGGGGGAACAGTCTTCTTGATATAAAAATTCTAGGCAATAAATACAAAATAAATGTTAGAATTAAGAAGTTACCATTCTGCAACCACAAATGAAATCATGGATCTAGACAATGACCATCAATGACTGTTAAAGTCATGTAGGTAAAAGGCTGGATCAAACTGACAGCACCTAATCCCTCTGATTCATCTTAACATCACACGAAATGAAATCTCCTGATGTGATACAATGAGAAGTACACAACACTACCTACATAGTATTTTTGCCAAAAGGACTAAATCTGAATTTAATCAAGCTTCCATAAGAATATGTGAAAATACGGTGGAAGATTAGGGCTGGAAGAACACACTAAATGACACCACAAGGATGGAATCAGCCAAAAGTAGACCATAGAAATATCTTAAAGCAATGACCCAGAAAGAGACTTAGGTATATCAACGAAATGAAATGGGTAGACCAAGTGTGAATTCTGATTCAAACAAACCAACTATAAAAAAATTTTGAAAACTAAAAATAGAGTTGCCATATGATCAAGCAATCCTACTTCTGGGCACATATCCAGCAAAAAACTATAATTTGAAAAGATACATGCACCCTTATGTTCATAGCAACACTATTTATAATAGCCAAGACATGGAAACCACCTAAATGTCCATCAACAGAGGAATGGATAAAGAAGATGTGTTATATATATATATATATATATATATATATATATATATATATACTCACAATGGAATACTACTCAGTCATAAAAAGAACAAAATAATGCCATTTGTAGCCACATGGATGGACCTAGAGATTATCATATTAAGTGAAGTAAGTCAGAAAGAGAAAGACAAATACCATATGATATCATTTACATGTGTAATCTAAAATATGACACAAATGAACTTATCTATAAAACAGAAACAGACAGACATAGGGAACAGACTTGTGGTTGCCACGGTGGAGGGGGCATGGGGGAGGGATGGATTGGGAGTTTGGGATTAGCAGATGTAAACTATTACATATAAAATGTATAAACAACAAGGTCCTACTGTATAGCACAGGGAACTATATTCAATATTCTGTAATAAACCATAATGGAAATGAATATGAAAAAGAATATTAAAAGAATTTTTTGAGCCATTTGGGAGAAGCTGAACACACAAGATATTAAGAAATTATAATTCATTTTATTAGGTATGATAATGGTATTATGGTCATGTTTTTGAAAATCACAAATACTCACCAAAGCTTTTATCAGTAAAATGGTGTGGTGTCTATATACCTCTTAAAATATTCCAGAGGAACAAAAAAGAAATGGGAGTGGGATAGATGAAACAAAAATGGTAAAATGTTGACCATTGTTGAAACTGTCTGATGGGTAGTATTTGTGCATATGGTTGAAAATTTCCATACTGTAACTTTTTTAATGCAAAAAAAGCCTTTACAATCATGCATAGCAGATGCACAAAAAATGATTACATTAAAAAACTTCTATTGTGAGTTTCTGTAACCATTGCTCTCCTCTGTGCCCTTAAGTAGCTTGAGAGAAAAATCTGAGCAAGGATGGTCTCTCCATGAGTCCAGTTCTCAGATCACTCATGAGTATGGAGTAGAGAAATAGCTCTTGAACCGGGTACCCCAAACACCAAATGTAAAAGAAAATATTTATAAATTGAGCTATGATAACATTAAGAATTTCTATTCATCAAAAGACCTTTTAAAGGGGAATTAAAAGATAATCCCCAAATAGAACATATTTAAAGTGAGACTACTTGCCAATACTGTGTATTTTTCCCCATCCACACTCAGCTATGAGGGCAGGCATAGAGTAGGCAGAGAGTTAGGTTTACTCAGAGCTGGGTTTTTGTCCCCTCAAGTACCACAGAGGACCATGAACCAGGGGTTTGTGTTCTCAATGCGTGAGAGTGACTGGAAGACAACAGACTTTAATTGTTCAGGTTGCAAAGGAACTGGGGTTGTGAAGGCAGAGGAAGAAGCAAAAATGCTCTGTAAGCAGCAAGGAAGGGTAAAGAGAACACCTTGAAACCCAGTGGTATGAGGGGTAAGGAAGAGAAAGCACTCACACCCCTTTCCCTAAAGGGCTGCAGGGGAAGCAGTGTCCTGCGGTTAGAGCAGGAAATTGAAGTGCAGATTTAGAGATGAGATTGAGGATTTAGAACGTTTTCCTGATAACTGACCATGAGTTCCTGAGTGCACAGTGGAAGGTATATTATTAGGGCTCTCCAGAGAAACAGAACCAATAGGTTATATATAGATATATAGAAAGAGATTTATTATGAAGGGTGACCTCATGCAATTATGTGGCTGAGAAGTCTCACAATCTGCAAGCTGCAAGCTGCAGGGAGAGCTGGTGATGTAGTTCCATTCCAAACCTGAAGGCCTGAGAACGAGGGGAGCCGCTGGTGTAAGCCCCAGTCTAAATACAAAGGCCTGAGATGTCCTAGGGCTGGAGAAGATGGACGTCCCAGATCAAGCAGAGAGAGCAAATTCACCCTTCCTCCACCTTTTTTTTTTTTTCGGGCGGGCCTCTCACGCGCAGGCTCAGCGGCCATGGCTCAGGGGCCCAGCCGCTCCGCGGCATGTGGGATCCTCCCAGACCGGGGCACGAACCCGTGTCCTCTGCATCGGCAGGCGGACTCTCAACCACTGCGCCACCAAGGGAAGCCCCCACCACCTTTTTGACCTGTTCAGGCAGTCGACTGATTGGGATGATGCCCACTTGTCTTGGTGAGGGCAATCTGCTTGACTCAGTCTACAGATTCCAATGCTCATCTCTTCCAAAGATACCCTTACAGACACACCCAGAAATAATGTTTTAACAGCTACCTGGGCTTCTCTTAGCCCAGTCAAGTTGACACGTAAAATTAACCATCACAAAGGATTTGGTGTAGGTATGGAACAGGAGAGTGAGTCATACTAGGGGATATACAGAGGCATTAGTGAATATAAATGCTGGTGACTGAGGTACACAGGGAGGTGACTCGTCCTGACGATCTCTGAGCAGAAGGTGGGTGATCAAAAGGAGTTATATATATGGAATCTAAGAAGAAAAAAAAAATGTCACGAAGAGACTAGGGGTAGGACGGGAATAAAACACAGACCTACTCGAGCATGGACTTGAGGATACGGGGAGGGGGAAGGGTAAGCTGTGACGAAGTGAAAGAGTGGCATGGACATATATACACTACCAAACATAGGGTGGATAGCTAGTGGGAAGCAGCCGCATAGCACAGGGAGATCAGCTAGGTGGTTTGTGACCACCTAGAGGGGTGGGATAGGGAGGGTGGGAGGGAGGGAGACGCAAGAGGGAAGAGATATGGGAACATATGTATATGTATAACTGATTCACTTTGTTATAAAGCAGAAACTAACACACCATTGTAAAGCAATTATACTCCAATAAAGATGTTAAAAAAAAAAAAAAAAAAGGAGTTATACCTTCCCCCTTGGGATCGGTCTGGTCTAGGGTGATAACAGCTTGAATGAGGTCCAAGGCAGAGATGGATAACAGAGTCCCTGTAATGTTAGAACCAGCATGATAGTAAAACAGAGAAAAGTTAAATGTGACTCTGATCTTTCTGGTCTGAGTGACTAAAGTCATGGGGCTATTTTTACCTAAAGTAAAATATTCAGTAGTTATAGCAGGTTTGACAGAGATAATAATTAGTTCAATGAAATGAAGAATAATTACCATAGGATTAAATTAACTCAAGAACATAGGATGGTTTCAAACAGTAAAAATGTTTTGATTAAGACTTTCTATGAAATTGTCTTTCTTTTTGAAGAATAACTTTTAAGCTTCAATCCCTCCTAGGAAGGACTAGAGAAGTAAGTATTAAAATATTACAAAGCAATACTGAAACAGTGAGCAAGGGTTTATGCTTTTTTTTAATGTTCTCAATGTTTATAGGTGTTAGCATGTGACATTTCAATTTGGCTACTACAAATAGTCTAAGACAAATGCAAATAAAAACCATAAAGCAGTACTTCTACCCACACTCTAGAAGGGAAAAAATGAAAAATAGATATTACCAAGTGCTAGCAAGTATATGGAGCATGTGAGTCTCCCATACACTGCTAGTATGCATTGGTACAACCATTTCGGATTAACCATTTGGCAGTATTTACTAAAAAATCAACATACCCATAACAGCGACTCTACTCCTAGGTAAAACATCCACACATATGTTCATTTTTCTATAAAAATCTCCAACTGGAAATAACCCAAATGTTCGTCAATGGCAGGCTGGATAAATAAATCCATTTAATGAGCTCATACAATGGAGTACTATAGAGCAATCAGAATGATGAACTACAACTACATGTAATAGTGTGATTGAATTTCACAAACATAATGTTGAGCAAAAGAAGCCAGACCACAAAAAATAATACATATACTACATGATTCCATTTCTATAAAGTAGGAGTCATCAAACTACAGCCCATGGGCTGGTCACATGTTTTGTAGTTCAAGTTTTATTGGGACACAGTCACACTCATTTGTTGGTGTATTGTCATCGGCTGCTTTAGTGCTTTAACTACAGAGCTGAGCAGTTGTGACACAGACCATCTGGCCTGCAAGCCTAAAATATTTATTACCTGGCTCTTTAAGAAAAATGTTATAAAGTTCAAAAACAGGCAAAATTAATCTATGGTGTTAGAAGTCAGGACCAGAAATCTGTAAATATTATGATGAGTTTGTCCTCTTCTCAAAGCCACTAAAGAAAATTTCACCTTGACCACAGATGTGGCAACTATTACAAATAAGAATTTCTGATTTTTATTCACTAGTATTGTGTATATCATTGTACCCTCATTAATAACAGGTTTCCAGGGACACACTTAAAAGGATTGAAATAGAAGTAAAACATTAGTTCAGAAAATATTGTCTCTAAGGACTTCCCTGGTGGCACAGTGGTTAAGAATCCGCCTGCCAATGCAGGGGACACAGGTTTGAGCCCTGGTCCAGGAAGATCCCACATGCCATGAAGCAACTTAAGCCCATGCGCCACAACTACTGAAGCCCGTGCGCCTAGACCCCGGGCTCTGCAACGAAAGAAGCCACCGCAGTGAGAAGACCACGCACCACAACGAAGAATAGCCCCCGCTCTCTGCAACTAGAGAAAGCCCGTGTGCAGCAATGGAAACCCAACACAGCCAAAAATAAATAAATACATTTATTTTTTAAAAAAAGAAAATATTGTCTCTAATTCAACCAAGGACAGTGCATACACACACACACACACACTCTCTCTCTCTCTCTCTCTCAACCCCCAAAGGTGACATTTGGCAACATCTGGAGATAGTGATTGTCACAAGTTGGGGTACAGGGTGCTATTGGTATCTAGTAGGTAGAGGCCAGGGATGCTGCTAAACTTTCTGCAGTGCACAGGACAGTCTCCCATAATAATTACCCAGCCTCAAACATCAAGAGTGCTCAAGTTGAGAAACTCTGGTTTGATGAATGTCAAAATAAATTTAGTGCCTCCAGAAGAAGCCAGATATAAAATGATAATAATAGTAAGACTAAAGCTGTGCTGTCCTACAACTTTCTGCAATGATGGAAACTTCCTATATCTGTGCAGTTCAATAGCCACTAGCTATATTGGGTATTGAGCACTTGAAATATGGCTAGTACAACTTAGGAACTGAATGTTTAGTTTATTTAATTTTAACAAATTTAAATTAAATAAGGTTAGTGACTACCATATTGGATAGCACAGGACTAGAGCATAGACTCAAAGATGGACTCCTTATGTGAGTTCTTGAAGTCAGTTACCAGCTATGTGACTTTGGCAAGTTCTCTGTGCCTTCATTTTCTCGTCTGTAAAAGGGAGCTTAGAGTAGAACCAAGATCATAGGATTGTTGTGAATATTAAGTGAGTCAGTGTGTGTAAAGCACTTAGAACAGAACCTGGCACATAACAGGTGTTATGTAAGTATGAGCTATATAAATATTGTTGTTATTGTTATTATTATTATTATTACAATATATCACGCAAACCTTCCCTTTCCCAACCCTTCAGTCACTCTCCATTCCCTGCAGGAAGAAGTCTAATTTTCTTATCATGGTACACAGAACCCTTAAAGACTTTATCTTTTCCTAACTCTTCAATATTATTTATCCCCATTTCTTGACTCTAGTTCAAATTATTTACAGACCCAAAGAAACTTTGCTTTGGGGGACTCCATGACTATTTTTGTGTGTTTTTAATTGTTTTTTAAATGTAAAATATTTCAAACATAAAAAATATAGAGGTGAATATATTAAATATCCATATACCCATCTACCATCTTGCCTTATTTACTTCTGATTGTTATTATTTTTGTGTGTGTGTGTGGTACGCGGGCCTCTCACTGTTGTGGCCTCTCCTGTTGCAGAGCACAGGCTCCGGACGCACATGCTCAGCGGCCATGGCTCATGGGCCCAGCCGCTCCGCGGCATGTGGGATCCTCCCGGACCGGGGCACGAACCCGTATCCCCTGCATCGGCAGGCGATTCTCAACCACTGGGCCACCAGGGAAGCCCTACTTCTGATTATTTTTTAAATTTTTGAGCATTTTAAATCTTTTTTCTTATGGAAAATTTTGAACATACACAAAAGTGGGTAAACAATATAATGAATGTCCATCACCCAGCTTCAATAATTATTAAAATTTTGCCAATGTTGCTGTTCCAGATATTTTAAGAAAATTAAACTTGACAGATGCAGTTAAAACTAAGATTTTAATCATGAATTGTGTAATTTTTAGAATGTCTTCTGTGTATCTATTGAACTAATTATTTATGTGTATATATATATATGTAATATTTATATATATATATTTCTCTTCTAATCTGTTATTGTGGTGCACTACTTTGATAGATTTTCTGATGTTATGTTCCTTGCATTCCTACAGTAAATTCTACTTAGTCATGAATTATTACTATTTTCATATATTTGTTGGATTTGAGTGGCTAGTATTTTATTTGGGATATTTACATCACTGTTCATAATGATAGGTCCTTATTGATTATCTGTTTTATATATAGTAGTGTGTATATGTTAATCCCAAACTCCTAATTTATTCCTCTCCCCAACCTTTCCCCTTTGGTAACCGTAAGTTTGTGAGTCTCTTTCTGTTTTGCATATAATTTCATTTGTATCTTTTTTTTTTAGATTCCACATATAAGTGATATCATATGGTATTTGTCTTTCTCTGTCTGACTTACTTCACTTAGTGTGACCATCTCTAGGTCCATCCAAGTTGCTGCAAATGGCATTATTTGGTTCTTTTCTAGGGCTGAGTAGTATTCCATTGTGTATATATATATATATATATATATATATATATATATATATATATATATATACACACCCCACATCTTCTTTATCCACTCCTCTGTCGATGGACATTTAGGTTGCTTCCATGACCTGGCTATTGTTAATAGTGCTGCAGTGAACATTGGGTGCATGTATCTTTTCGAATTATGGTTTTCGCTGGATATATGCCCAAGAGTGGGATTGCTGGAACATATGGTAGCTCTATTTTTAGTTTTTTAAGGAACCTCCATATTGTTCTCCATAGTGGTAAGAGAACTGTATTTTAAACACTTATACCCAGCCTCTTAAAGCCATTATATTGGAAATTCCCTGGCGTTCCAGTGGTTAGGACTGTGCACTTCCATTGCGGGGAGGCACAGGTTCCATACCAGGTCAGGGGACTAAGATCCCACAAACCAACAGGTGCAGCCAAAATAAGTAAATAAATAAAGCCGTTTTGACTGCTGTGACATCATCCAGCACATGCACCTCCGTCAGTGTGAGCTGCTCTAAGAAAGGAACCTCCAAATTTGATTAAGGCCTTAAGCACAATTAATTAGAAGTGAAACATAATTGTACACACAGTTCATCACCCACCATAGGGCATGATTTAACAAAGCAATCTTTCCTTTCCCTCAAGTGATTTTGCAAACCTCCTTTACCCTTCAGCTTGCTTAAATATTCCAAATTTCGAAAGCTTAAGGCAGCCTACAGAAAAAGAAAAAAAATGGCCACAAACGTTCCCTCTCTCTTTAAGTAAGTAAAATAACAGCAGCAAACAAATATAAAGAAATAAGAGAAATAAATGAAGCAAATAAATAAGGTATTGTGCAGCATTAAAAAAATCAAAATCAAAATTAAATGTGAGCAAAGACAAAAATAAAAAAAATAAAGCCGTTGTATTGCTTTACTACTGTCTGAATATGAGCTTCAACTAGAAAGGAAATGGAGAAGACAGATTTGGGAAATATTTCACAGAGTCAATGGGACTTGCTGACATATTAGATATGGTGGAGGAAGAAGACACCAGAATTAATTGCAAGGTTTCTAATTCAGGTAAGTAGACACCTGATGGTAGTGTTAGCCAAAACAATGAACACTGAGGAGAAAGCAGATATGTCGGAGACATGAATTTATGATATACTGAGTTTGAAAAACTTTTCATAATTCACATGTGTGCCTAAGATTGACATGGGGTGTTTATATTTATAACACATTGAGAAAAATCTCTGATTACAAAATTTCATCTGGAAGGTAAATGGTGTGATATTTTGATAGTTATTGGAAATTATCCACAACAATTTAGGAAATGTAATAAATAAAAACATCTTGTGTAAAATTGTCATTCTCCCAGAGTTTGCATAATTTCTCTTGATGAGGCATATAACTGTTGAAGCATTTGCTTAATTGATAATTTGTGCATAATTTTCTAAACTTTGGAACATAATTATCATCACTTGTGTCTGAGTTAACACTGAAATGAAACACTTTGGTGAAATGTTTTAGACACTAATGAAGTTTTAAAGACAGCAAATAAGGAAGAAAGAGAAAATTTTCCATTAACGTAAGAACAGCAGGCTTCTGTCAAGCTCCATACAACTTAGTATGTCTCAGGGTAAAATAAATTTGGACATAATCAGGGCATTAATGTAAAGCAAAATTGAGTTCAATTTTAATGAGTTAAAACAAGATCAGAAGATTTTAGTTTTAATTCTAATTTTCCATTACCTATTTGAATGTGGGCAAGTCATTGAAAATCTCCACACCTCAGTCTCCTTATCTTTCAAAGAAATTATCATTCAGGATCCTTCCAGTTCTGCCAGTCTGTTATTCAAGCATCTGATCTATATGCAACCCTCTTGTTTTTCAATTTCTCATTTATTAATACCCACCCTGCTTACCTCATAGGTCTGTTGGGAGAATTAAATGAAATAATGCATATACAGGAGTTTTGAAAAGTTAAAAATTCTTTGCAAATGTAAAGTATAACAATGATATAGGATTTTAAAATCATGCTAATGAAATTCTTTTGAAATTCAACAAGACTCAATTGGTGAGGAGCAGAACATTACTTCACAAGTGGTCCCCAAATGAAGCACAAAGTGGATACAATAAAAGAGAATGTTCACACTGCAAGGAAACTTAGACATCACTCAAATTAAGAAGCTGAGTTCCAGAGACAGGGTACCAAAATGTCACAGAAAGTTGTTGATACTACTATATCACCCCAAACTTGGACACTTAAAATGAGAACATTCATTTTATCTCACATGGTTTCTGTGGGTCAGGATCATGGCAAGGGCTCATCTGGGAGGTTCTAGCTTGAGATCTGTCACTGGGTTGTAGTAAAATGGTGGCTGGTGCTGGAACAGCTGCATTGCCCAGGTTGTCCCTTCGGAACCGAACAGAATCCTGCAGTTCCCTCCCCCACCACCCCAAGTACAAAACCGAGCAGTTAATGATGAGGATGATAGAGTCACAGACTCAGGGTCTGATGCCCATTCTTGAGTTGTTTTACAGACACTGTAATTGCCACCAGAGGAAAAACAGCGCTAACTGCATTATGACCAGACTGTAGCCATGACATAAGCTGCTCCACTTTCAGCAGTACTGAATCTACGGCTAGCACAATTCTAAGAACTGGCCTCAAGAGAATGGGATTAATATTACTGCTCATAATAATCTACATCTTCGTGGGCATCCAAATAATTGTAGCTTGCTCTGCCCGTATATGTAAATGGGCAACGAAAATTGTCAGCAAAGAAATGCTACAGACCTATGTCAACATCTTCCACTCTGAGAATGTGGCGCTCTATATCAGCATGAAGAAGTTACAGAAGGTAGACCTTCGCCTGCCTCTAATCCCATAGAAATGGAAGGATGTCTGACAAATGGGGATTTGTAAGCAGCTCTTTGCAGGAAACCACCCTTAGCAGGAAGCCCGTTTTTTTGTCACTTTAGCAAAGCTATACTGTAGCTAAATTTTAAAACAGGCACCCTCATGTTCTACTCATCTCCCGGCCCAAGCACACCTTTCAAATCTTTTAATCACACAATACCTTGCCTAACTCGTTGGTTCTTTCTGTAGATCAAAGAAGTAGAAACGAAGAATAAGTAATTAACAGATGACCAGATCTCTCCCCTAGCTTCCCCTTCAGAAATCTGCCAAACAAACTGTGTGACCAAACTGTGTGAACAAGATAACATCTAGAGGAAAATCACAAAGAGTCGACAAGCCTGCACATAAGCCTGCACACAGTGGCGGATGGTGGCGACTCTGAGATTAACTGAGATTACTTCTGTTTCCTTTTAAAAACTTTCATGGCCTAGCAGAATCTTCGGAGGTGGTTTTTTTGGGGGGGATGCTGAGTTCACCATCTCTCCAGATTGCCAGCGTTCTGATTAAAGGTGCCTTTTCTTTCTATCAACATTTGGGAGTATTGAGTGTGTACGTGGGGAACAGTGGGATCCGATTCGTTCTGTGATATGTTCACGTTGTCTCAGCGTCACTCTGTGTAGTCTCTCTGTGTTGACTGCTTTGTTAGTCTCAGGGCAGTCAGACTGCTTATGTAGCTGCTATCAGGTTCAAGAGAGAATCTTCCAGCAAAGCAGGTGGGAGCTGCATTGTCTGTCAGGACGCAGCCTTGGAAGTCTCATGGTGTCACTGTCACTCATGGTCGAAACAGTCCCAAAAGCCCACTAAGGAACACCTTGTCCATGTTCAAGGGGACAAGACATGGACCCACCTCTTGATGGGAAAAGTGTCAAGATCATGTTCTCAAAAGAGCAGGTGGAATGGTAGACATTATCCCGTCTTCTTTGGAAAATACAATCTGCCAAGCCTTGTTACAAGGTCTATTAGTTCTACATACCTAACACATAGCATAAATTTGGTTATCAAATCAAGCTGAACATTAAAATATTTTTCAGTCCTATTTTCCTATAGAAAGAAAAAAAATATTATCAAGTTATTTAAATCTAAAACTTTGATTACAGCACCAAAAGGGAGACCTAATCCCATGCATTTGATTTTTTCCTTCCAACTTCTCTGTCCTCCCTGGTGCAAAAACAATTGTTTATTCCTCAAAATTAAAAATAAGGAAATAGTGATTTTTGTTTTTTGCGGTACACAGGCCTCTCACTGCTGTGGCCTCTCCCGTTGCGGAGCACAGGCTCCGGACGCGCAGGCTCAGCGGCCATGGCTCACGGGGCCAGCCGCTCCGCGGCATGTGGGATCTTCCCGGACCGGGGCACGAACCCGTGTCCCCTGCATTGGCAGGCGGACTCTCAACCACTGCGCCACCAGGGAAGCCCAGGAAATAGTGATTTTTAAAAAATGGGTTATGCAGAACTGCTTTGTCCAAAACAGTAGCCACTAATAACCTGCAGCTATTGAGCACTTGAAATATAGAAATGAGAGACAGTTTTTGTTTTTTTGTTTTTTAGGGGCTGACCTTCCACCTCCAAAGAGCTCCCTCAATGTTCTTAGTGCCTCCTGGTCCATTTATTTTATTTTATTTTTAAAATTTATTTATTTTTGGCCACACCACGTGGCATGTGGGATCTTAGTTCCCCCACCAGGAATGGAACCTGTGCCCCCTGCAGTCGAAGCACGGAGTAACCACTGGACCTCCAAGGAATTCCCGAGATTAATTTTTTTTAATGTTAATTTAACTTAACTTAGCCCAATTCGAATGTTAAAATTGCCACTCAATCCAGTTACCGGAGATTTTTAAGACTGTTTGGAACAACTTGCATATGTGAATCTACTTTGTCAACTGTAAATTTTATGAAATCTAAAAACAGAAATCAAGCATTTCCAATGATAATTTAACGTCTGACTTAAAATGTGCTGCTGTAAGTCTAAAGTACACACTATATTTCAAAGACTCAGTAAATGTAAGATATTTCAATGATTTCTTATGTTAATTACTTGCTAAAATGATAGTGTTTGGGATATATTGAGTTAAAATATATTACTAAAATTAAACAGCCTTTTACTTTTTTACTTTGGCTATCAGAAATTTTAAAATAATATATGTAGCTTACATTATATTTGTATTGGACGGTGCTGATCTAGAGAGAGGCAGATAAGTTCCGAAATAACCATGTAAAAGGTGAAAGTGGTTTTTTTATAACAAAACTTATAGAACTAGTTGACAATTTAAACTACATGCATATAATCCTTTGTTAGGAAAATATGGAGAGATGGAAGGAAGGCTCTTGGGCCCTAGATCTCACCACTATGCTTAGAAAATTACATATTTTGGTGACTAGCTTCCATCTGATTACTGTTATAGCATGTATTTATTGACGTGTAAACCATAAACAACTTTTCAACCCTGATGGTCTCATCTACTTTGTCAAGATTTGATACCTGATTTTGCCAAAACATTACATTGGTTTTAATTTCAGCTGAGTGAGACCCTAGAGATGCTCTTTCATGTTACAGATGAGAAAGCCAAGGCTAAGCTATTTTAAGAATCTGCTCAAGGTCACACAGCTACCTAGTGAAAGAGCTGTGTCATTCTAATGGTTCAAATGGGCTAGGAAAATATGCCTATATAGATAAAATTGTTTGTATACTATGTTATTTTAAATCATTATACGTTTAATGATTACACATTTTGCAGAAAAGTAAAATGTTCTCCTTCAGTATGAAACCGATGGCAGTCACCAGTTAGATCAGTTAAACTATTGCTTGCTTAATAAATAATATCCTGTAAACTGCCTTCACTGACTAAGCTGCCTTTAATTGTTTCTGCAAATTGCATACCCTCCATGCTTCATGTAGTAAAGATAATATATCACAAAACTCCTTAACCACCCTCTGTAGATATGTAGTAACGGTGGCTTAAATTGTTTTTCAGGAACTTGGAGTCAGATTTCATCCAGTTTGCGCCGGCCAAGACTGGTTGGGACCACCGACCTTCAAACTGGGCCTGAGCAAGTATCTGATGAATGATCTTTTTATGTCAGAGGGGCCAAAACTCCACCCTCAGATCATGCTAAGGCCACCATTTTCTGACCGTGCATCCCATGAAGAAGCATGTAACTCAGATATGCCTGCTCAGAACACTGATTACTTCACCTTTTTCTTGCCTCAAATCATTTTTCCCCACACCTCAGACCACCCTGCTTCCTTATCCCATAAATATCCTGAGCCCCTCACCTTTGGGGAAGTGGGTCTGAGACTTGTTCTCCCATCTCCTCTTTGGCTGCCTCATAAATAACCCCTTTCTGTGCTGCAAACCTTGGCATCTCAGCCTTTGGCTTGCTGCACCTCAGGCAAATGAACCTGGTTTGGTAACAAATACTGTGGATCTCCAGCTCCTATAGTCAAGAAAATACACATTTCCATTTTTTTTCTATTTCCAAAACCTTTCACTTTCTTTTTTTTTTTCCTTTTTTTTTAACCTGAATCATCTGAGTGGTAAAAAAGGGGATATTCGTTGTTTGTTTCACTCGTATTCCTATGAAAACTAGTTGGGGAAGTAAGAATATCTCAACCAATCTGTAGATCAAAAAACCCTACAGAAAGCAGTCTACGTTAAAAGTCATTTTCTTTGTGAAAATTGTCTTCCTTTTATAAAGTGAGCACATATTTATGAGTACCTACCATGCTCAAGGCACTGTTAGATGTTAAGGGATATGAAGAAATACTTGTATCCTAAGATCCCTTTCACTCTGTTAGTTTGCAATGTAAGTGCCGCTAGAAGCAGAACTGTATCTTGCTATGTGGCAATATTTCATTGCAATATAAATAGCTTTACATTAAAACTTTCCTATAGAATTGAATAAATAAATTATTTTGAGGTTATAAAGTTTAGATAGGAAATACATGAATACATACCTTAACATTTTATTCCAATTTCCAACATCATAATTTTAATTTTTTTAATTAATCAGGAAAATTCTTTTATGAATTTCTCAGATTTTCCTGTCTGGGCCATATTTCATTATAAGCATTAGCAAGTGAATTGGCTTATTAGCACCAATGGGCTCACTAGATGGAAGACTTTTGTTTTTCTACTTCATACCTAGTAAGGTCCCTGGTCAAAACTTCCAGCCATGTGGGTTGAGACATTTATGTTAGTAAATTAACATAAGCAATGGAGAAGTAGTCTGCATTAGGTAATGGCCAACTTGTGTTAACCAAAGAAAGGAAAAGAGAAGAGAGAGAGGAGGGAGGGGGAGGGAGGACGGAAAGGAAAGATGAAAAAGAGGTACCATTTACAATAGCTACAAAATTCATAAAATACCTACAATTCACCATGAAGTATGTGAATCCTTTATAAAGAAAAGTATAAACTGTGGAAGGACAGAAAAGAGGACCCAAACATATTATGTTCAATAAAGGAATGATTGTATAGAGACAGAAAGTTCCACCAGATTAATTTATATGTGTAAACCTTTAAAATACACAAAACCAGTATGGTGATTCCTCAAAAATGAAACATAGAATTACCATATGACCCACTTCTGGGTACACACTCAAAAGAATTACAAGCAGGGACTCAAAAAATATTCTTGCATATCAATGTTCATAGCAGCATTATTCACAATAACCAAAGGGTGGAAATGACCCAAATGTCCATCAACAGATGAATGGATAAACAAAAAATGGTATATACATACAGTGGAATATTATTCAGCCTTAAACATGAATGAAATTCTAATACATGCTACAACATGGATGAACCTTGAGGACATTATGCTAAGGGAAACAAAGCAAGACACAAAAAGACAAATATTGTAGGATTCCACTTATATGAGGTACCTAGAATAATCAAGTTTATTGAGATAGAAAATAGAAGAATTACCAGGGGCTAGGATGGGTATAATATGGAGTTATTGCTTAATGGGGACAGAGTTTCAGTTTGGGATTATGAAAAGTCCTGAAGATGGATAGTACTGACGGCTGGCCAACAATGTGAATAAACTTAATGCCACTGAATTGCACATTTAAAAATGATTAAAATGGTAAGTTTTGTTATGTATACTTTACCACAATAATAAATAAATAAATAAATATATAAAACATTAAAAAATACACAAGACAAAAGGTAAATTGTTTATGGATATATATATACACCTTACATCCACTTTAAGATAGTAATTCATGGCCTATGTTTTACCTTAGATCTTCTTAAATATTCCCTCTGCCAATGAAAAATTAATCAGTCGATCTGAAAAAGAAATGGAAAATTTTATTCCAGCCAAATTTGAGGATTATAACCCAAGAAGAGCACCTCAGAAAACTCTGAGAACTGTTCTGCCTGTTAGAAGTCAAGACACAGTTATGTAAGCTTTTTGAGACAGAAGGCTGCACATCAAATGATGTATTATTGATAATTTACATAATCTAAGTAGGCATCTAAGCAGGCATCGTGGTGGGTCATGTGACTCCTTACAAGATCAAGAAAGAATGCTAAAAAAAAAAAAAAAGAATGCTGTCTTTTAAGGAGCTGTCTTGTTGATAGGAGAATGTTGCTCTTTATGGTTGAGCCGGTATTCCTGCCCATGGGGAAGGTTTGGTTGATGCATAATGCAGATACACAATGCAGAGTCAGGGGACAGAAGAGGCCAAAAGGCAGAGAAGAATTTTTTTTATGTTTAGATTTTTCTTGCCTTGCTGTAAAATATGAATGTTATTTCACACCTCCAATTTTGGTAAAAAATCTGTGTGTGTATAAATGTCTGGCAAAGATCTAAAAGGAAACATCTTATCAATAGTTACCTCTAAGTAAGCGAATGAGATTGGTGGGGAGAGCTACAGAGAGAATTTCAAGAATCACAAATCCAGGCTGTCGCCTGTGTTTCTGACAATAAATCAGAGGTTCCCACCACCCCCTCCTCAGGTTCAACTAATTTGCCAGAGTGGCTCACAGAAATCAGAGAAACATTTTACTTACTTAATCTATTACAGGTTTGTTATAAAAGGATATAACTCAGGAGCAACAAGATGAAGAGATGCATAAGGCAAGGTATGGTGAAAGGGCCCAGAGCTTCAGTGCCCTCTCTGAGCTCACCACTATCCCTGAATCTCCACGTGTTCACCAACCTGGAAACCCAACCTTTGTATTTTTATGGAGGCTTCATTATATAAGCATAGTTGATTAAATCAATGGCCATTGGTGAATAGTTCCACCACCAACCCCTCTCCCCTCCCCAGAGGCTGAAAATTACAACCCTCTAATCATTAGGTTGGTTCCCCTGGCAACCAGCCCCCCTCCTTAGGTTACCTAGGGTCTTTCCAAAAGCCAACTCATTAACATAAACTAAGGTGTGCTTATATGAATAACAAAAGCCACTCATTACACCTTTATCTCTCATTATTTAGGAAATTCCTAGGATTTTAAGAGCTCACTGCCGGAAACATGGATGAAGACCAAATATATATTTCCTATTGTCGATCACAACATCACAGTATTTTGAGATTTTCCATAATAAAAAGCTTTTTTAAGGAAAAAAATCTAAACATAAAAAACAACTATGAAATACCGGAAGTAAATATTTGTTTACATCTTAGTGTTGGAACGTCTTCCCAAGGAAAACAAAAACCCAGAAGCTTCAAAGGGAAAGATTCACAGATTAAACAACAGAACAATTTTAAGTTTACATATGGCCAAAGCTCCTAAAAACAAAATTGAAAAACTGGAAAGAAAGATTAGGAGAAAATGTTTAACATATTCAACAACAGACAAAAAGCTAAAACCCCTATGATTTTAAGAGTTCTTATAGATTGTCAGTAAAAGACTAGAAATAGTGTACATGGGATATTAACTAGTAAATAAGGGTAATAAAATGGTGAAGAAGAAACAAGGTTTGTTTAATTAGCCTTTTGTCTTAAATTCCCTATCTCTGGTGATAAGGATACTTTCTATCCTCCTGGTACAGGAAGGGTATTTTTCCCATGGGAGACTTATCTCCTGCTTTCTTGGAGACAAAAGAGAGTCAGAGTGTTCTTCTTGTACCAGCTGTTTCTTAAGGATCTTTAATTCAAAATAATCAATATGCCAAAATGGCATTTTGGGGTGACATATTGTGAACCTCTACAGGTCTCAAACATCAATCAAGGTGGTAATGGTTAAATAACATATGATGCAACCATACTATGGAATACCACACAGCTTTTAAAAAGTGTGAATGAAAAATGTTATCTGTCATATCAGTAAACAAAGGATGTTGCAGCCATCAAGCCACCAACACCCTTCCCCAAACACAGGATACTGGCCCCAGATAGCTGACATACATATCAAAAGAATGATTTCAATGAGTCCAGACTTTTGCATCTTCCTATACGTAGAAAAGCACTAAATTCATTAACTTGAGATGTCTGGTTTTCTTCAATTAACAGTAATCTTTTGATATCCCAACTACCTGATTTTTGTTATAAAACTCCTGTATATCCTGGCTCCTCCCTTACCTCTTTGGAAGCAGTCCTTTAGAGCTATCTGAGAGGCTGTCTCCCATGCTTGAAGTCCTCAGAAATCCGCTGAATACAACATAATTTTCAACTTTTAGGTTGTGGTTTTTTGGTTTTTTTTTTTCAGTCAACAAAAGAATAAGGTCAACAAAAAAAAGATATCCAAGATATATTGTCAAGTGAAAAAATTTGTGTACTGGGACTTCCCTGGTGGTCCAGTGGCTAAGACTCTGCACTCCTAATGCAGGGGGCCTGGGTTCAATCCCTGGTCAGGGAACTAGATCCCACATGCCGCAACTAAGAGTTCACATGCTGCAACTAAAGATCCTGCATGCCACAACTAAAGACCTGACACAGCCAAATAAATAAATATTTTTTTTTAAAAAAGAAAAAATTTGCGGACTAATATGTGTAGTATAATTATATAAATAAGATACTCCTTAATTTCCCCAGCATTACTCCTATACTACTCATCCTTAAACAAATAAATCTGCTACTACAACTCATCCTGAAGAATCCTGGAGGATGCTCCAAAACAACTCATTCTGGAGCATGCTGTCTTGAATTGCTCACATGAGAAGTATCTTTCTCAGAAATCAATGCCTGAAAATTGAAATCTAATGGCAAGACTTCTGACTTGAAGTATTTTTTATTTTCTCTGAACACACCATCTCAATCCATATGTCTGTATTTCTTGCCCAGCATTCCCACAGGCCCACTGACATATTATTTCCCCTCTTCTGGAAGATGACTGCCTTATCTTTCTTTAATTGCATAACCAGAGCAATTTCAGGTGTGACTCAAGGCCTTTGTTTTACCTTAGACTGTCTTGAGTAGTCCCTCTAACTTTGTAAAAATGTGTGTGTGTGTGTGTGTGTGTGTGTGTGTGTGTGTGTGTGTGTGTGTGTAAATGCCCAGTAAAAGATGAGAAAGGAAACTCATTGTATGAAAACTGAGCAGGACCCTGTGGGGACCTCCTGGGTACTCCATTTCTTGTTTGTAGGAAATAGGCTTCTCATTCAGCCTCCATGACTTTCCCTGAGTTCCAAAGGGCAGATTCAAACAGTTGCTAATCAGAGAAGTGAGGGAATGCAGAAACAAAGGAGGAGCAGTCAAGAACAATAGTGCAGCAATGAAAGCTGGGTCCTGGTTCCTGCTCAAGGAATATATATAACAATATCTTCGAGTTCTTCTGCAGGAACTAAGGCCCCCAATCAGGTGGAGGATGGTAACTTCAGGTTGAGCACCACCCTGTTACCTCACCACCCACCAATCAGAAGAAAGTCACACACCCTGCAGCCCTCACCCACAAATTTTGCCTATAAAAACCTACCCTCAAACCATCAGGGAGTTTGAGGTTCTTGAGGATGAGCCACCCATTCTCCTTGCTTGGCCCTGCAATAAACCATTCTCTGCTCCAGACTCTAATGTTTTGGTTCGTTCGGCCTCACTGTGTGTTGGGCACACAAACTTGTGTTCAGTAACAGCCAGCAGGCTAGAATCAAGTCTGCAACATAATCCATTCCAGTTTATCAAGTCTTAATGCCTTTCTTTGCTCCAAAATCCCATGTTTAGGTTTATTTGCCCTCACTGTGTGTCAAGCACATGAACTTGCGTTCAGTAACAATATTATTCTCAGCAATTACCTCTGAGTAAAGGAATAGGTTTGGTGAGTGAATGAAAGGGAGAATTTCGCTTTTCACTCTATAAACTTCTACACTATTAGATTTAAAATAAAATAAGCCTGGATTTATATAAATGAAACATAACACATATAATATTTTATACAGTATTTACAATTCAAGACAATTTAAATCAACCAAATAACTTGCTTGAGGTTTTCAATAGGATCCAGACTCTGCTACTGAGAACCTCAGGCAAGTTTCCCTCTCAAAAGCCTTTGTTCTACTCATGGACACCTCCACAGGATTATCTATATTACTTTAGATGAATGCTGTGAGTGGCAGAAAATTCTGACTCAAAATGCATCTTCAGGATGTTGGCTTTGCCCTCAGGCTGCTTCACCACCTGGCTGCAAGATGGTTGCTGAGATCTGGGTATGACACCCAGAAATGACTTATCTTGAGGAAGAAAAGCTGTCTCTAATACTATTGGCTCTTCTTTAGGAGCCAGGAAACCTTTCCAGTAGGTTTCCACTAATCATAGGGATAGAGTAGGATCGTTACACAGGTAGTTTTAGAAATCCCACTGGGGGATTGTAGATGGAGAGGGAAATTTAGGGAACTTTGGGAGACCACTGTAAGTTAATGATCACTCAAGACAGCTATCAGAACATCATGGAACGAAGCATGGCTTGCTTAACTATAAAGCCATTAATAAAAGCATGAGATACACCCCAGGCCATTAAGTGAAAAAATAAGGTCTGCATCCTGCTGGTCAAGTCCAGCAAGATAAGGATCCTTAGAACCAAGAACAGGAATATAAGGGAAAGGTGACATTCCAAAGTAGGAGAACCTCATTATACTGAAACCTGAGATTATTTTAAATATTTTAGTATATGTTACCACCCTTCTGCTGATTTGAATAAGCGCCATGACAGTTCTAGTTTGACCTTATAGGGTCAAACACTCTCCTGCCTAATGTGAAGGAGGAGCTAGTGATGCAAGCCTGATATCTACTCAAAGAATGAGGAAGAAGGCAGTCTTCCCCCACCCCCGCCCCACTTTCCTTTAACTATAAAAATGTAGCCCACTTAATTCTTAGAGCAGAGCACCTTGTCAGCCTGTTTGTATCCCTTACAAGTGTCCTATATTAATAAGTCTACTTCTTGCCTCTCCCTGAATTCCTTCTGTGCTGAGATATAAAGAATCTGACCTCTGAAAGTCCAGATGCCAGGTTAGTGATTCTAATTAAAAGACCATGGGTTCAAGTCCCAATCTGGGTTTTGGCTGGGTTTGAGTCCTGGCCTGTGGGTTCAAGTCCCAAACTGAAGTGCACGGTTGCACTAGCATATCATTTGCCAGAGTTTGGTAAGTTGCCCATCCCTAACCCAGTCATCGACAAGAGGAATAGATTTGCACAACTGGCTTAGAATGATCAGAATGCTCACCTTGCCACTCTAGAAACTGGGAATGGGAGAAGTTTCCCTTGAAGCATATGGTTGTGTAGAGAGGGGCAAGTACCTGAACATTACGGCTCTGCTTGAGGAGAAGACAGGAAGGAATGGATGCAGGATAGGAGCCCCACACTGTGAATGCTAGTCTTCGGGCCTGTCAATCTCATCCTGCTCCAAACTGTACTCCTGTTTATCTTTCAGGCAGAATCTAATCCGCCTCATGCATTTCCTACTTCAGGGAACGATCTCTTTGGCTGCGCAGTCGTCCAAGTCAGAAAGCACCAAGTCATCGTGATGTTCCTCCCTCCCCCCTCCCTTCTTAATCTGTTAGAAAATCTTGTCAATTATACCTTCTAAATCACTCTTGATTTTGTCTCTTCTTCATCCTGCAGCGGCTGCTTTTTTGTCCCATTCCATGTTATCTCTCACCAAAACCATTTTATTATTCTCTTTTTAAAATATATAATTTTTCAAACTATAAAACTATTACATATCTATTATATACATGGTTGGTCCATCCAGAAAACAAAAAGCACCTGCAATAACACTGCTCAGAGATAATGATTGTGGACATTTTTGTGTATATTCTTCTTTGCTTTTCTCTATGTATGAATCCACATATATAGGTAAAAAAATATTACTTAGTTTTATTGAGATCAAGCTACTTTATAGTATTTTCTATTAATGAAATAGTATGAAATATCTCCACGAGAATAAATATTCTTCTAGGTAGTCATTTTAAGAGCTGCATTATATTTTACCTTACCAGGATTTCATAGTCTAGTTACACAAGCCCTTATTCCTAGATTAGGTTTTCTCCAGTTTTTTATATTGTAAACAACACTTACAATACTGACATATGGGTAGGTAAATCTCTGCACACATTTGTGAGGATTTCCTTAGAATAAATAAATAAATTACCAGTAGGGAAATTGCTAGTTCAAAGCACACGTGCATTTTTCCCCATTCGTTTTTATTATGAAATACTTCAAGCAGTCCTAAAGTCTGCTGAATATGATAATAAATACCTGGGTACCCAACATCCAGTTCGTCAGACCTTAATGTTTTGTCGTGTTTGCTTCAGATCTATCTTCTTAGCAAAATAAAATATTAAGACATATTGAAACACCCTATCTCACGCACCCAGATCCAATTCTTTCCCTGGAGGAATCACTATCCTCAATTTGGTGTTTCTCAGTCACATGTGGGTTTTTAACTTACATATGTATGCATATATATATGTATATATGCATTTATAGGTATATGCAAGCGTAAACAATGTATGGTACTGTTCCACTTGCTTTTAAACTTCTTGCTGCAAATTTTCTCCTGCAACTCGCTCTTTTGGAATAACATTATACTTTTGAGGTTTATCCAGGTTTACACATGTAGCTGTAGTTCATTTGTTTTCATAGCTGTTTCTATGGTATTCAGTATATTACTATGTAGTCAAATTTTCATTTCCTTCTTGGTAGACATTTATATTGTCTCCATTTTTTCACTGTTATAAACAACATTGCAATAATTATTCTTGTAAATATCATCTTGCGTTTACTGAGCAAGAGTTTCTACCTGGGCTGGAATTGCTGGGGCATAGGCTACGAGCATCTTCAGTTTTACTGGATTGGTCTCCAAATTGGTGGCACCACCTTACCCTGCTACCAGTACTGTGAGAGTTTTCTTTGCTCTACATCCTAATCACCATGTGGTTTGGCAAGTGTTGCTACTCCCCATCTCGGACGCCAGTGATGTAGGAGAGTGCTCATTTCTCTGAATTCTGTCACCATGAAGTATTATCAGTTTTTCACCTTTGCTAATTTTCTAGGCCAAAAAACAGGTATCTGTTGATGAGGTCTAAATACATTTTGATTCATTTTTTTCTAATTATAAAAATAACACAAATTATTTTAGAAAATTTGAAAATATAGACAAGCACAAAAAGAAAAGAATAATTCCCTTTAATCCCACCACTCAAATATAATATCAAATAATATCTGACATTTGTGAAATTCTTACTCTATATATACCTAGGGCAGCTTTTGATACCTAATATTTCACAAACAGGATTCACTAATATGTATTTAATATCATGTGAGATATATATATATATATATATATACACACACATATATATGGTAAATATACATATGTATATATTTAACCTTTACAAAAAAGGTACTACTTTTTTATGAACTAGTTTTTTTCACCTAACAAATAAGTCACAATCATTTTCTCATAATATCTGTATTCTGGACTGGAGAGTGTTATTTAAAGAGTTCCACATTCATATCCATCTGTCTCCCTTCACCATCCAGAAACTAAGGACCAAACTGAGCCCAGCAATGAGTCCTAGGAAGCTGACTTGCTGCTAGCTGTATACAGTGGTGTAACTGACTCAGCCGCAGTTGAGAATGGGAAATGGAATTAACATACAACTCTCACTACTCAGGGAAGCCAACTCCCACCTCTGCCTTAGAGCCTACTGCTGGGGACTACCTATCCTATCTGTCCATCAGACAATATAACATGCAACTCCTTTTAGCTACTAGATCTCCTGTGCCCTCATCCCATACTCTTTTAGGTTTTCTCACCACCACCACCCTTCAATGTGAACATATTACCTACATTCTCTGCCTCTTGTCTTCACTGCCTGCCCCCCAAAATACCAAGCTCTCCAGACACTGACCCACAGGAAGTTTGATATTCCATTCTCTTATGTAGCCTGGCCTATGTGTACACTTGAGGAGGTGAACTATATTTGGATTTGATCCAGCTTCCATGGCAGAAAAGAGTCTGCAATGGGTGTACCATTGCTCACCTAGACTATTGCAATAGCTCTCACTCTCTCAAGTGTTGCCTTTCTCACCACTGCACCTTCTGCTCCACAAATCCACCCACATAGCTGTAAGTGAGCTTCCTAAAAATTCATTGTTTTGCCATTTCTCTGCATAAAATACTCCAGTGTGCCACCATGGCCTATGGGATGAAGCCCAAGTTCCTGTTGCAAGGTCCTCTGTGATCTCTGTTGCCGCTCCTATAGCCATTCCACCTATCACTTCTGCGTCACTCTGTCTGCTCTAGTAATTCTGAACTGTTGTTCTCTGCCCTCCTGACACCATTTCATACCCTTGTGCCTTTGCACATACTTCCCTTCCTGTGTAGAATGCTCCCCTCTTCTTATCTGCCTGGAAAACTCCTATTCATCCTTCAAAGTCCTATTCCAAAGATATTCCCAGAAACTCAAAGTACCACCCTACATATTCTTTATTAATTACAAAGAGGAAAAGTCACCTTTACAATGTAGAAACCTAGCTAATGCCACCTTAACCTGGTGGTCAAATTTATCATCATCATTAATGGGACAAACAGACATCATATGTCCCCAATGAATGATGCAATCTGGTACTATTCTTGTCAAAAATAGTTCACCTGAATCTAATCCTGAAGGAACAAACACTTCCAAATGGAAAGATTTTCTGCAAAACTGGCCTGAACTCTTCAAAAATGTCAGTGGCCAGGAAAGACCAAAGCAAAACAAAAGGCTCAGAAATGGTTCCAAATTAAAAGATGCTCAAGAAGCATAACAACTAAATGCAATGTGTGATCCTTGATTCCATTCTGGATCAAAGGGAAAAAAACAGCTACAAATAACATTATTTAGAGGACTGGTGAATTTTGAATATGGATTATATATTAGATAATAAAGTTGGGTCAATGTTAAATTTCCTGAGTACAGTCATTGTATTGTGGTTACAGAGGAGAGTGTCCTTGTTCCTAGGACGCGTTGAAAGGGCTAAAGTGTTGCTATATCTGCAGTTAGCAATGGTTCAGCAAAAAGAAACAAGTAAACAGATAAATATGTGTGTTTGTATATATAAATAGAGAGACAAAGGAAATGCGATGGCAAGTGTTGACAATAGAGAAATTATAGGTGAAGGGTACACAGGTGCTCATTATTCTATTCTTCACCTTTGCTGTAGGTTTGACATTTTTCAAAACCAAAACTTGGACAAAATAAATAATAAAAACAAACAAATGAACAAAAAGCTTTGTTCCAGGTCATGTTTTCTGTGAAGCCTTTCATGATATCCTTCCTGGCTGCCCTGGTCCCTGAGCACAGACACACATAAAACAATGAATCACCCTCTCTTCCGGACTCTTTCATGATTATGTATCTCTCTGACTAAACTGTAAGCTCTTTGATATCTGGGCCTGTGTGTGTTGTGTTGGATCTACACGATGCTAGAACTGTACCTGACACTGACTGGATGCTCAGCTGATGCTTTTTTAAAAAAATTAATCGAGCTGATTCTTGAGGCTTGGAAAGGATTCAGTAAGCGAGAAGGAGCGAGAGCGTTTTCTCAAGGGAGACGAGTGGCAGGAATGTATATGTTGCAATTACCAAGAACGTTTGATTTGTTCGGTCAGAACTGAAGATTTACATAAGTGAAAATGCCTAGCACACAATAGATTCTTAATAAAAATTTGGTGAGTAAATGAATGAATGAGATCAGAAAGGCAGGCTTAGATCAGAGAGGAAAGGGCCTTGACTACTGAATTGAGAAATCTGAGTGTTAACTAGTTCTTGACACCCAGGGTCTTTTCCCAGTGGCAGGAAGAGAGTGTGTTCTTCAGCAAGTCCCTCGTACATGTTTCCCCCTAAATAATAAGGAAAAGTAGAGTTAAGTGGAAGTCTGAAAGTGACCAATTTCCAAACTCAGGAAGAGGAAACATCTTCTCATCCACCCAGGAGAAGTCCTACAGTGGAATTTTAAGACATCCAAAATCCCTCAGATGAAAGGGCATCACAGAATATTGTCTGGAAAAATACATGAATCTATTTAATATGAGCCATGCTTGTCTTTGAGAATAGTGTATGGAATTATTTTGGTTAATGTTACTATATATATATATATATATATATATATTTATTATTATTATTATTATTATTATTATTTTTTGGCTGTGCTGCACGGCTTGTGGGATCTTAGTTCCCTGACCAGGGATTGAACCCGGGGCCACTGTAGTGAAAGCGTTGAGTCCTAACCACTGGACTGCCAGGGAAGTCCCTAATTTTACTACATTTTTAAAATTTAAGGAGCATACCTTTGCACACAACCCCAAAATGACAAGGAGTGACGAGGAAGTGATGAGTCTCTGAGCTGCTCTGTGAAAGAATTTGTTAGTTTTAGGTTATAGTTGTTTCGAATCTTCAGTCAAATTCTACAAAAATCTTAGCTGAGAGGAAATGCAAATCTCAGGGAGCGTTTTAAAAATCTATTTTTGGCCCAGTTATGATGTAGCATTGACTGGCTCCAGAATTTTTAACATTACTGGTTAGAAACCACTGGTGGCGGTCAAAATGACTTGTAGCTTACAAAGCATGCGGGCATTCTTTTTGGAGAAAGTAGACAAGAAAATTTGAGCTGTTGTTTCAGGTAATAAAGTAGAATCAAGTGATAAATCATTTGGGCTGTATGCACAAATGGACAGTGACACAGCTAAATTAGTCACAATTGTTCACCACAGGCCAACCTCATGATAGATAAAGGGCTATATATCA
Source organism: Kogia breviceps (assembly GCF_026419965.1). Lineage (NCBI taxonomy): Eukaryota > Metazoa > Chordata > Mammalia > Artiodactyla > Physeteridae > Kogia > Kogia breviceps. Next base: position 95,695,953 of record NC_081330.1, on the reverse strand, counting down.
GCAATGTTCCCTTAGAAACAGTCCTGATGTGTCTCTGAGCAGGAACATAATTCTATGGCTACAATCAACAAAGAAGTATCAGGCTAGCTCACCAAGCCCAACCAAACCCCTATCTCGCTGCAGTTTTATAAAGATTAGCATATCACATGAGCCAAATGCTGTGCCCCAGTGTAAAAATATGATACTGTTACTTTGTAGAAAAAGTGTAAGCCCTGTTCTTCAACACCAATAAAATAGAAGCATTCATAGATACTGAGTTCAGTGTGATCCAAAAACTGAAGCATAAAATAGCTATCTGGTAACAGAACATTTTAAAACATCAAGACAGATAAGAACTCGGGCTCGGAAAATAAATGACTATGAAGAAAGATAAAAAGAAGAGAGACCTGGGGTTTCTCTGAAGACCCGGCTCTGCGGCCAAGTCTTCCCTGTAGCGAGCTGCCATTGCCATGGAAACCAGGGGCCTGTGACTCCAGCGCAGGGCGGCGGGGGTGGAGGGGGTGGGGTTGGGGGTTGGAGATGGGATGGTGACCTGTGACCGGTATACTGTCCCCCAGACCCTCTCCAAGAGACTCCACCGAGCTGCTGCTTCCTGAACTTGCTCCCGGGAGTGGTGCCCCGAAGCAGCCGGGAGAGACCACTGTCCCGCCGCCTTGATGACAACACCCCCGTGTCCCCTCCTGGCTCAGGCTGTCCATGGCCTCTCCCCAGATAACCAGCAGTCTATACATCAGCAGTGGGGTGACAGCGAACAATGAACTCATGCTGTCTACCAACCACATCACGACAGTCATCAACGTGTCGGCTGAGGTGGACAACACGTTCTTTGAAGACATCCAGTACGTACGCGTGCCGGTGGTAGATGCTCCCACCTCGCACCTCTACGACTTTTTTGACCCTATTGCAGATCACATCCACAGCGTGGAAATGAAGCAGGGCCGAACGCTGCTGCTCTGCGCCGCCGGGGTGAGCGGCTCTGCCACTCTCTGCCTCGCGTACCTCACGAGGTACCACTCCATGTCGCTGCTGGACGCCTACACGTGGACCAAGTCATGCCGCCCCGTCATCCAGCCCAACATTGGCTTTTGGGAACAGCTTATCCACTATGAATTCAAGCTGTTTAGTAAGAACACTGTTCACATGATCAGTTCCCCGGTGGGTATGATTCCAGACATCCACGAGAAAGAGGTCTGTTTGATGATGACGATGTGAGCCATCACGGTCAGCCTCTGACATCTGCTGCAAATCCTATATCAACATTGAACGATGAACTTTTGTTGGTAAAGGAACTAGAAACCACCTTTTAGAAGGGCAAGCAAAAAGGGCGGGGTGAGTTTTTAGCTTAGTATGCCTTATCTTTAAAGAATAAAATTCATTAAAAGTAAAATGGTGACAATGTTTCTTATCCTGTGAGCGGCACGGCATGGCTGCTGCCGCCTGGCAAGAGAGGAGAGTGCTGAAGGTGGTGCCCAGATCAGATGGACCTGAACCCTGGGAACTGCCGGAGCAGACTACTAACCTAGGGGTGAGTGCCCCGCAGCCGTTCCTCCCCCCCACCCCCCCACCCAGTGCCCCAATCCCACCTGGTTCTTCCCAATCCAAAGCCAGAGGCTTAGACATCGTGGTACCCGCTGTGTGCTTCTTACAGTAAAGTGCCAACCTACTGGATAAGTGGCCTTCTTGGGGTTCTCTGGGAGTCCTGGGGGAGCCTCAGGCCACCCCTGACCCCACCTTCAACCACAGTGACCCAACTCTGGTTTTCTAGATTAGATTTACATGTTAAATAGTTTTCAAAAAACAACCAATTCCACTATATAAAGTTTTAAAATATTTTTTCCAGTGCTGTACTAAATGATAAGGTCTTGAGTTGCCCTCAGCAATCCCCACCAGCCTTTGTGAAAAAGGAACATTAATCCCCTTCTCCAGGGCACTTGCTAAGAGAGAGAGCCTGCCTGACACAAGGCCTCCCTTGCTCTCATGGGCTTTGGCATGGTAGGCTGGAGCTGCTGGCCAGGACTGGCTCTGTCACCTCCTCCCGTTGTAACTGGGGCCTCTCAGAGCCTCCATTTCCTTACCTGTCAAAACAGTGATAGCCTGTCTCTCCCAGGGTTGCTGTAAGGATTAGATTCCTTAGCATGGAACCTAGCAGGCAAATGGTTTCCTGCTTAGAGGAAAGGGCTGCTCTTGTTACTAAGGATAATCTTTAGCCCTGCTGGTTGGGGGTCAGCACATCCATCCTCACAGCGGCCTTTCCCCCATCTGTACACAGCCCTTTGTTGTCTACACAGCGCTCTTCTAAAAAAATCATCTTGTCTATAAAAACAAATGGTCTACGGTTCTTTTGGACCCTACGTCAGAGGAGGCCTACATTTAGAGCCTTTTCAGCGTTCCCATTGTGTCACTGTAGTTAATCCATGTGAAAGCAAGAAACATCATTCCAGGGCCCCCTGTCCCCTACCCAAAGGCCTTTTTTATAATCACTGACCATTAGAGCCAGCACCCTGGGGCTCCACCAGGATCCGTGAAGGCACTTGCCAAAGGGACGAATGAGTGGGCCCCAGAAGTAGGCCCTGGAATCCAGGATTGTTTAAAATCCCCAGGTATCTGGCTCTGGCTTGGGAGCAGCCATTCTAATCGAGAATTACTGTAGGTAAACAATATGAGACAAAGAGTACAACCACTGTGGTTGATGCAGACCTGTGGGTCCAGACCCCTTTCTCTCCAAACCCATCTCCACTCCCACTTCCACAAAAGGAGTGTCCAGGGATGCAATTTGGTGGAGTGGGGGTGGGGGACATTATGAAAACCTCTGCTCCAGATGGATCCTCTCCTTTTACAGATAGAAGACCAGGCTCACAAAACACAAGGGCTAGTGTGGCAGATCCTCTACAAAGCAGCCTTTCCAGCAGAAACCCAGAAAGAAAATTTCTTTTCAAGCATTTTTTAAAGAAATTTGTTTGGGTATATATATGTGCGTGTGTTTTCATTTTTTTTAATACCTAAATTAACACACCATAAAATTAACTTTCTTTGGACATACAGTTCTATCAGTGTTACCAATGGGTACATTTGTGTAACCACTGCCACAATCAGGACACAGAGGAGTTCCATGACTCCAAAAACTTCCCTCATGTCTTCGCTTTGTAGTCAAACTCTGGCCCCCACCCCAACCTCTGGCAAACACTGATTGGTTCTCCATCTTATAGACTTGCCTTTAACAGAATGTCACATTCATGGAATCATACAGGATGCAACCTCTGGTGACCGGTTTCTCTCAGTCTTTGTGATTTACCCATGTTGTAGTCCATTGTATGGATGTACCACAGTTTGTTTTACATTCACCTGTGAAGGATATTTGGCTTTGTATTACTTTCCTCGGGGCTGCTATAAGAAAATACCAAAAACTAGGTGACTTAAAACAACAGAAATTTATTTTCTCACAGTTCTGGAAGTCAGAATCCTAAATGGAGGTCTCTGCAGGGCCATGATCCCTCCAAAAACTGTCGGGGGTAGGGGGTCGGCAGTTGGGGGAATCCTTCCTTGCCTCTTCCTAGCTTCTGGTGGTTGCCAGCAATCCTTGACATTCCTTGGCTTGTAGATGCATCACTCCCGTATCTGCTTCTGTGGCCACATAGCTGTGTGGCCACATTCCCTAGTGGGTCTTCACATCTGTCTTTCCTCTGTGCATATCTGTGTCCAAATTTCCCTCTTCTTATAGGACACCAGTCATGTTGGGGGCTCATTTTACTCCAGCATGACCCTATAACAACCATTTGTTGGGAAGTTATTATATGCCAAGCACAGTACTGGGCACTTTACAACAGTGTTTCAAGCCTTTTCAACCTCTGAGAAATCAGAGGTTCCAAGAGGTTAAGGAATTTGCCAAGGCAGCACACAGCTCAGGAGTGAGGAGGTGACATGCACACCGGGTTCTCTTTTCTTGCATTTCTTTTGAGACAAAGGTAAGTAGATTGAAGAAAGGAAAAATTTGAGTCATACCCTTGATTCCCAAATAGTATACATAGGAATCACCTGGGCCTCAGCGGCACAAATTTAGTTTCAGTAGGTAATAGGTAAGTTCCAGGAAGCTGCCTTCTTTTTGGCCACGCCAAGCAGCCTGTGAGAATTTAGTTCCCCCACCAGGGATCGAACCTGGGCATTCAGCAGTGAGAGCACAGAGTCCTAACCACTGGACCTCCAGGGAATTCCCCAGGAAGCTGATTTTTTTTTTTTTTTTTTAATTATTTATTTATATTTTATTTTTGGCTGCTTTTGGTCTTCCTTGCGGCGAGCCGGGGCTACTCTTCGTTGTGGTGCGTGGGCTTCTCATTGTAGGGGCTTCTCTTGTTGCAGACCACGGGCTCTGGGCGTGTGGGCTTCAGTAGTTGTGGCACATGGCCTTATTTGTTCTGTGGCATGTGGCATCTTTCCGGACCAGGGCTCGAACCCATGTCCCCTGCATTGGCAGGAGAATTCATAACCACTGCACCACCAGGGAAGCCCCAGGAAGCTGCATTTTTAACAGGCATCTCAGATGACTCTGATAATGGCTGAGAAACATCAACCAAACAGTAGTGAATACGTAAATACTAGGTATTCCATATCTTCTCATCATTTTCCTTCCTTTTTGAATGATCTATTCATGCCCGTAGACAATTTTCTATCAGATTGTAAATCTTTTATTTTTCTTTTCAGTTGTAGGACCTGAAATATAGAATAAGGATAGTCAACTTTCCTTGTCAAATACGTTGCATATATTTTCTCCAGTTTATCACGTGCCATTTGTTTATGGTGCTTGTGATTCAAAAGTTTAAACTTGTATGTAGTTAAATCTATGAGTCTTTAACTGAATTGTTTTTGCTTCTGAATGATACTTGAAAGGTTTTCTCCATTGCATAATTATAAAAATGTTAACTATTATTTTCTCCTCATTAATGTTTTTTTACTTTTAAATCTTTTCCCCCAATTTTTTAATTTGAAAATTTTCAAACATCTAAAAATGTTAACCAATTGTTAGCCTTTTGTCATATGTGCTTTCTCTCTCAATATAATACTTTTTTTTCTGACTTATTTGAAAGTAAGTTGCAGATATCATGGCCCTTCACCCTTGAATATTTCAAAATGCATCATCTAAGAATAAGGACATTCTCCTACATACTGATGATATCATTATCAAACCTAAGCCAATTAATTAACAGTAGTTCTCTACCATCAATCCATATTTAAATTTTCTCACTTAATGCCCAAAATGTCTTTTATAGCTATTTATTTTCCTTTCCCAAACAGGATGCAATTAGGATCACACATTATATTTCATTATCATATTTCTTTTAATCTAGAACAGTGCTTCCACTCTTTTTCCCACGACATTGTCTTTATGATGAGTCCAGAACAATTTTCTGGTACAATGTCCAGCATTCTGGATTTGTTCAATTATTTCCTCATGTTATTGTTTTGCTTGTTCCTTTATCACCTTCATTTTCTTTAAACTGGACATTAGGTCTCGATGTTTGATTAGATTTGGATTAAGTTTTTTTCCTAGAACACTTCAGAGGTGATGTCATGTTACATCATGACATGAGGCACAAACGTCTCTTTGTCCCATGAGCAATGATTCTTAATTTGATCACTTAGTTAAGGTGGTGACCACCAGATACCTGCCTTTAAAACTAGTAAGTAATCTGTAGGGTGATACTTTTATTCCATGTGAATATCCTGTTTCTTTCATCCACTAATATTAGCATTACTTGCCTCAATCAATTATTACACTGGGGGACATGAAACACTTAAACCTATCCCAAACTAATTTTGGTATATGGTATAAATTGGAGTTCTTAATGTTTTTAAATTTGAGATGTTGCAAAACCATCATAAATATTTGTGTCTGCTTTTGTTCCTTCTGATTTGTTACATTGTCTATCTCTTCTGGTGCCAGTATCACATTCCTTAAAATTGGTGCACCTTCATAATAGGCTGTAACGTTTGGTAGAGCAATGACATCCTCCCCACCTCTCCCCCACAGTTATGCTTCTTTTTCAGGGGCCTTTTTGTTGTTGTTGTTGTTATAGACTCTTTCTTTTTCTCTTCTGAAGGAATTATTTTAATAGTTATGGCAGTTTTGGGGGTTTTTTTTAAACAACTTTATTGGAGTATAATTGCTTTACAATAGTGTTTTAGTTTCTGCTTTATAACAAAGTGAATCAATTATACATATACATATGTTCCCATATCTCTTCCCTCTTGCTACCCCTCCCTCCCACCCTCCCTATCTCACCCCTCTAGGTGGTCACAAACTCCTAGCTGATCTCCCTCTGCTATGTGTCTACTTCCCACTAGCTATCTATTTTACATTTGGTAGTGTATATATGTCCATGCCACTCTCTCACTTTGTCACAGCTTACCCTTCCCGCTCCCCATATCCTCAAGTCCATGCTCTAATAGATCTGTGTCTTTATTCCCATCTCACCCCTAGGTTCTTCATGAACATTTTTTTTCTTAGATTCCATATATATGTGTTAGCATACGGTATTTGTTTTTCTCTTTCTGACTTACTTCACTCTGTATGACAGACTCTAGGTCCATCCACCTCACTACAAATAACTCAATTTTGTTTCTTTTTATGGCTGAGTAATATTCCATTGTATATATATGCCACATCTTCTTTATCCATTCATCTGCTGATGGACACTTAGGTTGCTTCCATGTCCTGGCTATTGTAAATAGAGCTGCAATGAACATATTGGTACATGACTCTTTTTGAATTATGGTTTTCTCAGGGTATATGCCCAGTAGTGGAATTGCTGGGTCATATGGTAGTTCTATTTTTAGTTTTTTAAGGAACCTCCATACTGTTCTCCATAGTGGCTGTACCAATTCATATTCCCACCAACAGTGCAAGAGGGTTCCCTTTTCTCCACACCCTCTCCAGCATTTATTGTTTCTAGATTTTTTGATGATGGCCATTCTGACCAGTGTGAGATGATATCTCATTGTAGTTTTGATTTGCATTTCTCTAATGATTAATGATGTTGAGCATTCTCTCATGTGTTTGTTGGCAATCTGCATATCTTCTTTGGAGAAATGTCTATTTAGGTCTTCTGCCCATTCTTGGATTGGGTTGTTTGTTTTTTTGTTATTGAGCTGCAAGAGCTGCTTGTAAATTTTGGAGATTAATCCTTTGTCAGTTGCTTCATTTGCAAATATTTTCTCCCATTCTGAGGGTTGTCTTTTGGTCTTGTTTATGGTTTCCTTTGCTGTGGAAAAGCTTTTAAGTTTCATTAGGTCCCATTTGTTTATTTTTGTTTTTATTTCCATTTCTCTAGGAGGTGGGTCAAAAAGGATCTTGCTGTGATTTATGTCACAGAGCCTATGTTTTCCTCTAAGAGTTTGATAGTGTCTGGCCTTACATTTAGGTCTTTTTTTTTTTTTTTTTTTTGCGGTACATGGGCCTCTCACTGTTGTGGCGTCTCCCATCGCGGAGCACAGGCTCCGGACGCGCAGGATCAGTGGCCATGGCTCACGGACCCAGCCGCTCCACGGCATGTGGGATCTTCCCGGACTGGGGCACGAATCCGTGTCCCCTGCATCGGCAGGCAGATTCTCAACCACTGCGCCACCAGAGAAGCCCCACATTTAGGTCTTTAATGTATTTTGAGTTTATTTTTGTGTATGGTGTTAGGGAGTGTTCTCATCTCATACTTTTACATGTACCTGTCCAGTTTTCCCAGCACCACTTATTGAAGAGGCTGTCTTTTCTCCACTGTATATTCTTGCCTCCTTTATCAAAGATAAGGTGACCATGTGTGCGTGGGTTTATCTCTGGGCTTTCTATCCTGTTCCATTTATCTATATTTCTGTTTTTGTGCCAGTACCATACTGTCTTGATTACTGTGGCTTTGTAGTATAGTCTGAAGTCAGGGAGCCTGATTCCTCCAGCTCCGTTTTTCGTTCTTAAGATTGCTTTTGCTATTTGGGGTCCTTTGTGTTTCCGTACAAATTGTGAATTTTTTTTGTTCTAATTCTGTGAAAAATGCAATTGGTAGTTTGATAGGGATTGCATTGAATCTGTAGACTGCTTTGGGTAGTAGAGTCATTTTCACAATGTTGATTCTTCCAATCCAAGAACATGGTATATCTCTCCATCTATTTGTATCATCTTTAATTTCTTTCATCAGTGTCTTATAATTTTCTGCACACAGGTCTTTTGTCTCCTTAGGTAGGTTTATTCCTAGATATTTTATTCTTTTTGTTGAAATGGTAAATGGGAGTGTTTTCTTAATTTCACTTTCAGATTTTTCATCATTAGTGTATAAGAATGCCAGAGATTTCTGAGCATTAATTTTGTATCCTGCTACTTTACCAAATTAGTTATGGCAGTTTTGACTGGAATTACTGTTTTCTTGGGTATTAGTCAAGGTTGAATCAGGAAAACAGAAACCACAATAGTTATTTTCTCAGAGAAAATCTAATATAAAGAACTGTTTAACCAGTTATTAGAGGACTGAAAGGCAATAATAGAATACACATTGTATGTGTTTCTACATATTTAAATATTTAAATGAAAGATCATCTACCCAGAATGTGAAACTTGATCAGTAGAGTATTAATCATATTTCTGGAGCTTGTGTATCTTAATTCCAAAGGCTAGTACTGCTAGAAAATTATAATTTAGTATACTAACATGCACACACACACACACACACACACACACACTCATTCAACTCTTTATAATTCAATTTTTTAAAAACAGTTTTTGCCTGCTAAAACATTTACCATCATATCTGTTATATTACCAATGAGACATCTGTGACATCACATGATTATCTGTTCTGACCTACGCTGTTGAGGTAAAGAAGTAAAGATATACAATAAGAGGGCTATGTTTACCTGTGGGTCCTTAAGGGCCCACCTTCAGCTACCTCAGTGTCTCCTTCCCATATACCTTCACTAGTCCCCTATTTATGAGATAGAGGCATGCGGGGAGGTGACCTCTTGATCACATTTTGGGAACTGCCTGATAAGGGGAGAGAAGGCCGTGAAAACATGAATTTTATGGTACCATTTTGGTGCTTGGGCCAGACTCCCTGCCAGGTCCTGGAGAGATGCATCAAGGTCTTGGTCAGGTAGCTGTGTTCAGAAAGTGTATTTAACAAGACTTTCTGAAATAGGGCTTAACAGTGTTAGAATCTGGACTCACAGTTGGCTTCTTTCTTCAATAACCTCTATGGTGAGGAAATAAAAAATGAGCATGGAACTTGATCGAGTTAGAAGGCCTGTGTGATAAATTTGATTGAATCCTGGAGGCTCCAAGTTTAGGCACGTCTGGGGCCTGTGCTTGGGACAGTGAGAGTTTGCATTCATTTCCAGCTTTACTGCATGGTGGTCAAAGAATATGGCGTGTATAATTTTTGCTTCTATAGCACTGAGATTTTCTCATTAGCCGTCATTCATTTCCAGCTTTATTGCATGGTGGTCAAAGAATATGGCGTGTATAATTTTTGCTTTTATAGCACTGAGATTTTCTCATTAGCCCTTTCTTGAACAGTGCATTATCTACTGGTAGGATTCTAAGTGTATATATATTTTTATTATATTTAAAGAATTTTAATGTTTGAATAGGTAATATACTTGTGATGCAGCATTCAAATGGTACATAAGGGTATATAGAGTGAAAAGTCTCCTCATCTCTGTCCTCTAGCCAACCAGTTCTCCTCCCCAAAGGCAGTAAATATTATGAGTTTTTCCTGTATCCTTCTAAGATATTACATTATGAATTTACAAGGAATTACGTATGTATTTTTTCTCATTTTTCAACAAACGGTAGCATACTTTACACACTGTTCTCTGTCTTGTTTCTATTTAGTAATATATGTTACAGATAGTGCTAAGTCAGTAAAAGAGAACATTCTTATTCTCTTTTACTACTGCACAGTATTCCATTGTATGGAAGTATCATAATTCATGTAATCTATCCCTTATTGATGGACATTTGGCTGTTACCAGAATTTTGCTATTACAAATAATACTGCAATAAATAAACTGCTGTAGTTAAGTTTACATACATAAATTATTTTATTCATGTTCAAATACATCCACAGAGTATTATTAGAAATGGAATTAGTGGGTCTGTGTTCAGGAAAACCTTGCTTTCCACCTGTGTGTCTCCTTGACTGCTCACACAACTACCACATACATTCACATAGAACACTTCACTTCTGACACTTCTGGTCACCAAATACGTGGAGTTTTTTACCCCATCAAGCAATTCTCTGTGACGCCAGCTGGTAGCCTATAATTTAACTCAATTCTGACACTATCTACCTGGAGAGCACATCAGATCTGAGAGGTTAAGGGCTCAGTCGCCAAAGACTGCCCTCTGCCCAACTTCAGATGCCAGTTACAACTAGTAGGTCCCCAGGTTACCCACAGCCACAACCCCCTCCTCAGGCTCCATTAATTTGCTTGAAAGCCTCACAGAACTTAGGGAAATGCTTACTTTAGGTTTACCAGTTTATTAAAGGACATGATAAAGGATACAGATCAACAGCCAGATGAAGAGGTACCTAGGGTGAGGTCTGGGAGGGTCCCAAGTACAGGAGCTTCTGTCTCTGTGGAGTTGGGGTGCACCACCTTCCTGGTATGTGGATGTGTTCACCCACTTGGAGGCTCCTGGAACTCCCTGCTTTGGGGATTTTATGGAGGCTTCCTCACATAGGCAGGATGGATCATTAACTCCATTTCCAGCCCCCATCCCCTCTCTGGAGGATGGGGTGGAGGCTGAAAATCCTAAGTTTCTAACCATGGCTTGGTCTTTCTAGTGACCAGCTCCATCCAGGAGCCCTCCAGGCCCACCTCAAGTCACCTCATTAGAATAAAAGGTGCTCCTAGTGGTCTTATCACGTAGGAAATGACAAGATTTTTTAGGAGCTCTGTGCCAGGAACTGGGAGGGAGGGGGCAGAGACCAACATATATTTTCTCTATTATCTCACAGGTTCTGATTTCACAAATTGAAAATTTGATAAACATTGCCAGATGAATTCCTATGGATGTTATTAACACCTACCAGCAATGTATCGAAGTGCCTGCTTCCTCACAGAATCAGCAGCATGGGGTATTATCACACTTTTGTATCTTTGGCCATTCTGACTAGTGAAAAATGGTATCTCAGTTTACTTCTAAAGTTGCATGTCTCTTATTACAACTAAGTTCTTTTAAGAGCCATTTGTATTTTTCTTTCTATGAACTGGGTATTCATACCAATTTTTTATTACATTGTTAGTCTTTTTTTCTTATTGATTTGTAAGAACTCTATTAGAGAAATAAGGCCTTGTTTGTAATAAGAATTGCAAATATTATCTCCAATTTTTCATTTGTCTTTTGACTTTGGTTAGAATGGATTTGCCAGGCAGGCAGAGATAATTTTTATTTAGTCAAATTTATTTATTTATTTATTTATGCTACTATTTTTATGACTCTTGGGTTCTGCGTCACTCCCAGAAAAGCTTTCCATACTTTAAGATTATATTAAAAAGTCTATCATGGCTCTCCAAGTACTTTCATGGTTTCAATTTAAACATTTAAATATTTGATCCATGTGGATTATTCTGGTACAAAGTGTGAGATATGGGTCCAACATTACTTTTTTTTTAGATTGCTACCACCATTCTTATCTATTTATATAATTTATAATATAAGCAAATATATGTTATATCATATACAGTTTGTAGATAATCCATAGTATATTACATACATTTTTATAGTATTCATATTCCTTATATTCACATTTATATTTGGTCTGCTTTGATATGCCCAATAAAATAATAAAGAGGTATGTTAGTCTTATATTGCTATTGTCTGTATGTCAATTTCTCCCTATATTTCTGGGATGGTTTATTTTACGTGTTAAGTTGGTTAGGCTATGGTTCACATTTGTTTGGTTAAACCCTAGTCTAGATGTTGCTGTGAAGGTATCTGTGAATGGGATTAACATTCGCAGTCAGTTGACTGTAACTAAAGCAGATTATCTCCATTATGTGGGTGGGCAGCATCCAGTCAGTTGAAGGCCTTAAGAGCAAAGACTGAGATTTCCCAAAGAAGAAACAATTTTGCCACAAGACTGCAATATAGGAACTCTGCCTGAGTTTTCAGGCTGCTAGCCTGCCCTGCAGATCTTAAAGTCAAGCCTGCAACAACAACTCTTATCTGAGTTTCTAGCCTGTTGGCCCTCCCCTACAAATCTATAGACCTTGGACTTGTCAGTCCCCACAATGACATGAGCCAATTCCTTCAAATAAATCTCTCTCTATTAGCTTTGTTTGTATGGAGAACCCTGACTAATACAATTTCTAATAGCTTTCCTTTATATATTTTGATAATACGATTGTCTGGCATTGAACGTCAAGACAATGAGAATTCTATTTGTACCCTTTTAGTAATATAAAACTAACTCTCTTTGCCTGATTAATGCTTTTTGTCTTGTTTCAATAATATTGCCAAATCCTCCCCCTCCCATTTTTTTTTTTTTTTTGGTCTGCATTTGTCTAATATACCTTTGCCTATTTTTTACTTTGTAACATACTATTGTCATTTTTTAAATAGTATGTCTCCTGTAACTAGATTATACTTAAATTTCTTCTAGTCAACCAAGTCTTTTAATAGAGGATTTACATTTTGAAATTCTAAAATCTTTGGTTTTAGGCCATTTTGTTCTGTGACTTATTTATTAACATTTCTCTGCCATTTTCTTTATTTTCAGTTTTATTTTTATCTTCTCCATTGTTTTAGAAAGTATTTTATTCTATTAGTTGAAAGCAGTTACCTGGAGGAAGGGGAAACTCGTACTTTTTACTACACCTTTCTATTTGCTGAATTGATACAGTAAATATATTAGGTGGCATGGACCTTTAAGTTTTTCAAAAGCTTTTTTAAACTTATTTTTATCTAATTGCTGGGTCCAGAGTGAAACAGCATATTTTTTTAAAAATGAATTTTTAAAAATATTTATTTGGCTGCGTCAGGTCTTAGTTGTGGCACGTGGGATCTTCCCGGCACGCAGGATCTTTCGTTGTGGCCAGCAGGCTCTAGTTGTGGCTCACGAGCTGCAGGGTGCGAAGGCTCAGTAGGTACGGCATATGGGCTTAGTTGCCCCACAGCATGTGGGATCTTAGTTCCCCCGACCAGGGATTGAACCCGCCTCCCCTGCATTGGAAGGCAGATTCTTAACCACTGGACCACCAGGGAAGTCCCAAATCAGCAAAGTTTGAATCATGCTTTTGAGATACAGAACTTAGCACATTTTATCTTTACCTCCTTCCACATTCTAACCCATGAAAATGTTAACGCAGGTTTTAAGATTCACATACTTTTTTCCTATTTAAAAAAATTCAGAACTCTATTTGAGAAAAAATATTTAGACATAGTATTATAACTAAGTATGATGCAATTATTTAGATGCATTTTTGTTTTGGCTTGACAAGGCTCCCCTCTGTGACTTCTCATTCTTGAGCTTTTTTTCCTTTTAACTTCATCTCTTGGTTGGTTGAAAAATATTGTAAACAAATTTTTTCAAGAAGGCGATATATTTTATGAACCCTTAAATAGCAGAGTGTTTTTCTGACATCTTTACACCTGAAAAACAATGCAGATGAATACTACTCTAGATATGAGAAGTCAGACAGACTGATGTTTGTTTCTATCTAGGCAATCTGATCTCATTTTTTTGCCTGAACAATTATAGACACTTTAATATTGTAGCTTAAAACTTTTGCCATGATGTGTCCAATTGTGAGTCCCCTTTTATTGATTTTGCCTAGAACATAATAGGCTCTTTCAGTCAATATACATTGTTCTTCAACAAAGGAAATTTCTGCTTTATTTTATTTTTATTATGTCTCTTCCATTTGCCTTTGTTACTCTTTTAAGAATTCAAATTATCCACATGTTGGTTCTCCATTTTATCCATTCTTCCTCCACAGCTATCTTCTTCTCTCTTATTGATTCCATTGCTGTCTTTTTACACTCCATTCAATATCTTAGCATTAGCTTTGTTCTTGACACCAATTTCAATTTTCTGCCAGATGAATTTTCCTCTTTACTGTCTCCATTGTGTTTGATTTTGTTCCTGCTTTTTTAGAGTACTTGTTCATTTTCTTTACCCTATGTGTCTCTCTTTTCATTTCATCCTGTTGGATTTTCATATCAGTCCCACCCCTTCATTCTTTCTGTTTCTTTTTTGCAGAAGCTTTAAGGATGTTAACAGGTTTCTAAAATTTTCTCCTGGATTATCCTGGTGAAGAAGAGTTCTCATTTCATTCATTTTTTTCTAGATGCTGTGTTCTTCCTCTAGCCTTGGTTGACTATTCTTACCCTCAAATAAGACAAGGTTTTCTGTGGGCTCAATATCTGTCTACAGGTGATTGAGCTGCTTAGCCTGGGACCCACCTATGGAAGTAGTGACAGAATCTCCATCTCAAGTCTGTAGCTGGAGGGCTACACACAATCTGACTTTACCTTTTGTATCTCTTCTTTACTAATGTGATACATAGCACAATACAGTTCCCAGCAAGGACTTCTCTCAGGGACCTTTAAGAAGCTGGCCTTTCCTTAAAGTTTTGAGCAAGACTGGCTACATAATCTGTGGGAAATTTACATGCAAAATGAGACTGTGGGGCCCCTTGTTCAAAAATTAAGAATTTCAAGACAGTGACAACAGAGCATTAAACAAACATGAAGCCCTTCTTATCATCATGGGGCCCTGTGCAACTGTACAGGTTTCACACCCATGAAGCTGGCCATGGTTATGGGGACTGTACCTTATTAAATGTAAGTCTACTCCCTTTTCCTCCCAATCCCTCTCCTATTTCCTGCCCACTTGTTTTGTCTATCTGCCTAGATAAACAGGGAATAGAGGGTTCTAGAGGATTTGGAGTGGAGGCGGGGGTGGGGATCAGTTTTCTGCTGAGCATCCTTGAAAAGTAGAGAAATTGACATCTCATGTTGGTTTAGACACTGACTCTGAGTTGGGAGGCAGATAGTGGGTCATCAGGGGATAGGGTGTGGGCCTTAGATAAGTGGCTTAATACCTTTTTCAGTCAATGTGTTGAGGAAATGAAGCCAAGGTAATTCATGACTGGGATTTTCTTAATCCAGCCATTTAGGGCCATCTGCCTCATAATTAACATCAATTTCACCCAGATCCAAGCCTTAGGTTACCTGTCAGTTTTAGTCTTTGATATTGTGAAATAATCTTGTCAGTTTTTTCTAGATTTGAGGGAATGTTTTGGAGAAGTTAGGTCGGGATATATTGGGGGGCAGAAAGCAATATATCATTTTGAACTGGATGTCCTCATGGAACCAGGTAGCTAGGCCAGGGGTTGGCAAACTTTTTCTATATGGGACCAGATAGTAAATATTTCAGATCTTGCAGGTGAAGAGGCAAAATTAGAGATGTTAGGTACCTATATAACAAGAGAGGAAACAAATTTCCACAAATACTTTATTGATGTTTATAATGTAATAGTAATACTTGAGTGTAGTTTTTTTTTTTGGCCTCATCAGGCAGCTTGCGGGATCTTAGTTCCCTGACTAGGGATCAAACCCGGGGCCCCAGCAGAGGAAGCGTACAGTCCTAACCACTGCACTGCCAGGGAATTCCCTTGAGTGAAGTTTTTGGTAATACCGGTCTACTAATGAGGATAGGATTCTTTGTTTTTTGAATACATTTTGCTTAATTAGGGTTCAAAATTAGTATTCCTTATCATCAGATTAGTTTGCAAATGTTCATCTGTTAATGCTGATTTGTAATGGGATTTTATGTATTTCATTTTTGAAAATGTCTTTCCATATAGATAGGTACTGCCAAACACTGACATCAATCCATGTGCATATGATTTTAATTGAGCATATTCATTGCATGAAAGGCATTTATAGAATTCTCTTAGATTCTTCTCTTGATATTTGCATTTTAGTATGTCATTACATTGCAGATTAATCACTTTCAATTGATGGTTAGGTAGAAACTCCTCAATTGCACAGTTAAATGAATTTTGAAATATAGAAATTTCCTTTGCACTTGCATTGATGTCTCAAAAGTGCTGCTTGGAATGTAGTTTGAGCTTGGAAAATATATCTGCTGCAGATTTCTATAGGAATGGATAATATGCTTCTTATTTTAACTTTTGATAGCATGGAAGTGTGTATAAAGTGGCTTGACATTACTTGTAGTTCAAGCAACGTTACTCATCATCAAAATGATTTTACTGAAGTATGTTTCATGTATAAGTGTTGTTTTACCGTGTAATTGGTGAAATTCATTGAGACATATTATCAAGTCTCCCACAAAAGCTAATTTCCGAAGCCATTCATAGTTTGATTATAGTGGTTGAAGGCTGTTCATCTCATTCAATAATTCTCAGTTTTGCTCTGGAGCTGAAAAGAATCACAATCAAACAATAAGAACTGCGGTGTGATAGAACAAGTCACGATATTCAGCTTCTACTTCTGATAAAAATTCACAGAACTGATGATGGTTCAAGCCATGAGAATGAATGAAGTTACCATTGCCACTACTGGTTCAGTAACACACGATAATTTCAAATATTACCACAAAGTCATCACTGATGAATAATACAGTAAATAGCCATAGGGTTTAAACACCTTACATTTTCATAAGCTTTGTTGTTTGTTCAAATAAGCATTTTTCTGTTTTACACATATTTTACTACCACCGCTTGTAAAACATCTTAGCAGGTTCCTCTTCATGTTGTATGGAATCAGTACTTTTTCAGCTTCTTTGAAAATATTTCCCCCTGTAGTTGTTCCATGCAGACTATTCACAGAAGCTAGTTCTTCAGTCATTTCAAACAAGGCCTTTACTCCTCAAATGAACAACTCAGTATTACCTGGTAACTCATAAAGAGCCAAGAAAAACCACTCAGTTAATTGTTTTGGTTTTTAATTGACTATTGATGCTGCTCCTAATGTCCTCAACTCTTCAAGCAACTGTTCTAGCTGAAAGTCTAATAGTCTTAAATTTATTTTCTCTGGACACATTACTTTGGCTGTTGCAATCAAACACAATTTAATTAAACAGCTTTTCTTATTTGGCTAAGAAATGAGCCACTCAGAAAATTACTTTGGTTGCAGCCTCATATTCATTTTTTATTTTTGTGAAGAAATTCTGCTGTGATGAAATATTGTTTTAAATTCTCTAATTGTTCTCACTGTTGCTTTCTTGTCAGTTGGGAATATTGTGATGAGTAGAATCTGATAATGTTGACATATATTGTATTCTTTTAGTAAAACTGTACTTATTGCATAATAAATGCTTGGCTATCAAATTTGATAACAAAATAGTCCACACTCCACTGTGCATTAAAAGCATGACATATGAAGTCCTTTTTCTCTTTTTTCTGGTTTTGACATGATAGGTGTGTACTGGTAATAAAAAAAAAGTCATGGTGTTATATGTGTGGCACTTGAAACACTGCCAAGTTATTGCAGCATCACTGTGATTTGTAGGGCACTAAGCAGCAGTGTGAAGAGATGAGAGCACCACATACGTTCTCTATTTCAACTATTCAACTCTGTGTTGTTCTGTGAAAGTAGCCATAGATGATACATAAATGAACGAGCATGACTGTGTACCAGTAAAACTTTATTTATGGACACCCAAATTTGAATTTCATGTAATTTTAATGTGTGATGAAATGGCTGTACAAATATAGGTGGTATGCTGGATTTGGCCTGTAGGTTAGGGTTTTCTGATCCCTGGTCTAGCAAAGGGGCTAGACCAGCCAGCTAGTCAATATTCTTTGAGCTTGGTGCCAGATGCTGAGCCCAGGTGAAAGGAAATCTGTTTAAAGTAGCAGCACTAACAGCACTAGCAACCCTACTATTTCTGTGCCTAAAATCACAATAACCATTGGTATGATTCTTTAGTAAGCCTTACTGGACTCTTCATGGTTCTGCCTAATTTTCCAACTTCAACTCCCAATTCTTTCCTTATCCTTTTGGTCACAGCCATGCTCACCTTCTTGAATTTACCAGAACTCTCATACTCTTAGGCATCTGTGCTTTTGCAGATCTGTTGCTGCCTCTGCCGGGAAGACACCCACCCCTGTATGCACCCTCTAGCTCCCAACAATCTATCTTTTATTCTCTAGGAGCTTTATCTGGTACCTCTAGGTTGATAAAGTTGCGTCTTCTATGAGCATCCACAGAAATTTGGGTAAAGCTTATAGCACTCATCACTCTGTTTTATAGTATAAAATTTATTAGTACAACTCTCCAAGTAAGAGTTCAGGACAGGGACTGGTGTCAACTTGGAAAGTTTTCAGCCATTATTTCTTTGCATACCTTTTGGGCCCTGACCTATTTCTCCTCTCCTTCTGGGACTCTGATGACACAGATGTGAGATCTTTTGTTATCTTTCCGTAGATTTCTGCGGCTCTAGTTTTTTTTTTTGTTTCTTTTTTTGGTGTTGTTGTTGTTTGTTTGTTTGTTTTTTCCAGTCTATTTTCTCTGTTGTTCAGATTGGGTAATTTCTATTGCTCTGTCTTGAAGATCTCTCTTTCCTTTATCCCCTCCATTCTGATGATGAGCCCATACATTGAGTTTTAAATTGTGGTTATTATATTTTTCAGTTCTAAAATTTCCATTTGTTTCTTCTTTGTATATTCTGTTTCTTTGCTGAAACTTCCCATTTCTCTGCTAAGACTTTCTGGTTTTTCATTTGTTTGGAACGGATTCATAATTGCCATTGAAACATTTTTATGACTGCTTTAAAATCCTTGGCAGATAATGTGAACATCTGATTCACCTTAGTGTTCACATCTGTTTATTGTCTTGTCTAATTAATGTTGGGGTTATCCTGGTTCTTGGTATGAGTGATTTTTCATTGAAACCTGGATATTGTGGGTATTATACATCTAAATATTGTGTTTTAGCAGGTCTCTTCTGACATCACTCTGTTGGGGAAGGAAAAGCACTGCGTTGTTACTGCCAGGTAGGAGTGGAAGTCCAAGTTCCCCACTCAACCTTGATTGACACTGGTGGAGGGGGAGGGTCTCCTTGTTACCACTGGGTGTGAATGAAAGTTTTGGCTCCCCACTAGGCCTCCCTTGATACCACCGCGTCTGGAGGTGTAGAAGTGCCTCATTACTGGTCCCCACATTGCTTCCACTGACACCACGGGAGTGGTGGCTTTGTTACCACTGGGCATTGTAAAAGTTCTGACCCTCCAGTAGGCCTCCTCTGACACCACCTCAGCAAGGAAGGAGTGATGCCTCATTACTGCTGGGTGGGGGTGGAAGCCCAGGCTCCCCAGTGTTGTGGTGGGTGGTAGGATTTGGGATGCCTCACTACAGCTTGGTAAGGGTACTCTAGGCTCCTGATGGGTGTGGCTTCTTCCAGAACAAGTCCCCCAAATATTCTGACAACTGAAGTTTTTGAAACAGGTGAAAGTCTGTCTGTACTTGGCTCCTTAACTCCCCTCAACTCTAACCCTATATTTATTTTTGTCATCAATGTGTTTGGACATGAGTTGGATAATCTTTATGACACCTGTAGGTGCAGGAAGAGATGAATTTATTTTTGATCCTGATTTTTTTTTTTTTTTTTTTTTTGCGGTATGCGGGCCTCTCACTGTTGTGGCCTCTACCGTTGCGGAGCACAGGCTCCGGACGCGCAGGCTCAACGGCCATGGCTCACGGGCCCAGCCGCTCCGCGGCATGTGGGATCTTCCCGGACCGGGGCACGAACCCGCGTCCCCTGCATCGGCAGGCGGACTCTCAACCCCTGCGCCACCAGGGAAGCCCTTTGATCCTGATTTAAAGGATAAGTATAGTTCTATTTATAAGACCAGATAAATCATGACTCTGTTATGTGACTTTTTATTGTATGCATAGGTTATGTGGCACTAACGATATAAATGAACTCCATATTCCTAAATAGTTCAGATTAACTATTTAGTTGTTTAAAAGGAGTTATTTTCCTATAATTGAGTGGGCTTCTCCTCTGATATTAATTGATGGTACTTACATAAGTATTAACACAGTGTTGCTACAAATGATGCACTAACTAGTCCATAATTTGACTCAGCGTAACACAAATTTTATATATTTTTAAAACATTGATTTGTCTCTCCATATATTAGTCAAATCAACTTGGTAAATTAAAATTATTCTCCCCAGCTCCTCGTGTATTAAGTTATAATTATGAAACAAGAAGCAGTACTGAGAGATATAAGGTTTAATTTTAGAATAAAGAAGGAGAGATGTAGCAATGTTGGGGTTATATGCACAAACAAAAAGTATATTAGGACTGCCTATGTGTTGGGCTTATAGGGAGGTTGGGGAGGGATAAGGAGGAAGTGATTGGTAAACTGACGATCAACACATTTAGAACCCAGAATGTGGAAAGCTAGAAAGGATTTTAGAAATTCAAACCTTCCTATTTTTTTTTTTTTTTTTTTTTTAGGTCTTTCAATATTATGTGTCTGGCACTTTACCTACCTTATAGCATTTAATCTTCAAAATAATGTTGTAAAGTATTAAAAAGATTTATCTTCTTTTTCACAGATGAGGGAACTGAAGCTCAAATTAGACTAAACTTGTTGAAGGTCACCCACCTATCAAGTGGCAGAGTTAGGATTCGAACGTAGATCTGCATGATTCCACAGTTCATGCTCCTTTGGCTCAACTGCTCTGCCTTCTATATGGGTTTTCAGATTCACTTTTCATAGAAATAATTGTTGTAAAATCATCTATCCCACTTCACCATTTCTCTTTCCAGTGAAGGACCTAAACCTTAGAGGCTACATACCTATTGTACATACATTTATATGATATAACCTATGCAAGACCTAAAAAATTACAGTGATATAAGGACTATGTTACTGTATAAAAATTATCTCATGCTTCATGATGGACTGTAATTGCACTAGACACAGAGTTCTGGCTTAGAGGATAAGTAACTTTCCCAAGGACAAACAGCCTGTGCAGAGTAATAATTTGCATCCAGGTCTGCCTGACTTCGACTCCACGCATTGCATCCACTCCATGCAATTCTGCTGCTATTACCTAGTAATGATTATGTAGTGAGAAAGGTTTTCAGGGGTTGGAGGTGGGCAGCCTTATAATTCTTGGAAACGGCCCGAGTCGAGAACCACCAGCTCCAGGAAGACTGCCAAATACTGGCAGAATTTCTATCTCTGCTTGTGCAAGTCTAAGTGTGTGTGTGTGTGTGTGTGTGTGAGAGTATGGTGGTTTGTGGGGGGGGGAAGTGGTGTCAAAATCTCCCGGGCTTTGAAGGTCATCTGTTGTGAGAAAGTTTACAATGCATGTGCTAATTTAGCTGCAAAAAATATTCAGTCCTGTATACTCACCCATTCGAGTAAAATGGAAGGAATACCATAACGAGTGGACGAGGTGTTGCAGAGAAAGTAATTAAACCTGATATACAATCCATATAAAACTACAGTTTGTTAGCCTAGTTACTAGTCTCAGGGGAACAATTTAAAACTGTGTGCAAAATCAGTTGGGATTTCCATAGCTTCTCACTGAATACTGCTAGGATTACTGAGTCAGCACTGAATTGTCTTCCTTATAGTTTGACATCCAAGTTGAATATACCTTGTTTATTGGTTACATTATTGAAAATATAGAGTCCATGTCTATAAAGGAAACCTTGTTTTCGTATGTCCATTAACTTTTTTTCCTATCTCTGAAGACTGGAGGTGTGCCCTGTAACAGATCTGTTATATGAGACATCTTACTAAATTTGTCTTTTGAACAGAGTAATAGCAATTATACTATGGATTGAAAGGCAAACTAGTGACTTTTATTTACATCTGTGACGCGGTTAGCACAAGAAAGTGTTACTGTTGTGTAAGACATGTTGTGGGAGGTAGAAAAGGGTTTTCTGGGCTGCAAGCTTCGCTATCTTAATTATGCCTTCTCTCAGGCCTGTCTACAAGAAGCCGGAACTCTTCCATGAAGGCCCCACTGAGATCAGAGCAGTAGAAACCAACATTCTGGAGATCTCGCTTAACAATTTTTTGTCATTGCTTTTTCTTACAACACTATAATGAACTACTGATGAAACACAGGTAGCATGAAACTTTGGACCCAAAGTGCCGCCAACAGACCTTTGGCGGTGGGGAGTTATGGTCAGCGAGCCAGATCCCCGTGGGTTACTCTTCATTCCCTCCGGCCGGGAGTCAGGGGATCTTTCCCCCTTCACTTGCGGCGCGAGGGAGGGGATCTGGGCCGGGAGCGCACTCCTGGCCTAGGGCGGCGCCAGGGCCGCGGAGCAGGGGGCCAACAGCCGCTGCCCGAGCGTGCTCCTCGCGGAGGCCATTACTTCCAGCGGTGCCAAAAGTGTGCGCCTTCTTCGGAGGGCGGAGGTCAGGGGCCGTGCGCTGCCTCCCGGTGACGCGACCCTTATCAGGCCCTCCGGGGCCCGGGACCCCCGAAGCGCAGGATGCCGGAGCCGCGGTCTGGGCCCACCACCGAGCTCCCGGGCAGGCAAAGGCCGTCCATGGCGTCCTCGCTCACTGCTCCCGCCCGCCGCGGGCGGTGCCGGACCTCGCCCTTCCCCACCGCTCCCCTCCCCCTCCCCCTCCCGAGCCCGCCGCGGCTCCCGAGGTGACACGGCCCGGACCCTCCATTCTCTGCCCCAGTGTATTTAACTGGCACAACCTAATCGGCTGCTCCCTCTCGGTGACAAACCCTTCCCTCGGACGGACGGGCCCAGCAGCCAACCACCGGCCAGAATTGGCGTGCGTCCCGCTCCCTGTCGGTGGGGGGCTCGGTGGGCGGGGCTCGGGCAACTAGCAAGTTGAGTGGAGCCACGGCTGACGTGAGTCAACAAAGGTCACGTGAAGCGAGTGGGCCACGCTGATTGGCGGCGCCGGCCGGGTGGGGAGGGGGGGGTCACGGCGGCGGCGTGGGGTTCGCTGTGTGACACAATTACAACAACTTTGTGCTGGTGCCGGGGAAGTTTGTGTCTCCAACGGATCCCCCCCGCGTCCCTCAGCCCCGCACGCTCCGGCCGTTCCCGCCATCTCCGCCCGTGGCTGCCCCTCGCCCGCTCCCGCGATGTGACCCTACAAGCCGAGCCGCCGCCGCTGCCGACTCGGGGGCTCCGCAGCCCCTGCCGCCGCCGCCTTCACCGCCGCCGCGTTGGGATTTTTCGTCGCTGCCGCCTGCGGCGGAGGAGGAGGCGGCAATAAAGTTGGTGTGCCGGTCCCGCGCGGAGAGTGGGGGCGTCGTTGTGGGCCCCGGCCCGGGGGGAGGTGTCGGCGTCGGAGTTGTGAATTCGCTGCGTTTCCATGAAATCCTGCGGAGTGTCGCTCGCTACCGCCGCCGCTGCCGCCGCCGCTTTCGGTGATGAGGAAAAGAAAATGGCGGCGGGAAAAGCGAGCGGCGAGAGCGAGGAGGCGTCCCCGAGCCTGACAGCCGAGGAGAGGGAGGCGCTCGGCGGACTGGACAGGTACGGGCCGCCTCACCCGCCCGGTCGGCTCCGGACGGGTTGGCGCCGCTCTCCGGGAAGGCCGGAGCGCGGCTCGCCTCTGGCGGCGGCGGGGCGAGCATCTTGGCTTGGCGCTCTCGGTGCCTTAGCCGCCGCCGCGGCCTCGGGCTCGGGCAGGAATGGGTCGGTGGTGTTGTCGGACCTTTAACGAGCCGCATGTGTCTCTCTCCACAGCCGCCTCTTCGGTTTCGTGAGGTTTCATGAAGATGGCGCCAGGACGAAGGCCCTGCTGGGCAAGGTAAGGCAGCTGCGGGCCGGAGCGCGGACACGGTCTCCCCGGCCGGCGCCCCGCTCGCCCCGAATCCCGCGGCACGGCCGGCGCTCATTGTGGCCGCGAACGAGGGCCGAGGGGCTTCCGGAAAACTATTTCCTGCTTCTGTTCCCCCCCCCGCCCCCCCCCTACACCCCCGGATCCCTCTCTCGCTCCTTTGCGAAATCGCCCTCTCCTCTCGTAGCTGGAGGAACAGAGACGGCAGCGCTTTGGGGCCGAGCTCAACTGGGTCGACAAAACTGCCTGTTATTTTATGGCTTTGGGAGGGGCGACCGATGATCGCTCCGAGGTGCCTGTTTAGGGTCAAGGGCTTGTAAATGTGTGCAGATTTCCCCGTATTTCCGACTTACTTGCCTCCCTTGGTTTTTATTCTTTTCCTCCAGGCAGGCTGTTCGGGAAGTGTACTGTTAACCCAGTGTTTGGGGCTTTCTTGTGTCCCCGCTCCCAGAAGGGGGAAGTTGCACGTAGTTCAGGGCGGTGAAGAGTTTGCATGGGTCTGTTGACATGCATCTCGAGGGGTATGGTGTTTTACCTGAAGTTAGGTGACTTGTTTACTTTTTGGGTCTTTCGGCCATAGAAATCCTGCAGTTACTTGTGTGAATGTATTTTCTTCTTGGAGCCTCGTTTCCTGCGTGTCTGGCAGGGGAGGCCAGGGGGTAATTCGGGGTGCAGTTTCTGTTTATTTGTGTGGAAAGTTGTTGGCACTGTCATTTAGTTAAGTAATGGCTGCTCCTGTCGGCCCAAGATGGCGGGACAGGGTGGGAGGAGAAAGTGAAGGGGGGGGTTTGGGGGGGAGGGAGGAGAGGTAAACATGGAAATAAATAGTAGCGATGAATAGGCCTCTCCTTCGGAGTGTGTAGCTCGGTGGTGTTTAATAAAAATTATCCAAGATTATTTGCATCTAGAATTCTTGTACCTTTCTCAAGCTTGGAAGCAGCATTCATAAGCCTGGTAAATGCTTATCAACCTGTAGCACATTTAGTTACCCATCCGTAAGCTGTTGAACAAAGGCACTGGAGTCTCGATCTGTCTGCATCAGTTTGTGTCTCTTGACCAAAATCTGATCTAAATGATATTTATATGCTTGTTTCTTAATTGGGACCGTGAAACTTGGAGTGTGCTGGGATAGGTGTTGCATCCATTAGACATTTGCTTTTCTAGCTGAAATCAGTGGCTTTGCATTTGACACCTAGCTTTATTGTTGCAATTGAGAAGGAAGTTTGAAATGACTAAAGCCTTGCATTTTATTCTTAAGTTGATTAAAAAAAATTTAGTTGTCCCTAATTTTTGTCTGTAGTTTGGTTTAGGAGAGTCACTAATTCCTTTTATCTGTAATTACACTTAAGTTTTTGTTTCAAAATAACTAAAGTGTAAGGGGTTTCGAATACAAATAATGACTAGAAAGCTAAACTGAAATAATCCTTTTCAGTAAGCCCAGTCCCTTTGACCCATAGGGAAAAGTTGAATTAAACTTTGACTATGTGATTATTAATTGGCTTCATTAAAATTATTGCTGGAAAAATGAATAGCGACTAGCTCAGAAATGATTTAAGCATAAATGACCTAAGCCTTGAAATTTTTTTTATCAACCTGAGTATTTAAAATATTTTATTTAAAAATACTTCACTACTGTCAGAGTTGTCATTCTAAAAGATTAAGCAAAATATTTAAATTTAAGGAGAATTCTTTTATTTTGGAGTGATTATTGCCGATCTAGTAGGAGGTTGGTAAAATTGTTTGCAAAGATAATACATTTGGAAAAGTTTGGCCAAGGCTACGGCTTTTGGTTATGGTAATGAAGAAATAAATGGAATCTGATGTTTTACGTGGATAATGTTTGTAAAATGCTAGTTGATTTCATGTTTCAGAATGCTTGTATTTAGATGGATTCACAGTGGATTGTGCTTAACATTGTATTTCAGATTGTAATATTGAACCCTGCAGTTATTACGCACTATTGAGTTTAAATTGTAAAAGAACTGAACATTTTCAGGTATTTTTTTGTGCAAGTGCATTACTTTCTTGATGTTTGAATACAGCAACATCTTATAAATGAGAAACTTGCGAAGCTTCATTATGTTCTGTGGAAGAATGAAGGCTTCATAAAATACTGGGTAATTTGATTACTAAGTGTTTTGTGGAACTAAAGAAAAAAGGTTCTTCATTACTTCAGACCCCATGCTTGTGAGGTCCTACCTATTTAGGTCAAGGCTTCTTAGCCTTAACATTAAAATAAAACATTCTAGAGAATGTGCTTGCAACCGCATGCAATTCATGGTTGTGTCCTTGTGAGTTCGAACATACCAGTGAAATGTGTAATGTAAAGCTTGATATTATATAACCTCGCACCGTGTGTTTGAATTGGATTCTGAATAGAATGAAGGAGCTGGAGTCCTGCTATAGGAAGTATTGAATTATTTAGTGTCATCCATCTTTTGCACAGCCCTGGTAAACAGTATGTTTTTTGTGGAATGTTGAGCTGTGTTAGTTTCAGAATTCTTATTGTCTGAAAGTCTTAAAAATAAGAGTTGGCTTTTCTTTGTTGGGGTAGGTTCTGGCTACTTACCTAAGAGCAGATACTGGAATTAAATAACTCCCAGGATTCTCTTTTTATCGATGATTTTTCTCATTATCACCCCCCACCCCGACCCCCCAACAAATTTAGTCTGCACTTTGTATAACTTTTTTTTTGACAGAAATTTAGCTATTACTACTTGCTTTCAAAAATTCTTATTCCTATATATTATTGGATCTTCTTTCCAGTTTTTAAATTTAAATTAGTAGGTTTTAAAAAAGGTTAACTCCTGACTTAAAAGATTTGGGAAGTTTAAGACATTTAATAATAACTTATCTCTTACTTGCCCCTAAACTCGTATGTACCTTTTCTAGGTGAGAATACTTTGTCTAAACTGCTGATTTCTCTTAGTCTCTGAATGCATTTGTGAGATTAATTTATATGGCAGTCATTGAAAGAATTTTTGTTTGAATGATTGCCGTTTGATATACAGTGCTTGGGGTTTTGGATGAAAAAGAAATTAGTAATACAGTATATTATTCTGCAGTAATACCTTTAAAATATTTTTAAACGATTGTTAACAGCAAGTGGTTGCTTAATCAGAGTTCTTGAAATATAGCTGATCTTGTTTACTTTTCTCTTTAAACTAATGCTGACCATCTTTTGGTAACATAATTCAATATTCTTATTTTTTAAATTATAGTGGACTCACTGAAAAGTAATTAAGAAGTGAAACATTTTAACAGGAATTAACTATGGTGACAGTTTTAGTATATTTTTGAAAATCTTTTTGATGAATGTTGTTTTCAGTTAATAAGGATTTGAGTTAAAAAATAATATGTAGTAATATATAGCATGAATATAGTAATACTATATTTATAGTAGTTATATAATGTTAAAGGGTTGGGGAACCTTTTGTCAGGGAACTATTGCTAAAATACATAGTTGTTCACTTTGAAGTATCTATATCATTTTTAAGTTTGTATTAAATACTCTTATTGGGATTTTTTTTTTCTTTTGTAATTCTTTTAATCAATAGAAAGATTATGTAGAATACCTAGAAGTAGTTATGGATTGTTTACCATTTTAAAATGTGTCTAAAAAAAATAAAATGTATGTGCTTTTTTTCCTAGGAGATAATTAGTATGAAAATAGTTGGAATTTAAAATTTGGGGGGCAGTGGAAGTAGTTTAAGGTCCTTTAAAGCATGTATTTTCCTAAATTTGGTTCGCTTGCATGTAGACGGTAAGGGAAAATTATTAGGTTAGTTGTACAGGTGGCTTTTTTATACTATAATATTTGGATGTTTATGTTTAAAATTATGCTATATTATGTGTGTGTTCTGTTTGCTGGCACTTAAAGGAATATATTCATTTCCAGTGCTAAAGGAGATTAGTGTTTGGGTTACAAAAGTAACCACAGAATAATGTCATACTTTTTTGTTTGAAAATTAGGTCTTTAATATGATGCATCTTAAAAAGCATTTTCTAGTTTGGAAAGTTGTCTTGTAAACAATTATAGTCATTATCATTTACCCGGACAAAGTCTCATGCAGTTACTATACATTTCCTAAGATTTTGATACATTCCTGGTAATGAAGCTATAGTAAGAGATTATAGAAAATGCTTGCTTATCTGGCTACACATTAGAATTGCAGGAATATATAAACATGCGCTTTTTAAGTTCTGAACAGCCCCCCCCCCCCCGCCCCGCCCCAATAGCTCTTTCCGTAGACTCGGTTACAAATTGAAATGACTAGGGAACATTTGGCTGCCACTTCATTTCAGGTTGTTGAGAAAAACTGCGTGAGAGATGAGTTGCGGTGATGTAGATGGTAAAGTGGAATGGTGGGCCATGCACTTTGAACCAAGGTGAAGGTTCAGTGCTTGGCTAGCTACAGAGTAAAAATATCTTTTTCTGACTTGATTATGTAACATTTAGTTTTTATTTATGTAATACCAGTATTATTTTGCAGATTTGAAAAGGTTTTTTTGGTTAAGTTTATTTTACTTTGAAACTCATTTTGATGCTTTGAGCTCTTTGAAACTGATGTTAGTGACTGCATTATTAATTTTTTTTAAATGTATCCAGAGAACTAATTTATGATACAAAAACACCACTAGATTGTCTAATAATTGAAATGGTGGTTAGGTTATTTAAGATCCACATGTATTTGTAGACTAGTTAATTAATGGAGTTTATTTAATGAGTATATAACTGACAGTCTTACATACTCATACTGAAGCTTCACATATAATTGTATCAGTTTTGTATACTGGTTTGTAATTCGTCGATAGTAAATTAGAGCAACAAATGTTTGAGTACACTGAATGCAAGTCTTCTATGCAGGGAATATGAAGATAACATAGAGATCCCTTGTCTGCACTGAAAACTTAACAGTTCCCTAAAAGGGTGAGATATAAGTATGACTATCACAAAAACATCAGTGGCAGAAGAAAAGTGTGAAGTATCCTGAAAGCTTATGATAAAGGTCAGTTTAACAATTTACAAGTTAGAATGGCTCTTTCTTTTTTTGCCACCCATAAAAACATTGATTAGCAAGCATGCACAAAAGCAATGACAGGAACCTGTTGGTGAAGCTTGAGACGGAAGTCCCAGCTCTTTGTCCTTGTAGGTAGTCTATCAAGGACCTTGCTGGAAAGGTGCTTTGGAGGCACATGTAGCAATATGTTAGCAGCAGTAGGCATTAGCCCCAGAATCACCTGATCAGTGGTGGAACACAGGGCTGAATGGGACTCATAGAGTATGTGTGCACTCTGGAGAGTATTGGGATCCTGGATTTGCTGATTCTTAGACCCTGTTCATGCAGAGGTGGACACGCCTTTACAGTATTTCTAGCCAAGCCACATTAACTTGGACATTGTTTATTTCACTGATGAAAAGGTATTTCTGACACTCCTTATGCTACCTAACACATTCTCCTGACTGAAGTAAAGGCAAGAGAACCATTGCCTTTATAGAGTGCTGTCATGGCTCCTGTCTTCCTCATGTCTTTCATTTTTAGA
Organism: Kogia breviceps; assembly: GCF_026419965.1. Taxonomy (NCBI): domain Eukaryota; kingdom Metazoa; phylum Chordata; class Mammalia; order Artiodactyla; family Physeteridae; genus Kogia; species Kogia breviceps. Next base: position 95,666,611 of record NC_081330.1, on the reverse strand, counting down.
TTTAGCTATTCTGGACTGTACATTCCTGATTTGGGAATTTTCAAAAGTTAACTAACAGCTCCTGGATTTTAGATTATTGGAATTAACTTCAAAAGTTAACTGATAGTTGCTAGGTTAAAATTAATGAAAGCACATGAGACTCACTGTATCCTGATGTGTATTTCATTTAATTTTTTTCGTAAAACATTTAATGAGAACTTATATTACATAACATTCTGTGTCAGACATTTAAAACTCAATTATTTCATTCAGTTTTTGTAATATGAGTTAAATGGGGGGGGGATTCACATTTGTGAGATAATTGCACAGTGGCTTCTGGGCTAGTTTAATTTACAGATAGCCTTTTCCATTTATCTAGGCATATGTTTCAACAAATTATGCACTTTGAGCGCCAGACCCCAGGAGAGAAAGAGAGACCCGGCTCTTAGCTCCTCATGCTGGGGACTCTTGTGATCTGCACCTTCTTTCCCTAGATGGGTAGTGCTGGAGATGGGCAGGACATTGATGCCTCTTGCAAAAACACTATTTGCTTTCTTGGATCCCCATTTTCAGTTAGTTTACTCTTGGGGCAGTTGTAAATTGAGTTTCAAAGTTCTATCGTAGATTGGGCCTCAGTAGAATGTCTCTTGTTAATAGGGTGAGCCTTATTTCTTGATTGTGCTTCTTGGAGATGGGGTTTCTTGACTTCTCTATCAGCAAGGAATCTTTTAATTTTGTTTAGGAACACATGATTTAAAATCAGATTTTAGCTTTTAGCATATGTTCAAAGGATCATTTGCCGTATGTTCTGTTCTTCTCTGATCTCATTTTGTAGTAATATTTACCTTTGTTATGAGTTCCTAACTTGAGATCCTTGAATTGAGTGTTCATGGGTCAGTTTAGGAAATTCTCTTGACAAAGTTTCAGAAGGATACTTAAGAAGTATTTGAATAATGATCATCTTGGAGTACAAAGCGGCTCTAGGGTGAGGAGGAGGGGAGATTTTATTATTTTTTAAACTTTGATTTATTTGATTTATTTATTTTGGCTGTTTTGGGTCTTCCTTGCTGCACGTGGGCTTTCTCTAGTTGTGATGAGTGGGGGCTGCTCTTCGTTGTGGTGTGCTGGCTTCTCATTGCGATGGTTTCTCTTGTTGCGGAGCACGGGCTCTAGGCATGTGGGCTTCAGTAGTTGTGGCATGCAGGCCCAGTAGTTGTGGCTTGCGGGCTCTAGAGTGCAGGCTCAGCAGTTGTGGCGCACGGGCCCAGTTGCTCTGCGGCACGTGAGATCTTCCCGGACTAGGGCTCAAACCCGTGTCCCCTGCATTGGTAGGCGGATTCCTAACCACTGTGCCACCAGGGAAGCCCCAGGAGGGGAGATTTTAAACAGATTTCTGTACCACTGTGGGCTTTTGTTGTTGTTATTTTAAACATAGACATGCATTACCTTAAAAATAATAAAATAAGCACACTGATAGTGAGTATGCCAGAATTACATTTTGGTTGATTAAAGATGGATTTTATACTACGGTGTGTAGTTAGAGATACCTGTGAATACCTTGTTGTAAGGTTGGGATACTTCTCGTCTTGATGGTCCTTCAGTGGGGAGAGGGGTAAATGAAGTAGAGGTGTGTACCCTATTTGGTCCTATTTCTTTCTTTCTTTTCTTTTTGCTGCCCTCACCTTGGTCCTGTTTCTTTGCATTTTATTTACATGGCTTTGTTATAGTTGCTGTACTCATTCTTCATTTTGGTCTTTAGCATCTGTTTCATTGATGACTTTATTTTTGGGCCTGAGTTGGCCCAGGCTTACATTTGGGACCTAATTAAAAACTGTAACCTGGAAGGATGGGAGTAATCTCTTATTTAGATAGTTTTAGGTTTCTCAGCCAAGTTATGGCCGTTTGCCACTTTCTTGTATAAGGTTTTGTTTATTTTCTCTTACCTATTTCTTCCTTTTATTATATCTTTTCTGTACTTCTCTACATTGCTAAGACTGACATCATTCTGTTGTGAATGTGTTCTTGTATTCTTTTTGTGGTTTTGTCTGTGGTAGTATTTTGTCTGTGTTAGAGTAAATAAAAGATGCTACTGCTAAGTTTATTCTCAGGAAGAAGGTTGGGCTTTGTTATAGTTAAGAGTATTGTATGAGGTCATCTAATTTATTTTAATTCAGAACAATGGAAGAAACCTTTTTAGATAAAGGATTGTTTTTAAACTAGATCTATTACATTGTTTGTTAGATCTTTCTCTTTTTACAAAAACAGTGTATTAGGGAAAATTTCCAACATTTTCAAAAGCAGAGAAAATCAACCAACCAACCCTCACCAGTCATTACCCAGCTTCAACAATTTTCAACCCGTAACCAGTCTTGTTTCATCTGTATTTTGCCCCTCACTGCCATTATTGTGAAGGAAATCTCAGATATCAGTCACATCATTTAATCTATAGATATTTCAGTTTGTCTCTGAAACATAGCCACAGTGCCTTTATTACACATAAAATAAGTTCTTAATATCAAATATCCATGGGCCTTGATTTTTTTTTTTGCCATTTGGAAGCTAAGAATTAGTTGCTTGGGAAATGAGTAGAAAACAGATATTTAGCTGAATATATGTGAGTGAGTTTGTATTTTAATATTGTGGTAGAATTCTGTAATAGAATATTACATAATATGTGATACAAGAGAGAATTTTTCCTAAGAACTTTATGAATCTTAGTTGCTTGAGTCTGTTTGGATAGTTTATATATTTAGGGAAAATTTATTTTATTAAAAATTTTTATTTATTTTTGGCTGCGTCGGGTCTTCGTTGCTGTGCGTGGGCTTTCTCTAGTTGCGGAGAGCGGGGGCTACTCTTCATTGCGGTGCGTGGGCTTCTCATTGCGGTGGCTTCTCTTGTTGTGGAGCATGGGCTCTACAGTGCAGGCTCAGTAGTTGTGGCGCATGGGCTCCACGGCATGTGGGATCTTCCCGGACCAGGGCTCGAACGTGCCCCCTGCATTGGCAGGTGGATTCTTAGCCACTGCGCCACCAGGGAAGCCCGGAAAATTTGTTTTTAAGATACAATAGTTAAATGTTTTAGGTTTTTGAATTTCAGGTGTCAGAATGAGAAGTAGAAAAGCTTTTACTTTGCTTGAGACGTTTGCTGAACCGCTGTGAGTGAGGGACTGTGCCAAGTCCTGGGGCAACAAGTAATACTTGGCCTCTGCCCCTGCAGTCTGTGGAGAGAGATGGACAGACGGAGTGACCATATGATGTAGTAAGTACCATAATCAAGGTATATGCAAAGTGCTATGAGCTCTCAAATGATGGAGCAATTAAAACATTTAAAAGTTTTGATTACGGGTAATTTAAGCTATCCACACAAATTCCCAACATTTTGGAGCAGTTAGTTTAGACTGGAGAAGTGGGTAAGAGAAACTGCACACAAATGTAATGACATTTTGGCCGTGGTTATCAAACACGAATAGAAAGAAGTTGAGCAAGAGAAAAAAGAAAAAAAAAAAAGAGTTGGAGGTGTGAAGTTAAAGGGTGTTTGAGGAATTGTGAATAGTTTAGTGTGGACAGAGAGAGGGTAGGGTGTCTTAGTGGGATTGGGAGGAGCTAACTGAGCATGTGAAGGCCCCCATCACTGTAGGCCATAGGAGGTTTTGGGGAGTCATTGAACTCAACTCTCTAATCAGGGGAAGTGACATGACCAGAAGTAGATTTTCTGGGAATATTATTGGCTACAGTGAGGGATAAAGTGGAGGGGAAAGGAACCTAGTTGTGAAGTACTGATGGATAGATAGCACTGCATGGATTTTAGAGTAGAATTCTGCTTCTGCCACTTACTAGATATATGATCTTTGGGCAAATTATTTCATCTTTCAGAGGCTCAGTTTTCTCATCTGTAAAATGGAAGTGGTAATAGATTTCTGGCAGGCTGTTGCATTTTGTGGTAGGAAAAAAAGATATGTAAAGTGCCTGGCATTGGGCCTGGTGTGGAAGGTGCTCAGTACAAGATATATGTTATTATCTTGGAAAATACAATTTTTAAAGTGAGACTGTAGTTGTGGAATGAGGGGGGAGATAGAGGCAGATTAGAGATCTCTTGAAAACACCCTTCCCTGACTTTCCTAACATCTGACTACTTTGGCTTTCTTTCTGCATCTCTACTTTGGCTTTCTTTCTGCTTCTCTGACCACATCTCAGTCTCCTTTGCAAGGAGATTCTGTTCTAGATCTTTTTTACTCTGTCTGCTCCCAAGTTGCATGTATACTTGACTGCCACTTGATTACCTGGGTATCTTGAAGGCATCTTAAACTGAACATATACAAGCTGAATTTATGATTGTCTTTGATGTTCCTTGTCTTAGTAAATAGCGCTTACCACTACCCTTGCCAGAAACCTTAGAGTCATTTTTTTTTTTTTTTTTGCGGTATGCGGGCCTCTCACTGTCGCGGCCTCTCCCGTTGCGGAGCACAGGCTCCGGACGCGCAGGCCTAGCGGCCATGGCTCACGGGCTTAGCCGCTCCGCGGCATGCGGGATCCTCCCGGACCAGGGCACGAACCCGTGTCTCCTGCATCGGCAGGCGGACCCTCAACCACTGCGCCACCAGGGAAGCCCCATTTTTAACTCCTCTTTTTCTTAACTTATCACATCCTAACAGTCACCATATCTTGACGTTTCTACATCTTACCTTTCAAATCTGTTTGTTTTTCTCCATCCTCACTGCCACCATTCTAATTGCAGCCATGATCCTATCTTTCTTTTGAAATACCTTCATGCGGCTTTTTTGAATAGGTATTCTTGTGCAGAGTACAAAATTGAAAAGTTACATAAAGGATGTTGCAGTAAAAAGAAAATCTCTCTTCCACACCATCTCCCAGTTACTTAGTTCCTATGCTCAGGCAGCCATTGATTACAGATTTGTTGGGTAACTTCATATTTCAACACCTATATGTTCTGTTGTATTTTTTTCCCACACAAATGAGATACTGTATACAAGTTGTTAAAATGCTTTAATTTTGCTGCTTGCCATATGAAAATATTACTTGTTTTTATATAGAATTGTCTTGGGTTTGAGAGTTCTTTCATTCAAGTAGTGAGATGTTGGTGAGGCGATCGGTTTGGGTGATGAAGTTATTTTGATTTTGAGGTTCTGTTACTCCTTTTATATAGGGTATAAAAGGTAGAAATTCTTCAACATGCAAAAGTTTTAATTGAAAGTATGTTCACATGTGTTTTACTAAGGTAGCAGTTGCTTAATTTTATATGCCGTGAACTGTCAGTTGGAATAAGTGGCAAAATTTGCCTTCACAGTTTGGTTTTATTGGTGTGACTGATTATCAGTCTCCGTGAATACTTTAAATTAAATTTTTACTTCCCTGAATGTTTAAAGAAGTAGCCATAGTTTATACTACTTAATATCTTATATTTGCAGGAGTCATTCACCTTCTTGACTTAGTCTTAGTTTTTATTATTTAAAAGGAAACATAGGGAAACTTGTATTCTTGATTAGTCATAAACAGTACAGGGCCTAGTGTGTTACTAACTTATAGCAGAATATCTTTATTTTCATTATAGATTGACTGGCGGTGGAGTTAGAACAATGGTACGTTAGTTTTTTGAGGTTATTAACCGTTTGAGGGTCAGTGTAGCTTTATACATTTTTGTATATGATTTTGGGGAGTGTTTGGTTCCCTTTGAAGCCCAACTGTGGATTCCAGTATTTTCAGTTAGTTTAATTTACTTTATTCTTGGGTAGAGGTGTTAACAGTAGGAGTGTGTTGAGAAGAAAGAAAAGCTTTAGTACAACTGGATTGGTTAGGTATAGATGGTATGGATTTTACCACACAGTTTTGTGGTGTTCTATGACCACTTCACATATTCTCTCCAGTTCTCCTCTATTGATTATAAGGGTGCTGGGGGAAGAGAATGTGGACTGATCCCTAGAGAACTTATTGCTCTAACTGGAAAAATAGGTGTAAGCACATACTCATAGGCTTTAGAATTGTTCCTCGGCCTGGGTGCTCAAAATGCTGGCTTGATTGGGAGGCTGTGTGATATACTGGGAAGAACAGTGGATCAGAAAACTGAAGACTGGTGTTTGAGTCTGCTGCCTACTTTGTGAAGTTGCTTAATTCTTATGGTCACCAGTTTCACCATCTGTTAAGATGAACAGCTAGGGATTAAGAATTTCCAAGGTGACTATCTAGCATCAGAATTTTAGGTGGTGGTTCATTTGAATTTTTAGGATTAATTCATTTCTTAAAAGATTTTGACTCAGAAGGAGGGCACGGTTCTGGATTGTAATTTTCTTTGATTTCAGCCTCAAGGCTTCAAGATCAGAAATGAATGTAGGCACATAATGGAACTGAGAGTTGTATGTTTTTGTTAGTCTCACATGATAAATTATTCAGTTAGTCTTTGATTTGAAAGTTGGCCTTATTTATTAATGGTTAGTGTTTTGACTTCTTCACATTATTTATTTCTTATAGTTGGGGTAGTTATTTCTTAGGTCAGATCTGATGTTTCTAATTCTAGAAGATGGGTATAATCACTGTGTATTTACCTGTTTCCTAGGAACTCATGACAGGGCTAAATGAATTCTTAGATGTGACTTGATAAGAAATATCATATTAGATACGTACTATTAGGTACTGGGCATTTGTGTGTTACAAGGATGAGTAAGGCCCCTCAGTTTCCCTTAAAGTAGCAAGAATCGGCATTGAGGCATTTTCTGATCTATTGAACGTCAACTTTTATTGTTGAATTTTGCTCTCTGTGTGTGTGTATGAGTATATTATGATTATATTTTTATTGTAAGCCTGTCAGTTAAAAAGATAGACTTGGAGTTTGTAAGTTAGATTCAGGGTATAACTCTTAAGGAGAAACATTTTTTGTAACACCTTTTGAAAGTATTTATCTATAAATGGATAGATAAATGAAGTGGGTCTTCTGTCATTGAAGATGTTCAAGTTTGCTGATTGACACTACTTGGCCAGGATGTTGCAGACAGCATTCAGATATCAAAGGATAACATTTACTGTTAAGTTATCTGTCCAACCCTTTAATAGTCATGATTCTGTGAAAAGAGGTAGCTGGGTCCTGAAAATCTGAAGGAAAAGATGGAGTCCTTACTAATCTGATGTATGTATGTTTTTTGGCTCTTGCTTTGTTTTGTTGGACTTTGTTGCCCTTACAGAAGTGGACAAACACGTGACAGATTGGCCATCATGAATACATTTCTGTAAATGGAAATTTTTCTCTATTGGCTTTTTAAAAATTGACTTTATTTTGAAATAATTATAGATTCACCTTGCAGTTGTTAAGTAATAACAGATCTAGTACAATATCATGACCAGGATATTATTGATACAGTCAAGGTACAGAACTGTTCATCACCACAAGTATCCATCATGTTGTCCTTCATAGCCATATGCCCCCCCACCCCGCACCCAGTTCCTAACCCTGGCAAGCACTAATCTGTTCTCCGTTTCTATAGTTTTGTCATTTGAAGAATGTTATATAAATAGGATCAACAGTATGTATCCTTTTGGGATTATGATTTTTCACTCAGCAGAACTCCCTGGAGATTAATCCAAGTTGTTGTATGTATAGTTTGTTCTTTTTAGTGCTGAGTGTTATTCCATGTTATTGATGTACCACAGTTTCTTTAACCATTTACCCATTGAAGGATGTCTTGAGTTATTTTTAGTCTTTGGCTATTGCAAATAAAGCTGCTATGAACATTTGTGTACAGGTGTTTTTGTGAACATAAGTTTTCTCTGGGATAAATGCCCGAGAGTACAATTGCTGATAGTTGCTTGTTTAGTCTTATAAAAAAATGCCAAAGTATTTTCCAGAGCAGCTCTACGATTTTACATTCCCATCAGCATTTCCCACCAGTGTTCTAGCTTTGTTGCACCTTTGCCAGCCTTTGGTGTTATTACTGTTTTTTATTTTCCACATTCTGATAGGTGTGTAGTGATAGCTCATTGTGGTTTTATTTTGCATTTCCCTAAAGGCTAGTGATGTTGAATATCCTTCATGTCCTTATTTTCCATCTGAATAGCCTCTTTGGTAAAATGTCTATTCATGTGTTTTGGATTATTGATTTGAGACCTTTCTTCTTTTCTGATGTACAACTTTAGTGCTATAAGTTTTCATTTCAATACTACTTTAGTTGTATACCACATATTCTTATATGTTGTATTTTCATTCAGTTTTATGTCTTTTTAAGTTTCCTCTTCAGGTTTCCTCTTTGATCCATGGAGTATTTAGTAGTGTGTTACTCAGTTTCTAAATAAGTATTTGGAGATTTGGCGATTTTCCTGTTTTCACTGTCACTGATTTTTAGCTTGATTCCTTTATGATTAGGGAATTTACTCTAATTTTCATTCTCTTAGTTGACATCTGTTTTATGATCCAGGATATGGTCTATCTTGATAACTGTTCCATGGGTAATGTGTATGCTGTTGGATAGAGTTTTAATATACATGAGAGTTAGATCTTATTGGTTGATTGTATTGTCCAGTTCTTCTATATCCTTGCTGATTTTCTGTCAGGTAGTTCTGTCAATTGCTGAGAGTGTGGTGTTGCCAAGTTTCGAACTATAATTGTGGATTTGTCTGTTTTCCTTTTATCAGTTTTTGCTTCTTGTACTTTGAGGTTCTGTCATTTGTTGTGTACATATGTAGGATTGTCATGTCTTCTGGTGGGTTGTTCCCTTTATCATTATGTAGTATCTCTTTTGGTCTTGCTAAAATTACTAGTAACTTTGCTTGTTCTGAGGTCTACTTTATCAATAGTAATATTGCTATGCTTCCTTTTCAAAGAAATGAATATTTACATGTTTTCTTTCTACTTTCACTTTACCTATTGTATTTAAAGTTTTTTTTTGTGGACAGTGTATTGCTAGATCATTAAAAAAATCTACTCTGCCTGTCTCTTTTAATTGGTGTATTTAGACTATTTACACTTAAGGTAATTATTGATATGTTAGAGCTTAAGTGTGCTGTTTTATTATTATTTTTTGTTTGTTTCCTCTTTCTCATTTCTCTGTTTCTTACCTCCCTATGGGTTATCTGGATATATTTTTTGGATTCCATCTTGATTTGTAGTGTTTTTAAGTGTGTCTCTTTGTAGATTTCTTAGTGGTGGCTCTGGGGATTGGAATATTCATATGTAATTTATCACTGTCTTCTGGTATGGATGTTTTACCACTTGGAGTGAAGTGCAGACCTTTACTTTCATTTAGGTCTTTCTGCCCTCTCTCTTTTTTAAAAAATTTATTTTTGGCTGTGTTGGGTGTTTGTTGTGCGTGGGTTTGCTCTAGCTGCGGAGAGCAGGGGCTACTCTTCATTGCAGTGTGCTGACTTCTCATTGCTGTGACTTCTCTTGTTGCAGAGCACGGGCTCTAGGTGTGTGGGCTTCAGTAGTTGTAGCACGTGGGCTCAGTAGTTGTGGCTCGCAGGCTCTAGAGTGCAGGCTCTGTAGTTGTGGTGCATGGACTTAGTTGCTCTGCGGCATGTGGGATCTTCCTGGACCAGGGATTGAACCCTAGTCCCCTGCATTGGCAGGTGGATTCTTAACTACTGCACCACCAGGGAAGTCTTGCCCTCTCTCTTTTGAAATGTAATTTTCTTAAGTGTTTTCTCTCTGTAACATGGAACATCACACCAGATGGTATGATAAATTTTGCTTCAACCAGCAAATATGACTTAATGAAACTCATGCATTGTATAATAGTCTTATTATACTTACAATTTTACCTATTCCAATGTTCTTTTTCCTTTCTGAAGTTCCAGCCTTCTGCTTTCATTTCCTTTCTATTTAGAGAACTTTTTAAGTCATCCTTTCAGGGTGACTTTGCTAGCAACACATTCTCTTAGTTTTTCTGAGATTGTCTTTATTTCCCTTCATTCCTGAAGGATATTTTTGCCATATATAGAATTCACAAGGTACAGTTCTTTGCTTTCAGTATGGGAAAAATGTACAACTTCCTTCTGTTGTCTATAGTTTCAGATCAGAAATTTTCTGTCATTAGAATCTATGTTCCCCTGTAAGTAATTCATCGTTTTTCTCTGGCTGCTCTCAAGAATTTTTCTTTGTCTTTAGTTTTCAGATGTTAAGTTATGTATTTTGGTGTGGATATCTTTAGTTCTATTTTGGAGTTCTTCCAGTTTCTTCTTTCTGTGGTTAATGTGTTTCAGGAAAGTTTGGAAGCTTTTAGCTGTTATATCTTAGAATACTTTTTCAGTCCCACCTTCTCTTCCTCTGGGACTCTGGTAAGAATCTTAGCTCTTTTGTTTTTGGCTCATAGGACCCTGAGGCTGTTTTTGCTACCCCCTGCCCCCCCCAGTCTAAGTCTATTTCTCATTTAGGTTGGCTAAATTCTATTGATCTGTTCACTATTTGTTATCTGTCACTTCCATTCTACTGTTTAGTCCATCCAGATAATTTTTATTTTGGTTATTTTTTAGTTTTATAATTTCCATTTGGTTCTTTTAAAATAACTTTCCTGAGACTTTACATTTTCTAATTTGTTTCAAGAAGAGTTGTAATAGCTTGCTGAAGCATTTATGTTGACTACTTTAAAATCTTTGTCAGATAATTCATCAAAACCCTGGTTCATCTCAGTGTTGCATCTGTTGATAGTTTTCTCTCTTCACTTTATACTTTCCTGGCTTTTGGTATGGTGAGTGATCTTCAGTTGTACCCTGGACATTTTGGTTATCATGTTATGAGAGCTCAGGATCATCCTATTCCTTTTTTTGTAGTAGGCAATCTCCTTGTTGAGGTGTAGTGCCAGGACTGGGTGGCTGTGTATGTTCAGCTTCTGACTGAGCCCTACTGACAACCACCCTGGTAAAAGTAGAGCACTGAATCATACTGTCTTGGTGCAGACTGATGGGATGCAAGTTCAGCTCTCCCCTTGTCCTCACTGATAATCTTCCTGGCAAAAGTTGGGCACCAGTTTACACCACTTGGTTTCCTCTGAGTGGGGGGTGTAAGATCAGCTTCCTGATGGGTCACGCTTCTCAGCAAGAGAGAAGTGGAGGGCTAACTCACACCACTCTGATGCTGCAGGATGGAGCAGAAGCTCCCCACTTTTTACCACTTCCCCTGAGTTGAAGCCAAGTGGTGGGTGGTGGAAGCTCAGTTCTCCCTGGGCACCACTGGCAACCAGAGAATGGGTGAAGCGGATTGTCGGCTGCTTCATCTTGCTTGGCTTCTTTATTCAGTCTAACTCCTGGGTGGGTTCAGCTCTCCACTGGTCCCTACTGACACCAGGGATGGGGGTAAAGTAAACTGCTAACTGGCTCCAACTCACACCGCTTTGTTCAGTCTTGTTGATGCCAGGTAGGCTGCTGGTTCAGCTCCAGTCTGGTTCCTGCGGATACCAGGCCCCTGTGTGTGTGTGTTCATTCAAATGTAGTGGTGATTAATCCTGCCTCACACAGCTTTGTTAAGTCTCCTTGCTGCTGGGTGGCCCAGCTTGCCCTTGACCCTGCTGACACTACCTTAAATGGGTGAATCTGAGCACCCCTTGCTTCCACTGGGTGTGGGGTGTAAAGAAAGATAAGCTCCTTTTTCAGTTTTGCCATAACCCAGCACAGGGGTATTGGAGCACCCCCCTGGTTCTGCAGGGCCTGGAAGATCTGCTTCCTACTCAGCCTCATCCATACCATCCTGGCAGGGAAACTGGAGCCACCCCCGCATAGGGGATAGAAGATGAACTGCCTATTTTGTCCTGCCAACACTACGCTGGTAGGGGACTTGGATTGACACCACCTGCTCCCCCACTCTGGCTGAGAGGAAGAGGGTATGGAAGGTGAGCTGCATGCTTGACCTCGCTGAAACTGGAGGGTTTGCATGGAGGGTTTTCCATTGGTGTTTGGCTGGAGTATGGTGGGTATTGCTAAAAAGGTTTCTGTTGGTAAGCTACTTTTTTCCCCGTCCTTTGGCTAGGAGGAAAAGGCTTTTCTTGGGGCTTTTTTGCCTGTGACTTTGGTGGTGCTGGACTGGGGGTTTCTGAAGCAGCACCCTGTCGTGGAAATATGGGAGGTAATAAGAAAACCCAGGGAACTCACTGCCTTGTCATTCCTCAAGTTCTGATGTCTCTAGGAATTCCGCTGCCTTTCCCCCCATCTTTCAGATACTTCCTATGCTTCTTTGTTCGTTTACATCCAGGGTTTTTTAGTTATAAGAGGGGAGTACCTGAGAGGAATGAAGCTACTCCATTTTGGTGGAGTTGGAAGTCTTCAGTTGACTTTTATAGTAATTCAGTTTGGATTGTGAAAATTTTTACCTAAAGATATTCTGTCACATGAAGTAAGTCTGAAGAACATCAAATTTATACAGAAATCTTAACTTTTGACAGTATCAATCAGTGATCTTAACATATCTGCATTACAAAGCTGTTTCCTTGTATCAGGGCTTGACCTATAGCTGTATTACTTTGGGGACAAGGTTTAAATAACTACAGTGCTTACTTTTGACATCAAATGCTTTCTGTTATATTCTTTAAGCGAAGCATATATTTACATGTATAGAGAGAAACTGAAAGATAAGTTGGTTTATAGCAGAATATCACTGTTTTGATTTGCCATCAAATAGCAGTAACTCTTTAGATCCCCATGACAAATGTACCAGTATAAACAGAACATTCTACTTCTTTTGCCATATTAACACCAGTAAAATAACAAAATCTCTTTCCCAAATTTGAAAACGCTTAAAATAGACAGCATGATTCAGAAGTTTTTAGGAGGAGAGGTGGTATAGAGATCTTTTCCTATTCAAATGAATAGGTAAGTGAAAACTTAGGAGGTAGGAGGCATCAGTCCATCTGAGGCAGAGGATAACTGTAATTTCAGCAATGTCCATGTTAACAAAATTCTACAATTTTAAAATGATGGGCTTTTCATAAGTTATTCCACCTCTAAAATTCTGTGATTTTTGTCCTTTTTGTTGTTCTTTCCAAAAACCCCTTGCTTTAGTGCAATTTGTATAGAAACTGAAATTTGATTTTTTTATTTTTAAAGAAAAAACCTCCTGGAAAAAAGAAAAAGCCCTGTAGCATGAGTTTCTCTTAAAACTAAGGTTATATCTTCTTAATGAATTGGCCATAGCATGTTCTTTGTCCCTACTAAACAGTATTTGTCTTAAAGTTTATTTTATCTGATGTTAGTATAGGCACTCCAGCTCTGTTTTGGTTACTGTTTACAGTGTATATCTTTACATCCTTTTAGTTTTATCCTATTTTTGTCTTTGAATCTAAAGTGTGTCCTTTTCAGGAAGCATATAGTTGGATTGTGCTTTTTTATCCATTTTGCCAGTCTGCCTTTAATTTTAAGAGTATTTAATTCATTTACATTTTATGTGATTACTGATAAGGTAGGATTTACATCTGCCATTTTGCTATTTGTCTTCTATGTGTCTTCCGTCATCTTTATTCTCTATTCCTCCACTTCCAACATTTTCCTGTGTGTGTGATATTTTCCAGGGTAACATTCTAATTCCCTGCTTTTTTTTTTTCAATTGGAGTATAGTTGATTTACAATGTTGTGTTAGTTTCAGGTGTACAGCAAAGTGAATCGGTTGTACACATAGGTTATTACAGAATATTGAGTAGAGTTCCCTGTGCTACACAGTAGGTCTTTATTAGTTATCTGTTTTATATATAGTAGTGTGTATATGTTAATCCCCATCTCCTAATTTATGCCCCCCCTTCGTGTTTTGTAACCATAAATTTGTTTTCTGCATCTGTGACTAAATTTCTGTTTTTGTAAATAAGTTCATTTGCACCATTTTTTTAGATTCCATATATAAGCGATATCATATGATATTTGTCTTTCTCTGACTTACTTCACTTAGTATGACAATCTCTAGGTCCACCCATGTTCCTGCAAATGGCATTATTTCGTTCTTTTTAATGGCTGAGTACTATTCCACTGCATATATGTACCACATCTTCTTTTTCCATTCCTCTGTCAGTGGGCATTTAGGTTGCTTCCATGTCTTGGCTATTGAAAATAGTGCTGCAATGAACATTTGGGTGCATGTATCTTTTTGAATTATGGTTTTCTCTGGATATATGCCCAGGAGTGGGATTGCTGGATCATCTGGTAGTTCTATTTTTAGTTTTTTAAGGAACCTCCATACTCTTCTCCATAATGGTTGTACCAATTTACATTCCCACCAACAGTGCAGGATGGTTCCTACTCCTCCACACCCTCTCCAGCATTTAGGTTTGTAGATTTTTCATGACCATCTGATTGGTGTGAGGTGATACCTCATTGTAGTTTGATTTGCATTTCTCTCATGATTAGTGATATTGAGCATCTTTTCATGTGCTTTTTGGCCATCTGTCCAATTCCCTTCTTGTTAATTTTATCTCTTTTTTGTATTTTAAAGTGGTTGCTCTGGGAACTTAGAACCAGTTCTGATTAGTACCAACTTAATTTCAGTGGTATGCAAAGACCTTGCTTCTGTATAGTTCCTTTTCTTCCCCCCTCCTTTGTGCTGTTATTGTCATATGTTACATTTTTATACACTGTGTTCTCATCAGTACAGCTATATAATTATTGCTTTATGGAGTGTTTTTAAGCACAAAGGAGAAAATTAATTTAACAAACCAAAAATGCATTTATACTTCCTTTTATGTTTACCCAGGTAGTTACCTTTCATGGTGCTCTTTATTTTTTCTTGTGGGTTTGAGTTATTGTCTAGTATTCTTTCATTTCAACATGAATGGCAACCTTTGTATTACTTGCATGCAGCACGTGTCAGCTAGTGGCAAATTCTTATTTTCTCCTGCATACTTAAGGATAGTTTTGTTGGGTATAGAATTACTGGTTGACTGTCTTTTCCTTTCAGCTCTTTAACATGTCATCCCATTGCCTTCTGGCCTCCATGGTATCTGTTGAAGAAATCAAGTATTAACTTTATTGAGGATCCCTTATATATGATGAGTCACTTCTTGTTGTTTTCAAAATTCTTTGTCTTTTTTTTTTTTTTTAGTTTGACTGTAATGCTTCTTAGTGGATCTGTTTGAGTTTAATTATTTGGAGTTCATTGAACTTTTTGGCTGTGAGATAATTATTATTTTTAATTACTGAGTTTGGAAAGTTTTCACCCATTATTCTATTTCTCTCTCTTTTTTTTTTCTGTACGTGGGCCTCTCACTGTTGTGGCCTTTCCCGTTGTGGAGCACAGGCTCCGGACACGGCTCATGGGCCCAGCCGCTCCACGGCATGTGGGATCTTCCCAGACTGGGGCACGAACCCGGCCACCAGGGAAGCCCTATTTCTTTAAATATTCTTTTTTTCACTTTCTCAACTCTTATTCTGTGACTTCCAGTTTGCATGTTTTGGTATACTTCATGATTTCCCACAGGTCTCTGAGGCTCTGTTCATTTTTCTTTATTTTTTCTTTCTCTTTCTTGACTGGATAATCTCGATTGATCTATCCTCAAATTCATTGATTCTTTCTGCCTGTTCAAGTATGCTCTTGAGCCTTTCTAGTGAATTTTTGAATTCACTTATTGTGCTTTCTGTTTGATCATATATATGTAATTTCTCTGTTGATACTCTGTATTGTTTGATATGTTGTCTTTATTTGTTTATTTATTTATTTATGGCTGCGTCGGGTCTGTGTTGCTGCGTGCGGGCTTCCTCTAGTTGTGGCAAGCAGGGGCTACTCTTCTTTGTGTTGCATGGGCTTCTCACTGCTGTGGCTTCTGTTGCAGAGCACAGGCTCTAGGCACGTGGGGTTCAGTAGTTGTGGCTCACAGGCTCAGTAGTTGTGGCTTCTGGGCTGTAGAGCACAAGCTCAGTAGTTTTGGTGCACGGGCTTAGTTGCTTTGTGGCATGTGGGATCTTCCCAGACCAGGGCTCAAACCTGTGTCCCCTGCGTTGGAAGGCAGATTCTTAACCACTACGCCACCAGGGAAGTCCCCCCTGTCACTGATTTTTAAATGTCTTTTCTCCTATGCTGAAAGTTTTGGTTCTCAAAGACAGTAGCATAATTACTCCATTGCTTCATCACACACTACACACATTAATGATGTTAGAGTTACAGTGCCAACACTACCATGGCTACTCATTGTTGCTTAAGGATTTTTTTTTGTAGGTCTTTTTGTATTTAGGATGTATTCCACTGGGAATGCTTGGTCAAATTACTGTATTTTAAAATTCCTTGAAGTAATTATTCTCTGTCTGGTTATGTTATTAATTGGCTATGCAGTAAGGTTTATTTGTTTCATTTTGCTTTTGACTTTTTTGGGATTACTTTTTTAACTTGTAATTTTTTTTTTTTTACAGTGTAACATTTAAAAGATTTACATGGTTATAAAATATTTACATTGTTCCAAAATCAAACCTACCATCGTATTCACTCCCTGACCATTTAAAAATTCTAAGGTAATAGCTTTGTTTTAAAAATTAGAGACAAATACAAATGCACACATATGTCCATGTCTGTACTGTAGTTTTAATTCTTTTTCTCTGATTCTTGATTTCCTTGGGTATTGTAGTAGCTCAACACTTCTAAATTTTTGTCTGTTTAGAGAACTTCCCTCAGTGATAACTTCCTACTCAAAAACTTTTGATTTCTTTCCATTGACTGGAAAACTTTTGATTTCTTTCCATTGACTGGAGTGACATCTGATGTCACTCAACATTTGGACCCCCCCATAAAACTTTTTAACCTCATTCTCCATACTTTTTCTCCATCTTTTCTTTATTCGTTTGTATTTCAAGACTTTCTTCGCATGGCCCATTTTTCCCTTTTGTGAAGCTTTCCCTTATCCTGTAGAAGTGGAACCAATTGCTCTCTGTGCTCCCAGAATCTTTTTTCGTTTTAGAATTTAATTCATCCTTTTGCTGTTAGTGACAGGTTTATTGATACATAATTCACATCAAGTATAGAGTTCTAGTATATTTTTAAATAAAAAAAATGCTTCCATTTCTCCAAAGCATCCCCTTTTCAAGCTCTCTTTTCTGGTAGTTATCACCACACTCATATTGCCAGTAGGTGGTATTTCTTGATTTTTAAAAATTTTAGATTTTTTTTTTTTAGTGGAAGATAACCACCCACCTATCTGCTCCATTTGCCCCCATATTTCCCACTTCCCCCATAGTGTTATGATTTTGGATTAAATCAGTGTTTAGATTGTGAAGACTATATAAACAAGTGTTGTTCACTGTGACTACTTTTCTTTTTTATGTACAAAACATTTTTTTTATAAAGGAGTAAATTGGATTTTTGTTTTTTAGTTTTCTATGTCTCTCTCATGTATGTAGCCCAGCCCCAGTGTGGTCAAACACATCAGATAATTTATAGTTCCTTTTTTTTTTTTTTTTTTTTAAATTAGCCATATCCTTCAAATATTGCTGTGGCTATGTAGGCCAATAGGCCTGTTAGACAACTAGCATTCTGGGACTTCCTGTCATCCTCATCCTGGTGCTGCAAGACGCATAAGCTAGTGTCTTGGTAGCCAAAATAGGGAAGTGGATTATGTGGCCATTCCTCACCCTGATCTGTGCTTGGTGTTTCTGTTTTTATTCAGCATTTCTGGAGTTAAATGTTTGGTTTTGGTATAGGCGAGGGAGGGTTCCCTGGCAGCCTGATCTGGAGGAGATCTAGGGTTTTAACTAGTTTTCATTCAGTTTTCTCATAATCTTCCTCTTTTCAACCCCTGCCACCATTTCTTATACCTTTCTCGGATTCTACTGCTTGAATGGGCTTCTGAGTTGTCTGACACGGAGGACACTTAGCATTTCATCTGCTTTTTGTCTTTCAAAATTTTATTAACGTGCTTTGTCTACTGTTCTCTCTCTTTCTGGTCTGGTTATCTTAATCTGTAACAAACCACCCCCAAAGCACCATTTTATTATGTTCGCAGGATCTATGGGTCAAGAACTTAAAAGAGTCTGCAGGGATGTCATTTTTTTTTGGCCCCACGTTTGGGGCCTCAGCTGTGATGACTCATGGCAGAGGGAAACTCAAACAACTGGGGCTATAGGATCTACTTTCAAGGTGGCTTCCTCATCAGATCTGTGGCACCTTGGCAGGGATGGCTAGAAGGCTGTCAACCCACGGGCCTGCCTACATGTGGCTTTCCCAGCATGGTTGTCTTGAGGCAGTTGGGCTTGTTTCATGACAGTTCAAGAGTTAAGAAGATTGGGTGGAAGTTCCATGTCCTTTTATGATCTTTCCTCAGAAGTCACACTGTGCCATTTCTGCCGTAATCTATCGGTCAAAACAGTCACAAACCCCAACCAGATTCTAGGGGAGGGGACAGAAACTCCATCTCTGTGTTGGAATGGCAAGGTTGGACTGCAGAAAAGTATGTGAGATGGGGTTGGGGGAGAGTATTGTGGTGGTCATTGTTGGAAAGTACAGTCTGCCATAGTTCTGTTCGTTCTTAAGGGTGGCTGTCTTTTAATTTCTTCACTCTTTTTCAGAGGTTTTGGAAGAGATTAACTCATGAATTGTTTAACTAAAAGTCCCTTGCATGATGATTTTTGTTTTTGAGTAAATTTTTCATTGAAGTGTAATGTGAACACAGTTGAGTTCACATATCATAAGTGTGCTAGCGGTTCAGTGAATTATCACAGAGTGAACACATTCTGTAAATGCCACCCCAAATCAGGAAATGGAACAGTTGTAACACTCCTGAAACTCCTCGTGCCTCTTCCCAGCTGTTCCCTCCACCCTGAGGTGGAGGTAACCACTCTGTTGACCTCTGTTATCATAGATTAGTTTTGCTTATTTTTGAATTTTATACAATGGAATCTGGCTGCTTTTGCTCAACAACACATTTGAGATTCATCCATGTTATTTATCCATGTGTAGCACTACATCATTCAGTTTTATTGCTGAATAGTATTCCAACATAAAAACGTTTGAACTTAGCCGTTTTTGTTGCTAATGTCTTCTGTAATGGTTAAAACTCTCCATGGATCTTCATTCTCATTTATGTTTACTTGTGTAGTGGTCCCTTTACTAGCTTTCACTTAATAGCTTTTCTTTATCTTTGCTGCTACCCTTTAATTCCCCTCCTCTCCCCATGATTATATTTTTCTTATATCATCTCTACTGTCTGGAGGACCTTTATCTACCATTCTTAACTTTATGAGATCAGAAGTAAGCCGAAAGGAAAGATCTCTAAGCCAAAACATGTCCCACAGCCCATGTACTGAGTTTATTCATTTTTAGTTCAGATGCTAGTCTCATAAGGATGGCTGCTTATTTGCTTTCTTGTCCTACAAAGGTTAGGAAGATATGAATTAGGAGGGAAGTTGCCAGATGCCAGTATACTGATGTCAGATACTGTAGTAGAGAGAATCAGGTGACTGTGTAAACAGAATAAAGGAGATAAAAGCATAGCAATTTAAGGCTATTTAGGAATTCCTAATGGCCTTGTTTTATTAAAATAACACAGAGTAATAACCATTTTTTCCTGTAATGATTGTTTGGTTAAATTATGTTTAACTTAACCAAAGAAATGGTTCAATTGTGTTTTCTATATTCTGTTTTAAGAAGATGGGGAGATCTTGAAGAGATATGGTATCCATTATACCTTTAAAAAGTAGCACAGTGGAAGCCTTCAGTTGTCTTTAGATCTAAGTGGAATGTCTCACTAATATAACTCTGGCAAACTTTTAGAGCAGTGTTTATCAGAATTTTTTTTTCCATCATGACAATGGAAGAAATGTGTTTTACATTGTGCTCCACTGTGCAACATATATTTTTTATAAATGGGAAATTTCTTTTCCATCAAATAATATTTCGGAAGAAGTGCTTCAGAATGCTACGGTAAATCTCTGTTCAGTTGGACTTAATCTAGAATTGCATATCATTGGAGTCTAAACTGATGAGCTACTGAACAGAGAGTTGAGGAAGACATTATGGAAGGGGCTGTTCAGAAGAATATACTAGGTCTAAAAGCCTTCAGACACTTGAGAGAAGCAGCTTCCTACTATTTTCCTTTTAAAATAGGTACTAAAATTTCAAGAGCAGTTTTTTTTCCTAACAGCTTTTGTCTACCTGATTGTCACCTCCCCACCGCCACGTGAATTAATACATAATTTTGGTTAAGTATACCATGTGTTTTATCCAAACCTTGCAACATTATCTGCCCTCATTGTCTTTTAAAGTAAGTCTTTTAACACTTCTAAGCCTTAGCTTTTTCATCTGTAAAATGGGGGTGATAGTACTTAATACATAGGTTAGTATAAATTGAGGTAATGCATGTGAAGTGCACAGTGTTTAGAGGTTAGTGTCGTTAATAATTAGTAATCTTAATAATTTGCTTGGTGACCAAGAATAGGATGTGTTAGGACGATGTCTGGTATATATTAATGCAGAAGTTTGTTATGTCTCAGATAAGTTTTTTAGGCAGATAAAGGAAGAGATTTCAGGAAGAGCATTGTGTCGAGTGAATTGTGAGAAGGGTGTTATTTGATTTGGAGGAATAGACTGAAAGGAGTGGTAGTATTTCTGATGATTGTGGGTTCTAGGTGTACTTTGAGGTATTTCTTTTTCAGATCTTCCCCTGCCTCAGCCCCCAGATCTTGCCACTCACTAGCTGTGAGACCCCCCAGATAGATTACTTAACTACTAACGAAAGTACTAAAGTTTGTGATTCTGTTTTCTGTTAATAACATCACTTCTTGTTTGCATTTCATATGCTGTTTTAAGTGATTGGAAAAGTGAGTAGCATTAGCAAAGCTAGCCTGGAATCCAGCATAATACTGGATACTCCTGTGAGAGTATGAAGTAACAACATGCTGTAGCCAAAAAGTCCTAGAGCTGCTGTCTTACTTGGGTTAATTTTTAACCCGTAATAGTAAACCTAGTTAAGATGTCTCTGTCCTACTACATGCTTTGTTGACAGAAACATTCTGCAGCTTGCTAGGCTTTTCCAGAAACTAGACAGTGCTTTAGTTAGTTCCACATTGTGCATGCTTCCTAGGCATTGAACCTACCTGAGTTCTTTCCTTGTTACGAGTCATCTCAGTATAAAAATTCTGTGTATGGTAGTTATGTGGTAGGTATGTAGAAAAATGATTACTTACTTGAACCTTCTCGTTTCTGTTGCTAGTCATGAGTTTATGTTGCCTCTTCTCTTTATTTTATTAAAGTATAGTTGATTTTACCATGTTGTGCTAATTTCTGTTGTACAGCAAAGTGATTCAGTTTTTTGTATATTTATATACTTTTTCATATTCTTTTCCTTTATAGTTTATTACAGGATATTGAATATAGTTTCCTGTGCTATACGGTAGGACCTTGTTGCTTATCCATTCTATATGTAATAGTTTACATCTGCTAATCCCAAACTCCCAATCCATCCCTCCTTCACCCCTACTACTTCTCTTTAAATAAACAACAGAGGAAAGGGTAATTTTGGAAAATGTTAGTAGTGCAGCTAAAAATGATATGCTTTTGTTCCAGTGCGAGAGGAAGTGATTTTTCTCTGATTCTGAGACCAAGCCCAATTTCATTGCCTCTGTTCATTACCGTCTGGTATTCTACACTGTTGTTGGGGATAAGAAATGTCTGCTGTCGTGAAAACACTTTTGTTTTTTCCCTCTAGCAGAGAGGCATAGCTGATCTGTTCTATAATATTTTTTATGCCTTCCCCACTCCCCCTAAGGGCTGGGGAATTTCTCATAAACATAGTTAATGTTCACTGTGGGCCAGGCAGGCTAGAAATAGCAAGTACCCTGTCCTTTGTGGGGAGTACTATTTCTGACCCTATTGACTGTACTGTGATGAGAGCTATAATTATAGGTACTATAAGTTGATTATGGGTTTCTGTAGTAATGTTTGAGGGAAGAAAATAAGAGATAAAGCACTAGTTTCAATTTACTTATCAATCCTGAACTTTCTTTTTGAATTAAAAAATTTTCTCTAGTCTTTTGGCTGTCTTTATATTTTTTAAAAAAGGATGAAAAGTATAAAGGAAAATGCTTTTTTTTCTTGTATTATATGTTTCCTTAGATTGCCCCTCCCTGAGTGCTATATACTTTAGTAGTACACCATTCTTTATCTGTCTTGGCATGTTTCTTTCTATTTTTAAATTTTGCCTTCCCTTCTTTATTGCCATTTCTGTGAGGACAGTGTGTGTCCTGTTTACTTTTGAATCCGGTGTACCTACCTAGCACAGTGCCTGCCACATAATAGGTACCCAGTAAGGAATTAATTGTATTACTTATAACTTGTATTTGAATAACATTTTAAATCTTTAAAGCAGTTTGACTCCGCAGTTGCCCAGATGTTGAGTTTCCATAGTACTGTATATTTCTTGACCATATTTATGATGGCACATTAGAATTGTCTCTCTAAGTGCTCTTACCCCCCAACACATACATACCTTGAGAGCATGGGTCTTTTATTCCTTCTGTATTTTCTCAGTGTGTCTTAATATCTGTGTTGTATCTGTGTAGTAAATGTTCAGATGCAGGTTAAATCCTTTTCATTAAAAAATGACAAGATTGTTATATTTTGATGTATTTTTGAAGTGAACTGTTTTTATTAGGTGACCTTATCCAGAAGGAAAAGAAAACATATTGCTAATGTGGGTCAGTTTTATTCATCTTACACTTGCTTATGTGAGACAGACAGAATAGATAGTATTCTAATTTTATACAGGTGGAAACTGAGGCCCAGGGTTTTAAGTGGCTTCCCTAAGATCCTACAATTATCAAATAGTGAAGCTGGGACTTAAACACAGGTTTAAGTACCTGAGTTTTATTTTTAATCTGAGTTTTAAAAGTTTTTAGTTTAGTTAATATCTAGGTAAATCAAAATTTTATGTTCTTGAAAAGTTCAAAATTCAAATTTGCCTTTAAAGTTATATTTAAATGTGAAGAGATCTTAAAGTGTGAAGTAGTATCTGTATTACAGTGCCTTTGGGTAACTTAAAGCAAAACTGGACCTATTCTTCAGTGAATGTAGTAGCTTTTCATTTATGGGTTTATAGCGTCAATCAGTGTTCCGAGTAAATTCCTTATGCATATCTTTGCCACAACTAGAAAACAGATTACAGTTAAAAATTACATGTGTAAATAACCAAACTAAGGGCAATAAAAAAATTAACACTAATACAATGGATGCCATTATTTTGTCAAAATGGATCACTTGACTGATGTTAGGGTTATGACAAGTTCATTTGGCATGCCTGTACTGCTATGTGTTGCATGACTTCATTCTCTTACAGTTTTTCTGTAGTAGAACTTGACTGAAGCCCTGTTATATTTTGTACATTGTTTCATTTGGTTTTCACTTTTGGGGAATGAATAATTTGCTACTAGAAGTAGCTTTGCTTGGCATCAGTATAGTTGTGAAGGTAAATCTGGGAGTTAGCATTGATGTCAGTATTTAGATGTGGGTCATCAATGTAGTTGAGAATGTTTTATCAGTCATTTCTGAATTATCATAGAAATTTTAAAATGCAGTTGAAAAATTTCCAGTATGGACTTCTAGGATCACAGAGAATACATATGGACCCCAGTTTGAAAGACACTGATTTATATAATAGTATATAAGTCAAATCTCATTTTGTGTTAGTATAGTTTTTATGTACTTGAAGAATTATCAGTTTGAACTAATAAGCTAGAATGATTTTAAATAAGTCACAGTTGAAAGGTATCTCAAAATTCTGAGTTAGCCATTTAAATTTTATTTACATATTAGGAGAAAGGCAGCATATTTAGGTGGAGGCAAAAGGGGAGGTGACAGTTTACAAAAATGTGTGATTCATGATCTTTGCCATAATATATGTAACTCTTATGAAAGTTAGAGGTTAGAGGTATGTCTTGAACAGTACAAATAAATGCTCTGACATCATAAAAGGGAGAAATTACTTTGGGCAGGGAGAATTTAAGTTTTCTTAGGCACAGGGTAATTTTTCCGTAGTAGACTTTATTTGTTTAGAAGTGTTAGATTTACAGACAAATTGAGAAGATTGTACAGAGAGTTCCTGCACTCAGTTTCCCTTATTAATGTCTTACATTAGTATAATGCAGGGGTCCCTAAACCCCCACTGCCACCGCAACTTGTACCGGTCCGCGGCATGTTAGGAATGGGGTGGCACAGCAGGAGGTGAGTGGTGGGCGAGCAAGCTAAGCTTCATCTGCCGCTCCCCATTGCTCACATTACCTCCTGAACCATCCCCCCATCCACCCCACCCGTGGAAAAATTGTCTTCCAAGAAACCGGTCCCTGGTGCCAAAAAGGTTGGGGACTGCTGGATTTTTTTTGCTATTAATGAACCAATACTGATAACATTATTATTAGTTGAAGTCCATAGTTTACTTTGGTTTCCTTAGTTTTAACCTCATGTCCATTTCCAGTTCCAGAATCCCATCCAGGATAGCATATTGTATTTAGTTGTCATGTCTGTAGGCTTCTCTTGGCCGTGGCATTTCTCAGCCTTTTTTTGGGGGGGGGGGCATGCAGTGCGGCTTGCAGGGATCTTAGTTTCCTGACCAGGGTTTGCACCCAGGCCCCTGGCAGTGAGAGAGCCAAGTCCTAACCACTGGACTGCCAGGGAAATCCCAGGCTTTCCTTGGTTTTGATGACCTTAGTTTTGAGGAGTAGTGGTCAGGAATGTTGTAGGATGCACCTCTATTGGTATATGTCTGATGCTTTTTCTCATGATTAGACTGGGTTTATCAGATTTTTAGAGGAAGATCACAGAAGTAAAGTATCATTTTCATCACATCGTATCAGAAGTTTTACTCCCCCCTCCTTTTGAGGGTAGAGTATCTACATAAATTATTTAGGAATCTTGTGCAGGGAGATTTGTCTCTTCTACATTTATTAATGTGCACCTTTAGCTCCATTCCACAGATTTTGGTATGTTGTTTTCATTTACATTCTTTTAAAATTATTTTCAAGTTTGCCTTTTCGTTTCTGCTTTGACCCAAGGATTTTTAAAGAAGTGTCCCTAGGGGATTAGTATCTAAATGTTTGGGGATTTCCCAAATATTATTGATTTATCTTTATTTTGGCCAGAGAATAAGCTTTGTATGATTTGAATACTTTCAAAAATTTTTAAAGTTGCTTTACAGTCTAGAATATGATCTACATTGCTGAGTGGTCTCTGTGCACTTGAAAAGAATATATTCTGTGGCAAAAATGTCAATTAGGTCAACTTCATTGATTGCATTTCTCAAGTCTTCTCTACCCTACTACAGGGACACCTTGTTTTGTTGCCAGCTCTGCAGATATTGTGTGTTTTGCAAATTGATGTTTGTGACAACCTTGTGTCAAGCAAGTCTATCAGCCCCATTTTTCCAACAGCATTAGCTCACTTTGTGTCTCTGTGTCACATTTTGGTAATTCTTGCAGTATTTCAAGCTTTTTCATTATATTTGTTATGGTGATCTGTGGTCAGTGATCTTTCATGTTACAATTGTAATTGTCTTTTTGTTTTGTATTTTTCAATTAAGGTATGTGCATTTTTAAAGCCATAATTCTGTTGCACACCTAAGAGACTACAGTATAATATAAACATAACTTTTATATACACTGGGAAACAAAAAAATTTGTATGGCTTGATTTATTGTGATAGTTGCTTTATTTTGGTGGTCTGGAAATGAACCTGCAGTATCTCTGAGGTGTGCTTATAATTGATTGTAAGTCTACTTCTATCAGTCATTGAAAAAGGATTATTGAGATCATTGACTGTAATTGTAGTTTTGTCTTTTTCCTTTCAGTTCTGTCATTTTTGGTTAATATATTTTGAAGCTCCTTTGTTAGGTAGATAAATGTTTAAGATTGTTACAGCCTCCTGATGCATTGATCTTTTTATCATTATGGAATGACCCTCTTCCTGGTCTCCATAGATTTTTCAATGAAATCTACTTTGGTTTTAATATTGTTTCTTTAGTTTTCTTTGATTAGTGTCAGCATGGTATATCATTTTTCATCTTTTTACTTTTAACCTATTTGTGTCTTTAAAGAAAATTTCTTACTGGTAGCATATAGTTGGGTCTTTTATATCCAATTAATGATCTTTCCCTTTATTTTTAAAATGTTTTTTTTTCTAAAAGTTTTTATTTTGAAATAATTACAGCTTCATAGGAAGTTAGAAATATGGTGGGAGGTCCCGTGTACCTATCACCCAGCCTCCCCCAGTGTTAACATTTTGCTTAAACTACAGCACAGCATTAAGATGAGGAAATTAAAAAAAAAAAAAAAAAAAAAAAAAAAGATGAGGAAATTGACAATGGTACAATCCATAGAGCTTATTCAGATTTTACCAGATATATAGGTATTCATTTGTTTGTGTGTGTGTGTATAGCTCTTCAGTCTAATCATGTGTATAGTTTCATGTTACCACAACCAAGATGCTTACCTCTATCACAAGACTCCATTGTGCTACCTCTTTGTAGCTACTACCCCCCACCCCCCACCCCGACTCCCGGGAATCATTAATCTGTTCTCCATGTCCATCATTGTTATTTCATGAATATTTCATAAGTGGAATCTGTAGCATGCATCCTTTTGAGATTGGTATAAATTATTTGCTGTTCACCCAAATAATTGTGTATATGAGTAGTCTTCCTTTTTTGTTTCTGAGTAGTGTTCCATAGTATGGATGTACCATAATCTGTTTAACCATTTCCCCATTGAAGGACATTGCTTAGTTTCCAGTTTTTGGCTATTACAAATGAACTGCTCTGAACATTTGCATGTACATTTCTGTGTGAAAATAAATTTCATTTCTCTGGGGTAAATATCCTAGAGTGTAATCGCTAGGTTGGGTGGTAAATCCATTCTTAGATTTTAAAGGAACTGCCAAACTGTTTTTTAGAGTGTCTATGCCATTTTATATTCCCACCAGTAATGTATGAGCAATCCAGTTTCTCCAGCATTTGCTATTATTACTGTTGTTTTAAAAGTTATTTTGGTAAATGTGTAGTGATAACTCATTGTGATTTTAGTTTGCATTCTCTCATAGTACATGAAGTTGACTATCTTTTCATGTGCTTATTTGCCATCTGTATATCCTCTTTGGTAAAAATGTTCATGTCTTTTGCCCATTTTCTTGTTTGATTATTTTTTAAATGTTGAGTTTTGAAAGTTCTTTATATAGTTTCTGTATGGATCTGCTGCTGCAGGTGAATCAAATCATCTGTTGGTGTCCTGGTTGTGGAGCAAAAGTTGGTTTGGCCTTGGGTTTTGTTGCCTCTGGGGATGGACAAGGCCAGCCCACCAGTATCTGGTGGTGGGTGGGGAGGAGGGACCTGGCATGGTCTGGGGCTTTCTAGCTGATGCTAAGGGCCGATTGGCCTGCCTGCTTGTGAACCAGTTGTGGTTTTCTTCCTTTACTTCCTCCTTCCCTTCCATGCCTGTTGGTTCTGGGTTGCAGGTCTCTGTAGCAGGGTACATGGGAGAAAAAAGAAAACCCACGGAGCTGTGTTTTCTTTCCTCAAGTCCTGAGGTCCCTAGACAGTTTGCCACCTTTTTTGAAGCCTTTGGAGTTCTTTTATTATTGCTTATTGGATACTTTCCCAGGTATTTGGGTTTATAAGGGAGTAGCAGGGAAAAGTTAGTGAGTGTGCAATTTTGTCTTGTAACCAGCAGCTATAATTCAGATGTTTCGACTATTTGCATTCAGTGGGATTACTGATATGGCTAGGTTTGAGTCTATCATCTTGTTTATTCTCTGTTCCATATGTTTTTTGTTCTCTTTTTCTTCCTATGTTTCTGCCTTTTACTGGATTAATGGATGGGAGGAATAATAGTTTTTATGATTATTCTTTTTTTGTTGGTCTAGCTTATTTTAGCTAATTTGGTCTGTTTTTTAAGTAGTTATTTTAGGATTTAAAGTATACATGTTTACTTCAAGTAAACAGTCTACCTTCCAGTAATGTTATACTTCATTGATACTACAAGAAACTTAGTAAAGTACACTTCTATTTCATTTCTCATGAACTTTGTGTTATTGTTGTCATTCATTTTACTTCTGTATTTGTTAACAGCCCCACAGTACATTGTCATTCTTTTTGCTCATAAGCAGTTAATTATCATTTAAGGGGATTTAAATAAACATGAAAAAGTTATGTTTACTCACATATTTACTATTTCCATTGCTCTTCATTCCTTTATGTAGATCTAGATTTCCACCTTGTAATTTCTTTCTGTCTGAAGTACTTTCTTTAATGTGTCTTGGTAGTGAATATTTGCTGGTAATTAATTCAGCCTATGTCTGTCTGTAAAAGTTTATATTTTTCTTTTATTTTTACAAGGTATTTTGGCTTGGCATGGAATTCTAAATTGACCTTTTTTTCTTTCAATGTTTTATAAAGATGTTGCCCCACTGTTTTTGAGATGAAGTTTGCTGTCATTCTTATCTTTGTTCCTCCCTGTCCCCCTTTCTTGGCTGCTTTTAAGAATTTCTGTTTATTGCTGGTGTTAAGCAATCTGGTTAGGTCTTGTTTTTAAAACCGTTTCTTGTGCTTGAGATTTGTTGAGTTTTTTTGCAGGCCCTCTGAAGT
This sequence comes from Kogia breviceps, assembly GCF_026419965.1. Classification (NCBI taxonomy): domain Eukaryota; kingdom Metazoa; phylum Chordata; class Mammalia; order Artiodactyla; family Physeteridae; genus Kogia; species Kogia breviceps. Next base: position 95,638,125 of record NC_081330.1, on the reverse strand, counting down.
TGTTCTATCGTTTGTTGATGCTCTGTTCATTTTTTTGTTTCAGTCATTTTCCTTGCAGTGTCTCATTTTGGATAATTTGTATTGCTATGTCTTGCTTGAAGTTCACTATTTTTTTTCCTCCTGCAATAATTAATCTGCTCTTAATTCCATCCAGTGTATTTTTTTGCCTTAGACGTTGTAATTTTCATTTGAGTCCTTTTTATATCTTCTGTGTTTCTCTTTAACATGGTTATGCTTTTCTCTACTTTCTTGAACGTGTGGAATGTAGTTTTGAACAATGCTGTATCATTTCTCATGGATTTTTTTCTTTTCCGTTATGGTTTATTAGAGGATATTGAATATAGTTCCCTGTACTATGCAATAGTATGGTTGTTGCTGTTGCTGTTTATCTGTGCCATGTATAATAGTTTGCATTTGCTAATCCCAAACTCCCAGTCCAACCCTTCCTGGCTCCCCCTCCTCCTTGGCAACCACAAGTCTGTTCTCTATGTCTGTGAGTCTGTTTCTGTTCCATAGATAAGTTCCTTTGTGTCATGTATTAGATTCCACATATAAGTGATATCATATGGTATTTGTCTTTCTTTGTCTGACTGACTTCACTTAGTATGATAATCTCTATGTCTATGCATGTAGCTGCAAATGGCATTATTTCGTTCTTTTTTATGGCATTGTATATATAGGTACCATGTCTTTTTATCCATTCATCTGTCAGTGGACATTTAGGTTGTTTCCATCTCTTGGTCATTGTAAATAGTGCTGCTGTGAACATAGGGGTGTGTTTTTAAAAAAATTATAGTTTTGTCCCGATACATGCCAGGAGTGGGATTGCTGGATCATATGGCAACTCTATTTTTAGTGTTTTGAGGAACCTCCATATTGTTCTCCATAGTGGCTGCACCAGCTTACATTCCCACCAACAGTGTAGGAGGGTTCCCTTTCCTCCACACCCTCTCCAGCATTTACTATTTGTAGACTTTTTTTTTTCTTTGACAACAAGGTTGAAGATTTTTAATGGAAAGTTTTTTGACACTATATTCTCTCAATTTATGGCTTAGAAACTAAGCAAAATAACCCAATACATATACAGATCAACAAATAACCAACACTGACATAAATGCCTATTTCATATGAACATGTCTCATCTCCCTTATTAGATGGTTTTTTTTTTCCAGACACACACTGTATTTTATTTTTATAAGAGATAAGTAAATTGATACCAAGCATTGTAAATGGATGACCACAACAAAAGCAACGACGATTGCAATTACCAAACACGAAACACACTCATACTATGTCATAATACTGACATTCAGTCCAGTAATCCCCCACTGTAACAGCTCCTTTACTTTGCAGTGATAATTGATTTGTGTATTTTTTGCCTCTGAGTCCTTGTGGGATTTTTTTAAAAAAATTCAAACAGTCACAAAAATTACAATCATCCTCATCAGTTCACTCAGTCCCATGTAATTAATTTTTTTTTGTTTTAATCTTTTGTTAGCACTTTTATGAATTCATCAGTTTTCCATTAGAGTTCTGCAAATGCTTATTCATTCAGTTCAGCAGTATAATAGTCAGTTACCAGAAACCTGTACTTGTCAGAATCTTTTCCATGATCCTTGAAGATGAAACCCTTTTATAGGAACATTTTTGCAAAAGTATCAGACTACACCCAGAATTGTCTGTAAATGACAAAAGACTTAAAAATGACCACGGTTAAAGATTTGATGAAACTTCATAATAATGCAGTTGACAAGGAAATTTAGTTATTTCTGAGATATGCATTTTAAAGTAAAAACTAGAATTATGACTTATAACATTATACCAGAACATTTAAGATTTTTAGGAATTTCATGTAATGTCTGAAACATTTCTGTTAACATATTTCCATACAAACAACGCAAAGAAAGTTTAGTATAAGTTGGTTTTTTGTTTTTGTTTTTTTATACTGCAGGTTCTTATTAGTCATCAGTTTTATACACATCAGTGTATACGTGTCAGTCCCAATTGCCCAATTCAGCACACCGCCATACCCACCCCACCATGGTTTTCCCCCCTTGGTGTCCGTACGTTTGTTCTCTACATCTGTGTCTCAACTTCTGCCCTGCAAACTGGTTCATCTGTACCATTTTTCTAAGTTCCACATACATGTGTTAATATAAGATTTTTGTTTTTCTCTTTCTGACTGACTTCACTCTGTATGACGTCACAACAAATGCCTCAATTTTGTTCCTTTTTATGGCTGAGTAATATTCCATCGTATATACGTATGACAACTTCTTTATCCATTTATCTGTCGATGGACATTTAGGTTGCTTCTATGACCTGGCTATTGTAAATAGTGCTGCAACGAACATTGGGGTGCATGTGTCTTTTTGAATTATGGTTTTCTCTGGGTATATGCCCAGTATTGGGATTGCTGGATCATATGGTAATTCTATTTTTAGTTTTTTAAGGAACCTTCATACTGTTCTTCATAGTGGCTGTATCCATTTACATTCCCACCAATAGTGCAAGAGGGTTCCCTTTTCTCCACACCCTCTCCAGCATTTGTTGTTTATAGATTTTCTGATGCCCATTCTAACTGGTGTGAGATGATACCTCATTGTAGTTTTGATTTGCATTTCTCTAATAATTAGTGATGTTGAGCAGCTTTTCATGTGCTTCTTGGCCATCTGTATGTCTTCTTTGCAGAAATGTCTATTTAGGTCTTCTGCTAATTTTTGGATTGGGTTGTTCGTTTCTTTAATATTGAGCTGCATGAGCTGTTTATATATTTTGGAGATTGTTTGTCCATTGATTCATTTGCAAATATTTTCTCCCATTCTGAGGGTTGTCTTTTCGTTCTGTTTATGGTTTCGTTTGCTGTGCGAAATGTTTGAAGTTTCATTAGGTCCCATTTGTTTATTTTTGTTTTTATTTCCATTACCCTAGGAGGTGGGTCAAAAAAGATCTTGCTGTGATTTATGTCAAAGAGTGTTCTCCCGATGTCTTCCTCTAAGAGTTTTATAGTGTCTGGTCTTACATTTAGGTCTTGAATCCATTTTGAGTGTACTTTTGTGTATGGTGTTAGGGAGTGTTCTAATTTCATTCTTTTACATGTAGCTGTCCAGTTTTCCCCACACCACTTACTGAAGAGACTGTCTTTTCTCCATTATATGTCTTTGCCTCCTTTGTCGTAGATTAGTTGACCATAGGTGTGTGGGTTTATCTCTGGACTTTCTATCTTGTTCCATTGATCTATGTTTCTGTTTTTGTGCCAATACCATACTGTCTTGGTTACTGTAGCTTTGTAGTATAGTCTGAAGTTAGGGAGCCTGATCCCTCCAGCTCCGTTTTTTCCCCTCAAGACTGCTTTGGCTATTCGGGGTCTTTTGTGTCTCCATACAAATTTTAAGATGATTTGTTCTAGTTTCGTAAAAAATGCCATTGGTAATTTGATAGGGATTGCGTTGAATCTGTAGATTGCTTTGGGTAGTATAGTCGTTTTCACGATATTGGTTCTTCCAATCCAAGAACATGGTATATCTTTCCATCTGTTGGTATCATCTTTAATTTCTTTCATCAGTGTCTTATAGCTTTCTGCATACAGGTCTTTTGTCTACCTAGGTAGGTTTCTTCTTAGGTATTTTATTCTTTTTGTTACAAAAGTAAATGGGAGTGTTTCCATAATTTCTGTTTCAGATTTTTCATCATTAGTGTATAGGAATGCAAGAGATTTCTGTGCATTAATTTTGTATCCTGCAACTCTGCTAAATTCATTGATTAGCTCTAGTAGTTTTGTGGTGGCATTTTTAGGATTCTTTATGTATAGTATCATGTCATCTGCAAACAGTGATAGTTTTACTTCTTTTCCAGTTTGGATTCCTTTTCTTTTTCTTCTCTGATTGCCCTGACTTGGACTTCCAAAGCTATGTTGAATAATAGTGGTGAGAGTGGACATCCTTGTCTCGTTCCTGATCTTAGAGGAAATGCTTTCAGTTTTTCACCATTGAGAATGACGTTTGCTGTGGGCTTGTCGTATATGGCTTTTATTATGTTGAGGTAGGTTGCCTCTGCCCACTTTCTGGAGAGTTTTTATCATAGATGGGTGTTGAATTTTGTCAAAAGCTTTTTCTGCATCTATTGAGATGATCTTATGGTTTTTATTCTTCAGTTTGTTAATATGGTGTATCACATTGATTGATTTGCGTATATTGAAGAATCCTTGCATCCCTGGAATAAATCCCACTTGGTCATGATGTATGATCCTTTTAATGTGTTGTTGGATTCTGTTTGCTAGTATTTTGTTGAGGATTTTTGCATCTATATTCATGAGTGATATTGGCCTGTAATTTTCTTTTTTTGTAGTATTTTTGTCTGGTTTTGGTATCAGGGAGTTGGTGGCCTCATAGAATGAGTTTGGGAGTGTTCCTTCCTCTGCAATTTTTTGGAAGAGTTTGAGAAGGATGGGTGTTAGCTCTTCTCTAAATGTGTCTTAGACTTCACCTGTGAAGCTATCTGGTCCTGGACTTTTGTTTGTTGGAAGATTTTTAATCCCAGTTTCAATTTCATTACTTGTGATTGGTCTGTTCATATTTTCTGTTTCTTCCTGGTGCAGTCTCAGAAGGTTATGCCTTTCTAAGAATTTGTCCATTTCTTCCAGGTTGTCCATTTTATTGGCATAGAGTTGCTTGTTGTAGTCTCTCAGGATGCGTTGTATTTTGGCGGTGTTTGTTGTAACTTTTCCTTTTTCATTTCTAATTTTATTGATTTGAGTCCTCTCCGTCTTTTTTCTTGATGAGTCTGGCTAATGGTTTATCAATTTTGTTTATCTTCTTAAAGAACCAGTTTTTAGTTTTATTGATCTTTGCGATTGTTTTCTTTGTTTCTATTTCATTTATTTCTGGTATGATCTTTATGATTTCTTTCTTTCTGCTAACTTTGGGTTTTGTTTGTTCTTCTTTCTCTAGTTCCTTTAGGTGTAAGTTTAGATTGTTTATTTGCGATATTTCTTGTTTCTTGAGGTACACTTGTATAGCTATAAACTTCCCTCTTAGAACTGCTTTTGCTGCATCCCATAGGTTTTGGGTCGTCGTGTTTTCATTGTCATTTGTCTCTAGGTATTTTTTGATTTCCTCTTTGATTTCTTCAGTGATCTCTTGGTTATTTAGTAACGTATTGTTTAGCCTCCATGTGTTTGTGTTTTTTCCTTTTTTTTTCCTGTAATTCATTTCTAATCTCATAGTGTTGTGGTCAGAAAAGATGCTTGATATGATTTCAGTTTTCTTAAATTTACTGAGACTTGATTTGTGACCCAAGATGTGATCTATCCTGGAGAATGTTCCGTGCGCACTTGAGAAGAAAGTGTAATCTGCTGTTTTTGGATGGAACGTCCTATAAATATGTAAAGTTTACATATAAATATGTAAAGTTTCTGTTTCCTTATTTATTTTCATTATGGATAATCTGTCCGTTGGTGTAAGTGAGGTGTTAAAGTCCCCCACTATTATTGCGTTATTGTTGATTTTCTCTTTTATAGCTGTTAGCAGTTGCCTTATTGAGGTGCTCCAACATTGGCTGCATATATATTTATAACTGTTATGTCTTCTGGGATCGATGCCTTGATCATTATGTAGTGTCCTTTCTTGTCTGTTGTACCATTCTTTATTTTAAAGTCTGTTTTATCTGATATGAGTATTGCTTTTTCTTTTTTTTCTTTTTTTTCTTTTTTTTTTTTTGCGGCACGGGGGCCTCTCACTGCTGTGGCCTCTCCCGTTGCGGAGCACAGGCTCCGGACGTGCAGGCTCAGCGGCCATGGCTCACAGGCCCAGCCGCTCCACGGCACATGGGATCTTCCCGGACCGGGGCACGAACCCATGTCCCCTGCATCGGCAGGTGGACTCTCAACCACTGCGCCACCAGGGAAGCCCTCCAGCTTTCTTTTGATTTCCATTTGCATGGAATATCTTTTTCATCCCCTCACTTTCAGTCTGTATGTGTCCCTAGGTCTGAAGTGGATCTCTTATAGACAGTATATATATGGGTCTTGTTTTTGTATCCATTCAGCAAGCCTGTGTCGTTTGGTTGGAGCATTTAATGCATTCAGGTTTAAGGTAATTATCAATATGTATGTTCCTATGACCATTTTCTTAGTTATTTGGGGTTTGTTTTTGTAGGTCCTTTTCTTCTCTTGTGTTTCCCACTTAGAGAGGTTCCCTTAGCATTTGTTATAGAGCTGGTTTGGTGGTGCTGAATTCTCTTAGCTTTTCCTTGTTTGTAAAGCTTTTGATTTCTCCATTGTATCTGAATGAGATCCTTGCCGGGTAGAGTAATCTTGGTTATAGGTTCTTCCCTTTCATCACTTTAAGTATGTCATGCCACTCCCTTCTGGCTTGTAGAGTTTCTGCTGAGAAATCAGCTGTTAACCTTATGGGAGTTCCCTTGTATGTTATTTGTCATTTTTCCTTTGCTGCCTTCAATAATTCTTCTTTGTGTTTAATTTTTGCCAATTTGATTACTACGTGTCTCGGCATGTTTCTCCTTGGGTTTATCCTGTATGGGACTCGCTGGGCTTCCTGGACTTGAGTGGCTATTTCCTTTCCCATGTTAGGGAAGTTTTCGACTATAATCTTTTCAAATATTTTCTCTGGTCCTTTCTCTCTCTCTTCTCCTTCTGCGACCCCTAAAATGTGAATGTTGTTGTGTTTAATGTTGTCCCAGAGGTCTCTTAGGCTGTCTTCATTAGTTTTCATTCTTTTTTCTTTAGTCTGTTCTGCAGCAGTGAATTCCACCATTCTGTCTTCCAGGTCACTTATCTGTTCTTCTGCTTCAGTTATTCTGCTATTGATTCCTTCTAGTGTAGTTTTCATTTCAGTTATTGTGTTGTTCATCTCTGTTATTTAATTCTTCTAGGTCTTTGTTAAACATTTTTTGCATCTTCTCGATCTTTGCCTCTTCTGTTTTTCCGAGGTCCTGGATTATCTTCACTATCATTATTCTGAATTCTTTTTCTGGAAGTTTGCCTATCTCTACTTCATTTAGTTGTTTTTCTGGGGTTTTATCTTTTTCCTTCATCTGGTATATAGCTCTCTGCCTTTTCATCTTGTCTATCTTTTTGTGAATGTGCTTTTTGTTCCGCAGGCTGCAGGATTGTAGTTCTTCTTGCTTCTGCTGTCTGCCCTCTGGTGGATGAGCCTGTCTAAGAGGCTTGATGGGAGGGACTGGTGGTGGCTAGAGCTGACTGTTGCTCTGGTGGGCAGAGCTTAGTAAAACTTTAACCCACTTGACTGTTGATGGGTGGGGCTGGGTTCCCTCCCTGTTGGTTGTTTGGCCTGAGCCAACCCAACACTGGAGCCTACCTGGGCTCTTTGGTGGGGCTAATGACAGACTCTGGGAGGGCTCATGCCAAGGAGTACTTCACAGAGCTTCTGCTGCCAGTGTCGTTGTCCCCACGGTGAAACAGAGCCACCCCCTGCCTCTGCAGGAGACCCTCCAACACTAGCAGGTAGGCCTGGTTCAGTCTCCTATGGGGTCACTGCTTCTTACCCTGGGTCCCGATGCACACACTACTTTGTGTGTGCCCTCCAAGAGTGGAGTCTCCGCTTCCCCCAGTACTGTTGAAGTCCTGCAGTCATTTCCCACTAGGCTTCAAAGTCTGATCCTCTAGGAATTCCTCCTCCTGTTGCTGGACCCCCAGGTTGGGAAGCCTGATGTGGTGCTCAGAACCTTCTCTCCAGTGGGTGGTCTTCTGTGGTATAAGTGTTCACCAGTCTGTGAGTCACCCACCCACCAGTTATGGGATTGATTTTACTGTGATTGCGCCCCTCCTACTGTCTCATTGTGGCTTCTCCTTTGTCTTTGGATGTGGGGCATCTTTTTTGGTGAGTTCCGGTGTCTTCCTTTCGATGATTGTACAGTGGCTAGGTGTGATTCTGGTGTTTTCGCAAGAGGGGGTGAGAGCACGTCCTTCTACTCCGCCATCTTGATTCCACCTATTTGTAGACTTAAATGATGGCCATTCTGACAGGTGTGACTGATCAACTTTTATTAGATTGGTTTTCGTCTTTATGGGTTGTAATTTCTTGATTGCATGCTTGATAGTGTGAATTTTATCTTGCTAGTGTCTGGATATCATTTTTTTTTTTTTTTTTGTGGTACACGGGCCTCTCACTGTTGTGGCCTCTCCCATTGCGGAGCGCAGGCTCCGGACGCGCAGGCTCAGCGGCCATGGCTCACGGGCCCAGCCGCTCTGCGGCATGTGGGATCTTCCCGGACCGGGGCACGAACCCGTGTACCCTGCATCGGCAGGCGGATTCTCAACCACTGCGCCACCAGGGAAGCCCTGGATATCATTATTTTTGAACTTTGTTCTGGGATGCAATTCAGCTGATTGGAAATAGTTTGATCATTTTGAGGCTAGCTTGTACACTTTGTTAGCTGGGAACAGAGCAGCCTTTGGTCTTAGGCTAATTTTGCTCAACTATTGAGGTGATATTCTTCTGAGGACTCTTCCCAGTGCCCCTTGTTTTATGAGGTTTTTCTACTCTGACTTGTGGGAACAGTAACTATTTTTGGCACTGTATGCCAAAAATAGTAGATTTTTCCACTTCTTTTTTTCAGGTTATTCTAGGGCAGTTTCTTCATCTTCATGTGCTCATTGTTACTCTTCTGAGGACTCAAGGGGGAACCTATACAGACCTCTGGAGGGCTCTCTACAGCTCCGTTCTCTGTCATTTCTTGCCTTGTGTGTGCTCTAGCTGCCTTGGCTTACCCAAATTCCAAGCTCCTTCTTTTGACTCTGGGAGACTGCACTTTGACTGCATTCCTTTGCCTCTGCCTTTATATGGAAACTCACTCCAAACAGTAAGCTGGGGGCAATCATAGGAGTTACCTCATGTATTTCTCCTCTCTCAGCGATCACTGCCCTTTATTGCTTGTTGTCCAGTGTCTAAAAACATTGTTTCACATATTTTGCTTGGTTTACTAAGGTGGCAGGGTAAATATGATCCCCTTTATTCTGTTTTTGCCAGAGGAAGAAATCCTTAATAAATCTGTGGTTTTGATTTTGTGTTTGTTTTAAATCTGCTTATGTAGAATACTTGGTAAAAGACAGTCCTTAATTTATCTTTACCCCAGGAATGTCTTTTTGCTTAAATTGTGAGTAGGTGAGGTATAGAGTAATGTACCATGAAAGGGAGTAAGGAATGGTGCAGGAGTGAAAGAATTTAGGTCAGGTGTCACATAGAATCAGTGTCCTTAATATAGACAGAAATATTTCTAGTTTTGAGGCTATACATTTAATTTATGCTTAATGCATGCTTTAGTCCAGCGCTTTACACCTCCTTTCCATGGAACACTGTTGTCCCACTAGAGTTTAATTAGTTTTTCACTACAAAACGAGTTCTATGGACCAAGCGTATTTAGGAAATTCTAGCATAAAAAAAGTTTGTGTCTATTTTAGCACTTCTCAAAAACTAGTAATGTGCTAATAAATGCTAGGAATGTCCAATGAACTAATGTAGACTTAGTTACTGTACTTTGGTGATCCTTTTCTGAAAATCTTTAGAGATGTGTCGTTATTAAATGTTCATGGATATTTTAATAATATCTAAAAAGGATGTATGTAATTACCTGAGTGAATTCAAGAATTCATATTTTTAGTAAGTCTGTTGATTCCTCTTGATGGGTACTTAGGTTGTTTTCAATCTTATGTTAGTACCTGTAATCTTGTATATGTGTTATTTTATACAGTGTATATGTTTATTTGTAGGAATAATTCTTAGATTTGCTTAGTTAAAAGGGGATGAACGTATATACATTTACAGTATACACATACTGGCACACCTTGTTTTATTGTACCTCGCTTAATTGGTCTTTGTAGTTATTGTGTTTACCAGTTGAAGGTTTGTAGCAACCCTGCTTTGAACAAGTCTGTCAGTGCCATTTTTCCAACAGCATATGCTCACTTTTTGTCTGTGTCACATTTTGGTAATTATCTCAGTATTTCAAACCTTTTCATTATTTGTTGTGGTGTTCAGCGTTCTTTGATGTTACTATTATAATTATTTTGGGGTTCCACAAACCATGCCCATGTAGGACAGTGAAGTTAATAAATCTCTGTGTTGTGACTGCCCCATCTCTCACCCTCTCCTTGGGCCTCCCCATAACCTGAGAAACAACAATATTAGACCAATTAATAACCCTACAGTGGCCTCTAAGTGTTCAAGTGAAAGGAAGAGTAGCATGGCTCTCACTTTAAATTAAATCAAAAGCTAGAAATGATTAAGCTTAGTGAGGAAGGCACTTCAAAAACTGCAGTAGGCCAAAAGCTAGGCCTGTTGCACCAAACAGGTAGCCAAATTGTGAAGATAAAGGAAAAGCTCTTGAAGGAAATTAAAAGTGCTACTCCAGTGAACACACTGGATGTAATAAGATAGCTTAATAACCTTATTGCTGATACGGAGAAAGTTTTTGTGGTCTGGATCATACCAGCCACAGCATTCCCCTAAGCCAAAGCCTAATCCAGAGCAAGGCCCTCTCTCAATTCTGTGAAGACTGAGGGAGATGAGGAAGCTGCAGAAGAAACCTTGAAACTAGCAGAGGTTGGTTCGTGAGGTTTAAGGAAAGAAATCATCTCCAGAACATAAAAGTGCAAGGTGAAGCCACAAGTCCTGATGTAGAAGCTGCAAGTTATCCAGAAGATCCAGCTAAGATAATTTATGAAGGTGGCCACACTAAGCAGTAGGTTTTCAATGTAGATGGAACAGCCTTCTTTTGGAAGATGTCATCTAGGACTTTCATAGCTAGGGAGAAGTAGTCAATGTCTGGCTTCAGAGCTTCAAAGATCAGGCAGACTCTCTCATTAGAGGCTGTTGTAGCTGGTGACTTTCAGTTGAAGCCAGTGCTCATTTACCATTCCAGAAATCCTAGGGGCCTTTAGAATTATGTTGAATCTACTCTGCCTCTGCTCTGTAAATGGAACAGCAAAGCCTAGGTGACAGCACACCTGTTTACAACATGACTTACTGAATATTTTAAGCCCACTGTTGAGACCTACTGCTCCTTCCTTTCAAAATATTACAGGTCATTGACAGTGCACCTGGTCACACAAGAACTCTGATGGAGATGTACAATGAGATTAATGTTTTCATGCCTACTAATGCAACATCCATTCTGCAGCCCATGTATCATGGATCTTATTTAAGAAATATATTTCATAAGGCTATAGTTGCCATAGATAATGATTCCTCTCACGGATCTGCAAAGTCAATGGAAAACCTGGAAAGGATTCCCCATTCTAGATGCCATGAAGAACTTTCATGATTCATGGGAAGAGGTCAAAATATTCAATATCAACATGAACAGGAGTTTGGAAGAAGTTGATTCCAACCCTTATGGATGACTTGGAGGGGGTTCCAAGACTTCAGTGGAGGAAGGAACTGCAGATGTGGTGGAAATAGCAAGAGAACTAGAATTAGAAGTGGAGCCTGAATATGTGACTGAGTTGCTGCAGTCTCATCATAAAATTGTAGCGGATGAACAAAGAAACTGGTTTCTTGAGATGGAATCTTCTCCTGGTAAAGACGCTGTGAAGATTGTTGAAATGGCAACAAAGGATTTAGAATATTACAGAAACTTAGTTGATAAAGCAGTGGCAGGGTTTTAGACGATTGAATCCAATTTTGAAAGAAGTCTTACTGTGGGCAAAATACTATTAAACAGCGTTGTACGCTCCAGAGAAATTGTTCATGAAAGGAAGAGTCAGTCAGTGTGGCAGACTTCATTGTTGTCTTATTTTAAGAAATTGCCAGAACAACCACCACCTCGATCAGTTAGCAATCAGTAACATCAAGGTAAGACCCTCCACTGGCAAAAAACGTTTTGGCTTACTGAAGGCTCAGATGATGGTTAGCATTTTTTAGCAATAAAGTATTTTTAAATTAAGGTATGTACACTGTTTTTTTTCTTTAAAAGACATAATGCTATTGCTCACTTAATAGACTAAACAGGATAAGAGAGGGAATATATACATCATCCCCATTTCTCCTGCCTCTCCTTTATTCTCAAGAAATCACTAATTGGCTTTTTGTCACGTTAGATTGGTTTGTATTTTCTCAAGTTTTATTTAAATGGAGTCATATAGTAAGTGGTCTTTTTTTCTGGTTTCTTTCAGCATAATTATTCAGAGATTCATCTGTGTTGTGTGCATCAATAGTTATTCTCTTTTTTTGCTGAGTAGTAATCTAGTGTATGGATATACTACAGTTTGTTTATCCATTCATCTGTTGAACTCCTGGTTTGTTTCCTGTTTTTGGCTATTACAAAGAAAGCTGCTATGAGCATTCTTGATAAATCTTTGTATAGACTTCTTTTCTCTGGAGTGAAATGGCTGGATTGTATGATAGGTGTATGTTTTAACTGAATAAACTCCCAAACTGCTTTTCAGAGTGATTGTACCATTTTACATTTCTACCAGCAGTGTGTTACAGTTCTCATTCTTCCTTATCTTTGCCATTTTGTATGATCACTCTTTAATTTTAGGCATTCTGGTATGTGTGTAGTGGTATCTCCTCATTGTGGTTTTAATTTGCATTTCCCTAATGGCTAATGATATTGAGCATCTTTTCATGCTTACCTGCCATCTGTGTATCTTTGAAGTACCTGTTCATATATTTTGCCAATTTCATAAAAAATTGGGTTGTTTTCGTTTTATTTTGTTTTAAGAATTCTTTATATATTCTGCAGTCATATGCTCTTCCACTGAGCTATACCCCTGGGAATTCTTTATGTATTTTGTATACAAGTACTCAGATATATGCTTTGCAGCCTGTGGCTTCTTGTCTTTTCATTCTCTTAATAGTATCTTCTAAAGAGTAGAAAATTTTAATTTTGGTAAAGTTTATCATTTTTTCTCTCATGTATTGTGCTTTTGGTGTCATCTAAGAAATTTTTGTATTATTAACATGTATCTGGTATGTATTCCAGATATCATAGTAGTGTACAGCATTTCCCATTTCTAGAGTTCATTTTTTTTGTAATCTCATTCTTCCAGAACTCTGAGATAATCCTTACATTCAGATAGGGGATCAGAAAGTTTATCTTGAACAGAACATTAGTTTTTGTTTAGAATTCAATCTTCATTGGTTTGATACTTGATTTCTAAGCCTATAGCAGATTAAAAAGTACCTTTTCACAAGTAAGACAGGTAATAGACTTCTCTAAGTAGCTATATTTAGATTTTCACTACAGGAGCTCTTCCTTTTTATATATTCTGTAAAAATTGGATTATTATCTGAAAAGCGTGTTCTTCTGTTTATTTCAAGATCCACTCTTAAAGTGTGCTGGCCCTATATTTGCCCACGTACAGTTTATATTTTATATCTTAAAGTTTATTCTTATTTGGAATTAAGTAAAATAATCTTCAAGGGTAGAAAATAGTGCCAATTAAAATTACTTTATTGTTGAAAAGTTGAAAACTAAGTTGAAAAGGCATATGGCACTTTTAATTTTTTGAATACATGGCTGTAAGTACTCATCCTTTGCTTTGAAGCAATCTGAAAAGTTGGCAATAAAATAATTATCTCATATAGATGGATTAAAAAATGTCACAGATGTTCTTAGCTAGTATAATACAAAACAGAAAAGTTTCTATCCCCTTATCCTCAATCTAAATAATAAATGTAAAGGTGGCATACATGCCACCTTTACATTTGAATTCATAATGCTATACTTTTTTATCTGAGACACACTTTTTTTCCCCTTCCCATTTCAAATTTTGGTCCTCTTCTTATAACCAAAAGACATTTAAATTTTTAAATCTTATTCAGCAATCCCACTTAAGGGTATATATCCAAAAGAAATTGAAACAGAGTCTTGAAGAGGTATTTGCACACCAGTGATTATTGCAGCATTATTCAGTAGCCAGGAGGTGGAAGCAACCCAAATGTCTATCAAGTGAATGGGTGAATAAAGAAGATCTGGTATATACATATAGTGGAATGTTACGCAGCCTTGAAAAAGGAAATCCTGTCTTATGCTGTAACAGGTGAACTTTGAGGACATTAGGGTAAATGAAAATGAAATAAGCTGGTCACAAAAGGACAAATACTGTATGATTTCATTCATATGAAATACCTAAACTAGTCAAAATAATAGAAACGTAGAAAGGTGGTGGCCAAGGGTGGTTGCGGGAGTGGGGTAGTGGGAAGGGGGAATAAATGTTTAATGGGTATAGAGTTTCAGCACAACAGTGTGAATATACTTCATACTACTGAGCTGTACACTTGAAAATGGTTAAGATTGTAAATTTAATGTTATGTGTTTTTTACCATGTTAAAAATACTAAAAAATTGGGCTTCCCTGGTGGCGCAGTGGTTGAGAATCAGCCTGCCGATGCAGGGGACACGGGTTTGTGCCCTGGTCTGGGAAGATCCCACATGCCGCGGAGCAGCTGGGCCCGTGAGCCATGGCCGCTGAGCCTGCGCGTCCGGAGCCTGTGCTCCGCAACGGGAGAGGCCACAACAATGAGGCCCGCATACCACAAAAGAAAAAATATATATATACTAAAAATTTTTAAAAAGATACAATGCAGAGCTTCCCTGGTGGCGCAGTGGTTGAGAATCCGCCTGCCGATGCAGGAGACACGGGTTCGTGCCCTGGTCCGGGAAGATCCCACATGCCGCGGAGCAACTAAGCCCGTGAGCCATGGCCGCTGAACCTGTGCGTCCGGAGCCTGTGCTCCGCAACGGGAGAGGCCACAACAGTGAGAGGCCCGCATACCGCAAAAAAAAAAAAAAAAAAAAGATACAATGCAAGTGTCTATGAAAATCCTAGTAAATATTAATCTTATTTGGGGTTCTTTTAGTTGGTGGGGGGGATGTTTAAAATATTTTTCCACACAGTGATTTAATGTTACCCAGTTGTCTCAGCCACCAAACATCTAAAGCTAATGTTGGGTTGATGAAAAGGAATCCAAGTGTGGGAGATGGAGAGAGTCATTAGTCTTCTCTTGAGTCAGAGTCTGCTTCTTGGGTCTGTCCTTTTTCCAGCTATGAGAATTTCAGTACCGTCAAATACCCATAGGCTGTATGAAACAGAATAGAGAATAAGCTACCTCTGTATTAAAATAAGCGTTTATTCAGTGTTAGTTTTTTTTACTGTAATACTTTGGGACCAAGAAATGGATGCTTGGGCTTCCTTGGTGGCGCAGTGGTTGAGAGTCCGCCTGCCGATGCAGGGGACATGGACAGGTTTGTGCCCTGGTCCGTGAAGATGCCACATGCTGCAGAGTGTCTAGGCCCGAAAGGGATGCTTGCCTGGGTCTGCTGGATCCTAACTGAGGAGCTTGCCTGCATATTCTGATATCATCTTTTATTTATTTCTTTCTTAAAGAATTATTTATTTATTTACTTATGGCTGCGTTGGGTCTTTGTTGCTGCACACGGGCTTTCTCTAGTTGCGGTGAGCAGGGGCTACTCTTCGTTGCAGTGCACGAGCTTCTCATTGCGGTGGCTTCTGTTGTCGCAGAGCATGGGCCCTAGGCGCACAGGCTTTAGTAGTTGTGGCTCATGGGCTCTAGAGCGCAGGCTCAGTAGTTGTGGTGCACGGGCTTAGTTTCTCTGCGGCATGTAGGATCTTCCTGGACCAGGGCTTGAACTATGTCCCCTGCATTGGCAGGCGGATTCCCAACCACTGCGCCACCAGGGAAGTCCCTGATGGTATCTTTTAGATCAGTGCTGTTTTAGCTAGACTACCAGTGTCCTGATTGCTCTAGGCAGCCTTTTGCTATTGCTCTTTGTGTCCTGGTGACATTTAGGTATGTGGCAGGTTGCTTATATTTTACTTATATCTTACCTGATCTTTTTAGCAACGTTCTACACAGAAGACTGTTCTTGTACTCAAAGCTTTTATCTCCTTTCAGTTTTTGACACACCGAGGTTTCCTGATTTTCCTCTTTAGCTGGCCTTTCTTTTTCTACCTATGTCATTTAGTTCCATAGCTTCCCTCCCCTGTTTAATTATAAGTATTCTAAAGCCCCTTATTCACATGTCTTATCCATGTATTTTATTTTATTTTTTTATTTAAGAAAGCATAGGTACACAGTTAAAAAACAACTCTCAATTGGTTCTATAAGGTGTGTAGTAGAAAACAGCAGTACCCCACTGTTCTTACAGTATACCACCTTCAGTAAGTCTTAGCTGTTACTTTTGGTATTTGCCTCTGTATTTCTAAATAATATGTATGCTTATACCTGTTGTTTCTGTGTCATCCCCTCCCCTCACTTACATTCTGTTAACTTTCTAGTATGGAGGATAAAGTTGATTTAAAAAAACCCATCTTTTCTTTTTTCTGTCCTTCCATAACAGCCTTGGTTTAAATTAATAAATTTACCTTATTATTATTATTTTAAAAATTGAAGTATAGTTGATTTACAATATTGTGTTAGTTTCAGGTGTACAGCTCAGTGATTCTTTTTTTTTTTTTTTCAGATTATATTCCATTATAGGTTATTATAAGATATTGGGTATAATTCCCTTGTGCTATACAGTAAATACTCATTGCTTATCTATTTTGTGTATAGTAGTTTGTATCTGTTAGTCCCATACCCCTAATTTGTTTCTCCCCCTCCTCCCTCTCCCCTTTGATAACCATAAGTTTATTTTCTGTCTGTGACTCTATTTCTGTTTTGTATGTACATTCATTTGTATTATTTTTAAGATTCCACATATAAGTGATGTTATATAGTATTTGTTTTTCTCAGATTTATTTCACTAAGCATGGTATTCTCTAGGTCTATTCATGTTGCTGCAAATGGCATTATTTCATTCTTTTTTATGGCTGAGTAATATTCTATTATATACACACACCACATCTTCTTAATCAGTCATCTGTTGATGGGGCACTTGGGTTGCTTCCATGTCACATTTACCTTATTGCTATTTCTAGTAGCAAGCCAAGAAACATATTACATATATTTACTTTAAAAATTTTCCTGATGTTAATTGCTTTTTATCATTTTATTATTGACAAGTTTTAATACATTGTATTATTTATTTTTTGGCTGTGTTGGGTCTTCATTGCTGCGCGTGGGCTTCCTCTAGTTGCAGCGAGCGGAGGCTACTCTTCATTGTCGTGCGTGGGATTCTCGTTGCGGTGGCTTCTCTTGCTGCGGAGCACGAGCTCTAGGTGCGTCGGCTTCAGTAGTTGCAGCACAAGGGCGCAGTAGTTGTGGCTTGTAGGCTCTAGAGTGCAGGCACAGTAGTTGTGGCGCATGGGCTTTGTTGCTCCGCGGCATGTGGGATCTTTCTGGACCAGGGATCAAACCCGTGTCCCCTGTATTGGCAGGTGGATTCTTAACTACTGCACCACCAGGGAAGTCTCTTTTCCTCTGTTTCTCAAGTACATTGTATAATCTGTCAGTTTTGGATAATTTCCTTTCCTATAGCTTTCCTAGTGTCCTCCTCTCTCTTTCTTTATTATTTGGCTTTTCATCATCTTTGGAAGAAGTGGGTCTTCACTCTTGTGTTGTATTTGTTTCTTAGATGACTCATTTTTCTCTGTTTTTCTACCTTCTTGATTGAGAGTTTGTCTGGTAAAGAATATTATTTTGGGAATAACTTCCCTTGAATTCTGAAATAATTCTTTCTTTCCCTTGTAACTTTCTGTTTAGGGTGATCCATTTTGTATGTAATATGATTTTTTTTCTTTTTAACTTTTCATTATTTTTCCCACAACTTTTAGGATTGTGTTCTAAAAAATCATGGTGATGGCCTTGGTCTGTCTGAAAATTTGTGTCTTTCAGGTCTGGTTTGGCTCAAATTTTTCATTATTTGATGTTACCTTCATAGAAAAAAAAATTAGTTTCTTCCCATTCTTACATGTGTCTGTTTGGTGAAATTACTAGTAGGTGGCCTAACTAGTATGGAAATCTCTGATGGTTTAGAATGATGACCCTGCCATGTGACTTGGGGATAGATATATGAATAAGAATTAGTTCCAGCTAGGGAGAGAAGTGATAGAGGCAGACATGTTAAGGGAGGGGGAGGTGACATGGAGCAACTGATTTTGTGTATGATAGAATTCTAGAAGAGAATAGGTCCTATACAGATGACTCAAGAAAAAAGAATCATTTTGGCATAGTAGACCTTATAAACCAAATGTTGAGGAAGAAATTATTCATGACACTGGTTAAAGATGGTAAGGAAGGCTTTATTCAAGGTGGACTACTGCTGTAGGTATAGGGACCCTGCAGTGGGGGAGAAAGATTGGATTTAACTGAATACAACATGGTTAAATGGGGATGTATAGCCAAGGAACAGGGTGGGAGTCAGTTGCTGAAGGCAGTCCAGGGTGATCAGACATCACTGGGGGGATGATGGAAGATGGGGATTCTGGCTAAACCAGTTTAGCAGGACTCTTGCTAATATTGGACAGTGCAGAGACAAACGTGGAAGTCCAAATGTTGAGACCTAGTTGAAAAAGAGCTCAAAGCAGCCTAGAGTTTGCACAGGGAAAGAATCTTTGTCACAATGCACGGAGCTAAGAAAATGTGATATATCTAGGGAACTATTGGGGGGCAGTGGGGAGCAAGGATTTGGTAAGGATGCTTGGTGGCACTGTATAATGGAAGGCCTTACATTTTCTAGGCGAGTAGTCTTTGACCTTTCCCCCCTGCATTATAGTGTACATAATACCTGGCATTTTCTGGGACTGCACAATCCTGGAAAGACATCTCTTTTACTTAGTAAAACATAATGGCACGCAAGAGGGGCAGTGTTATGTATTGACTACCATGTGTACACACACAGCTTATTCTAAGTGATTTGTGGTACAACATTTAAAATGTGTTCATAAAGAATCTAGCATTTAGTTTTTGAAAGAACAAAACGCATGTACCTCTAGTAAAGCCTAGGGAGAGGGCAAAAGAGAGCAGAAATATAAAACATCAGGAATGAGAAAGGGATAGAACCATAGTTAGTTACAAATAGAATATGATGTACAGCCAAACAGTAATTAACTTTAAAATCTTAATGAAACAGATGGTTTGTGACAAAGATGCAAATTATGAATTATGATTCATAAAGTTCACAGTGGTGGTAGATACATGTTTTCCAAAATTCTAGTTTTTGCTTGAAATCTTAAATTGTGGTATTAATTTATTTAGTGCTTACAGTAAATCCTATGTTATTGGTATAAAATATTCCTATTTTTCAAAGCATAGAGAGATTATTGACTTGGCTAAGGCCACACAGTACAAAGCTAAAATTCAAAACCTACCCACTCAGATTCTAGAGCCCACACTTTTTTAATCCATTGTACTTAGCTCTGATGGCATTAAAAAGGGTAAAGCATTTAGATACTTTGGCACTATAAATACCATTAGTAACTTACAGGGCCCACTGTGGAGCCTTAGGCTCAAAAGTCATTCAGACAAGTAAGGCCTGATTAGGTCACACTTGATGTCACATTGACACAGAAGGATATCAGACAGTAAACAGCATGTCAGCGGAGCAGTGACAGGCATTCCTCTTCTGTGGGAATCCTTGCAGTTCTGTCCAGGGGTTAGTTTTTGGCTCATGAAGTGACAGCTCTGGTGTGAGAGAATGAGACTCACATAGGTGGGTGCAAAGCTACTCTAGTAGTTTCCTGTGGCTGATTGTGACAGATTACCACAAATTGGGTGGTTTAGGACAACAGAAATTTATTCTCTGACAGTTCTGGAGGCCAGAAGCCTGAGATCAAGGTTGGCAGGGGCAGGGCAACACTCTGGAGGCTCTAGTGGAGAATCAGCTCCTTTCACATCTTTTGCCATATAAGGTCATCTTTTGTTCAGTTCACCACACCTGGTTTAGAACACACTTATCACACCACACACATAGCACACACATCCACACTCCCATCCCAAATAGGAACCAGTATATTTTCTAAATTTTATGGGCATACTGCTCTTGCAGTTTCTGTAGAGACATGCCCAGTTAAAGGAGGCCCTATACTGAGGGATTCCCAAAGCTGTGGCATCCTACCAGATATTTGTAGTTCATTTTCAGTACTCTCACTCTAGGTTTATTTCATTAATCAGGTAATTGTTACCATAATCAGTGTTGCTAGGAACACAATTGACATTCCACTCTTTATCAGGTTTTAAAAATAAAAGAAGTAGTTAACCCAAGGTCAGATTTGTCCCTAGAGGAGGAAGGGTTTGGTTGACTTTTTACTCACAGTAAGATATTACTTAGAACATACCATAAGTGATTACTATATATTGTTGTGTCATAACCTTTCATGATTTATTGATACCGCCATAGGCTTTGGGAGTAGCAGTGAGTTGATGATGATATACTGAGTTCGTCCGTTCTCTACCTCCCTCCCTTTCTTTTTGTCTTTCTGCCTCCCTCCCTCCCTCCCTCTCCTTCCTACTGTCTGTCTGTCTTGAATTGTAAGATTTGTTTCAGAGTTTATAGATACTAAAATGACACTGTAGCCCCTGAATAGGGAGGACATGTTGTTAATGGATTGGAGAAACACAGGTGGTAACATTTTGGTTTGGGGCAGTTCAATGAGCATGAAAGAAGGAAAAGGAGAGCACTTCCAATTATTATTACAAATGTCAACACATTTTATTACATAATATCAAAAAATTGTATTCATTAATATTACCACCAGTCTCATCAGAAAAGCCTTTTGAGTTTGGGGAAGCTGTCAGGTTCACCGTGGAGGTAGTTTTCCAAAATACTGATTTTTGTTTGAAATCTCAAGTTTGATCATTGACAATAAATAACTGTTAGTTTTCTTGAAATGACAGACTCATTTCATTCATTTTTGAGAAAATGTCTTCCAGTACCTAAGTCCGAATAAACATAGTTTGTCAGTCATTCTTTTGAGTAAAAAAATGGTGTTCCATGAAAAAACAGGCTAGTTCAGTTTACAACTTAAACAATCGCACATGTACGTACCCTCAATATAGCCATTGTACTTAGTATGGAGTAGAATGCTTTAAATGAAGTTCCCATTTTGCCACAAAGATTATTAAAATAATGTGTGGTCAAGGGTTGACATTTAATGAAATGATTTTTACTGCTTCATCAAAGATATTCTTATATGAAACTGGCGTTAAAAAAAAACCCTATAGGGCTTCCCTGGTGGCGCAGTGGTTGAGAGTCCGCCTGCTGATGCAGGGAACATGGGTTCGTGCCCCGGTCCGGGAAGATCCCATGTGCCGCGGAGTGGCTGGGCCCGTGAGCCATGGCCGCTGAGCCTGCGCGTCCGGAGCCTGTGCTCCGCAACGGGAGAGGCCACAACAGTGACAGGCCCATGCACCGCAAAAAAAACAAAAACCAACCAAACAAAAAAAACCCTATAAGTGCTTGGTGGTGAAGAATATGTGATTTCTAGTTCAGTTTGGTGCCTTTGGTGCCTCTGCCTTGACTTCCGCTAAGGTGCCAGCAGTTTTACTTACCATTACTTTTGCATCATCAGTATGTGTTAATAGAGTTAAAAAAAAGAAATAATATCTTAGTATTATAATGAAAATAATTTTGCATTAGCAGACCTCCTTAAAGTGTTTAGGAGACTCCCAGTTGTCTGTGAACCACACTTTGAGAATAGCTGCCTTAGGGTTACAGCATGCATTTTTAACTTATTAAAGCCTAACTGATACATTTTCTTCTCTTTTCTTGGGCAATGCAAGATTCTTAGAGCCTTTAACGTTCTCCCTTCCTTCGTTCCATTGTTGTATATATTAACTCAACATGTTTTAAATACAAAACATTGTTAAGGTTGTCACCCACATGCTTAACGTTTTCTTTGCTTGTCATTTCTTTCTGAATCTCTTGACATTCCTTTTGAGATCATTTTTGTTTTCTTCATGTGGGTCTGCTGTATTCATATGTCTGAAAATGTCTTTATTTCACCTCATTAAGTATGTGTTGAGGTTTTGTTGTTTTGCAACTGGGCTTCCAGTTTTTCCACCACCTTTTGTTGAAAAGACAATCCTTTTCTTTTTTTTTTTTTTCGGTATGCGGGCATCTCACTGTTGTGGCCTCTCCCGTTGCGGACGCGCAGGCTCAGCGGCCATGGCTCACGGGTTTAGTTGCTCCGCGGCATGTGGGATCTTCCCGGACCAGGGCACGAACCCGTGTCTCCTGCATCGGCAGGCGGATTCTCAACCACTGCGCCACCAGGGAAGCCCGACAATCCTTTTTCTATTGAATTATCTTTGTATCTTGTCGAAAACAGTTGCCTATATTTGTATGGGTCTGTTCCTCAGTTTTCTATGTTGTTCCATTGATCTCCGTTTGTTCTTTCCTCAGTACCACACTGTCCTGGTTATTGTTGCTTGCTATATTGTCTTGAAATTGTGTAATATGAACCTGCTGACTTGTTCTTTTTCAGCATTGTTTTGGCTTTTCTAATTCCTTTTCTTTCCATATAATTTTTAGATCAGCTTGTTGGTATATACAAAACTTGCTGGGATTTTGATTGGGATTGCATTGACTCTATATATAAAATTAGGGAGAATTGATATATTAACGTTTTCTATTTTGTGAACATGGTATTTCTCTGATTCTTTAGATATTCTTTGATTTCTTTCATCAGCATTTTGTTGTTTTCCATACACAGATCCTATACATATTTTGTTAGATTTATATCTTAAGTACTTCATGGGGGGGTGCTATTGTAAATGGTATTAAGTTTTTTCCCCCCAAATTCCAACATTGCTGGTATATAGGGATACAAGTGACTTTGTTTATTGACGTTGAATATTACACTTATCAGTTCAAGCAATTTAAAAAATTTTAACTTTAGCTTATCACAGCCTACCTTCAAGTTATACCATGTCATGCATAGTGTTGACCTTACAAGGATATACTTCATTTCTCCCATCCTGGTCTCTTGTAATATTGTCATACATTTAACTTCTCCGTGTTATAAACCCCACAGTACATTGTTACTGTTTTTACTTTAAATGGCTTCTTTCTAAAAATAAACTTTGTTGAGGTATAATTTACATATATTTAATTTCACCTGTTTTAGGTATTTGATGAGTTTTAAAAAATGTTTTATTGAAGTATAGTTGATTTACAATGTTGTGTTAGGTGTTTGGTGCATTTTGACTAGTATATACACTATGTGGTCTTTTGAGACTGGCTTCTTTTACTCAGCATAATACCTTTGAGGTTCATCTGTGCTATATCAACAATTCATTCTTTTATATTGCTAAATATTGTGTAGATGTACCACAGTTTATCCATTTACTTGTTGAAGAATATTGTAATTGTTTCCAGTTTTCATTGATAATGAATAAAGCCACTATAAACATTGTGTACAGGTTTTGGTATGAACGTAAGTTTTTTTCTTCTCTAGGGTAAACACCTAGGAGTGGGATCATCAAGTCCTGTGATAAATGTATGTTTAACTTCATACTTAATTGTCGAACTGTGTTCTAGAGTGACCGTACCATTTTACATTTTTACCAGCTGTTCTGCATCCTCATTAACATATGGTATTGTCACACTTTAAAATTTTCATGAACTTTAAATAAATAAGCTACAAGGATATTTTGTACAAAATAGGGAATTTAACCAATATTTTATAATAACTATAAATGGAGTATAACCTATAAAAATTGTGAATCACTGTGTTGTACACCTGTAACATGTAATATTGTACATCAGCTTTATCTCAAAAAATTTCATGAACTTTGAGGGCATTATGCTAAGTGAATAAAGTCAGGCAGAGAAGGACAAATACTGTATGATCTCACTATATGTGGAATCTAAAAAAGTCAAACTCAGAAGCAGAGTGTAGATTGGTATTTGCTGGGGGGGGGGGGGGGATGTTGGCCCAAAGGTACAAACTTCCAGTTATAAAATGAGAAGTAATGTGTAGCAGTACAGTTAATAATACTGTATTGTATACTTGAAAGTTGCTTGGAGAGTAGATCTTAAATATTACCACCAAAAAAAAAAAAAGTGACTACGTGAGGTAATGGATATGCTACCTAATCTTATTGTGGTAATCATTTCACGATGTAGACCTATATCATGTTGTATACCTTAAACTCACACAATGTTGTATGTTAATTATATCTCAATAAAGTTGGGGAAAATAGCCATTTAAATAGGTATGTAGTGGTATGTTGTGGTGTTAGTTGATTTCTGTAGCTTTATAGTACCTCTTAAAATTGGGTCATGTGAGTCTTCCAACTTTGTTCTTTTTCCAAAATTGTTTTGGTTATTCTAGTTTCTTTACTTTTATGTATGAATTAAAAAAAATTTTTTTTGGCGGTACGCGGGCCTGTCACTGTCATGGCCTCTCCCGTTGCGGAGCACAGGCTCCAGATGCGCAGGCACAGCAGCCATGGCTCATGGGCCCAGCCACTCCGCGGCATGTGGGATCCTCCTGGACTGGGGCATGAACCCACGTCCCCCGCACTGGCAGGCGGACTCCCAACCACCACGCCACCAGGGAGGCCCTTACATATGAATTTTATGATCAGTCCATCTGTATCTACAAAAAAAAAATACTGCTAGGATTTTAGTTCTCATCTTACTGAATCATCCAGTTCATGAACATGGTATCTCTCTGCGCTTATTTGGGCCTTGAGTTTTTTCATCACTGTTTTGTAGTTTTCAGCATACAGATTCTGCTGCCCATATTTTGTTAGAATTATACCTACATGTTATCATGTTCCTGGAGCTATTATAAATGGTATTTTAAAAATTTTGTTTCCAATTATTCATTGTTAGTGTATAGAAATACAATTTATTTTCTGTATGTTGCTCTTGTGTCCTGTGACCTTGTTGAACTTGCTTATTACTTCTAGGAGTGTTTTTTATCCTCCCAGTAGATTTTGGGGTCAGTTGTGTTTTAAGGAGACGTTAAAAAAAAGTAAGAAAAATGTCTTTTATAATTACTTGTGCAGCTCTTATTTCTGGTGGTCTTCATTCTGTATTCTGTGTAAAGGTTTATTTCTGGTATAATTTTACTTCCACCTGAGAATTAAAAGAAAACATTTCTTAGACTATAGGTAGGTCTGCTGATGTTGAATTCTTTTCAGCCTTTGTATATCTGAAGAAGTGTACTTTCATCATCTTTTTTTGAAAGATATTTCTACTGATTATAGAATTGTAGGTTGACATATTTATTTTCCTTTCAGTAACTATAAAGATGTTGTTCCACCTTATTCTAGCTTACATTGATTTGGGCAAGAAAATTTCTCATAGCTGTACTGCAGCCTGAAAAGCAGTAAGCTTGGGATAATTTTAGGGCTCACATCCTTTGTTTTCCCTTGTCAAGGATTATTGTCATGTGTTCTCTGATATTCAGTGTGTGAAAACCTTTGTTTCATACAGTTTCTCTGGTTTATTAGTCATGTCATTCAGGAATAAATTTGGTCTGTTTCACTGCATCTTGGTGGGAAGCAGAAATTCAAAGACTTAAGAAATTAAATCTCAAAATTCTGTATAGAATGGAGGATTGAGATATCAAGAAGTGTGTCATTCCGGTAATTCAAGTGTGTGTCTTGTGTGGAGAAGCTAGATTTTAGGTTTCCCCTGAGATAAGTGGGCTGGTATTTATTTCATTGATTTAAAATAGAAATTTGAATATGAGCTTATTAGAGACTTAAACTGAAATAGTATTTCGGACAGTTTTCATACTTTATATGAAAATATTTTCAGTGAGTATTTAGTGTTAAGACAGCTTTCTTTTAAATTCAGATTTTTGGTAAAATATTCTTTCAGGATTGGTTTTTCAGATGAACCTTTCAGTGGAGCATATTGTTAGAAGAGCCACTAATTATGGAAAATATTTGAATTTGCTTAACCTTTTATTAGTTTTACTCTTTCAGTTACTGAGTCAAAAAGCCTTTCGGGTCATTGGAAAAATTTATACTTAGGATAGAGCAGGGTTATCTTCTAGTGGTTTAGTAGACATGAGCCCTTATGACTTATCTGAGGAGTGGGTAATGTACCTGTTTGCCCCTTGATCTTTATTAATCAGCAAACAATTTGGTTGTGTTTTGTTTTATTGCTCATTCTTTCATTTTGTGGATCATAGTGGCAGATCAAGTTTCCCCCAGTATTTTTTTTTTACATTGAATGTTTTTTCTTACTGATTCTTTGGAGTTTTGTATATTCTGAATATGAATGGTTTGTTACTATATGTGCTGAAGGTATATTTTCCAAGTTTGTGACTTGCCTTTATATTTGTCAGTTTTGTTCTGTTTTGATAAACCTGAAGTCCCAAACATTGATGTAGTTTAATAACCTTTTCCCCCCATGACTTGCATTTTTTGGTCTATTTTTAAAGAATTCCTGCCCTATCCTTTTGTCCAAAACATTTTACTGTGCTTTTCTTCTTAAATTTTGCCTTTTATTTCGGTCTTTAAATCCATTTGAAATAGGTTTTTGTATGTGTAGATGTAGGAGTCTAGTGTTTGCTTTTTTTCCTTCTTTTTCCCATTAGAAGCCTCTCACCGCTGCAGCCTCTCCCGTTGCGGGACACAGGGCGCAGGCTCAGCGGCCGTGGCTCACGGGCCCAGCCGCTCCGCGGCACGTGGGATCCTCCCGGAGCCGGGCACGAACCCGTGTCCCCTGCATCGGCGGGCGGACCCTCAACCACTACGCCACCAGGGAAGCCCCCTAGTTTGCCCATTTTTGTTCACGTTTCCATACATATGAAAGTGTGTTTCTGAGCTCCTTATTTGGTTACTAAATATTTGTATTAATGTACCAGTTCTCTTTATTTCTGAATCTTTATTGTAATTCATGGTAACTGGTACCGTGCCAACTTTCTTTTGGTTATATTTGTGTAGTATTTCTAAATCTTTTTTTATATTTTAGATATGTCTAATAAATTGTATAAATCTGGACTTAAAAATCTATTGATAGCCTTTTTTTCTTACCTCGCATACTTATTCCATTTATATTTGTTGTGATTAATTGCATTAAACGATATTCATTTTAACATATCTACATATTGATCATTTTCTTTGCTCGTCTTTTATCCCCCTCT
This sequence comes from Kogia breviceps, assembly GCF_026419965.1. NCBI lineage: Eukaryota > Metazoa > Chordata > Mammalia > Artiodactyla > Physeteridae > Kogia > Kogia breviceps. The sequence continues at coordinate 95,611,131 of NC_081330.1, read as the reverse complement.
TTATATGTAGTGACTTTTTGAATATGAAGAACTTATTTTCCTTGGAGCTGTAGAAATTCTTTTAGGCCACGAATATGATAGTAGTATGCTTCAGTTTGGCCTTTACTTTGGATTGTTATTAGTTGAGGACTGCGTATAAATTCTTGCCTGAAGTTTGTTTTACCCAGGTCAAGTGAATTCAGACTTTTGGTTACAAATACGCAGGAGATTTTCTTCTCCAGTCATTGCCATTATGGGACAGGCAATTTTCTTTGTCCTTCAAGACCAGTTTTAAAATAAAATTTAAAAAATTGTTTTATTATCATATTTTTAGTTACATTGAGGTTGAAGGTCTAGCCCATTGAGGTCTCAGTGTTATGAGGAGGGTGGCTTATTTGACTGCTCTTCTTGGGTAGCCCCTAGGCTTTGTGTTCTATCCCTGAATGAGACCTCTAAACCCATCACTCAGGTTTACACAGACTTTTAAAATGTCCTCAGTGCAAAAAGTTGCTTCACTACTCTCTCTACCTCTGCCTCTCTTAAGTCTCCCCCTTCCTCCAGCCCAGTCTTCCTAACTTTCTCATTTGGTCAAGTTCATAGTAAGAACCTTGTGTAAGTCCCACTGCCACCATGTTTTGTCTAACATTTTTAGTTTTCAGCAGAGTGGTTGTCCAGGTTGCCTGAAGTGGGAGTACTTCCTAATTCTTTTCATTTTATGGCACACATGCAAGAATGATAGTTTCTACTAATTGCTGGGAGAAACTATTGAAGGCACTTAAGGTACAATCAATGAACAGGTTGATAGTTCATGAAAGAAGTAGTAACTTCAGCCAATAAATATTTGGAAAAAAGTAATTAAAGAACTGAAAAAGATCACTGCTGGTGGAACATTATATTGGTTCATTTTTGCTAGTGGGACTGTCAAAAGCTTAAATTGTGCCTCCCATTCAACTGTGAGGAAGTTACCTTGAAGAAATATAAATTGGCCAAATTATGTTCGTTGGGTAATAGTAATAGTAAAAACTTGGTTAACAACCAGATACTCTTCAGTAGAAACTAATTATGGTTTAACCATTATTAAAATGATTTGCAGATGTTAATTTTGATGTAGATCTGTATACTTTGATACGGTAAGCAGTTAATGATATATAGAACGAAGGAAATAGTTTATAAACTGCATACAAAGATTTGTACTATTTGTTTATATAGTCATCCATCGATATCCAAGGGGGATTGGTTCCAGGACCCCTACGCATACCAAAATCCACAGATGCTCAGTTCCTTTATATAAAATGGCATAGTACAGTTGGCCCTTATATCAACAAGTTCTGTATCCATGGGTATGGAGGGCCGCCGACTCTGCATAGAGAAAAGTCTGGAAGAATATATTCAGATAGATTAAAACTTTTTTTTTTTTTTTTTTAAAGCACTACCTTTGGGGAGGGGCCTTTACTGTGTTGCAGTTTTCCTAGTTTTAGGATCGTTCATTTATTTAATAAATAAATTCTAATTGCCGACTACATATTAGAAGTTGTGGAATTCAAAGTAGATTATTTTCAGTGGAGCTCATGGTAATAAATGTGATGTCCCGCTCCCCCCCCCCCCCCAGTGAAGTGCTTACTCCTTCCTTTTTTATGCATTTATCATTTTAGAAATGTGTATAAGGCAAATGAATGCATAATTTGCTGATAAAGATATTAAAGCAAGCATTCATGTTATAGCAGGCATAATAATATTTTACAAACTTGATCAAGATTTGGTCTACATCATCTTGTTGTATTGATAGATGGCTTTCTTTCTGTTTGTGTATTTTGGGAACTCTGAATTAAATGTGTACAGCCGAAGTGATGGGGAGAATGATTGCTTGTAAGATTGTCTGTCTACCTCTAGACAAATAGAAGACTGGAGTAGCAAGCAAATGAAGTAAAAAAAAAATGGGAAGTAAAGCCTACTGCTTTACATGGGAAATCACAGGATTATTCTGGGCTTTATTCACAGAGGTCATTCTGCTGAAATTTTATCTCATACTCTCCTTGCCTCCAAGTTTGAAATGTACATTCTTTTAAAGATTATCCAAGACTTAATTCACATGTTTATAAATGTACTTTAGTATAACTGTGCAATCTTACATTTAGCATGATACAGAAAAAAATATTTGGAAAATAACTTGGCTGTTTTGACACAACAGCTTTTAAAAAATTTCATGTTGGGGGAATTCCCTGGTGGTCCAGTGTTTAGGACTCTGAGCTTCCACTGCAGGGGGCATGGGTTTGATCCTTGGTCGGGGAACTAGGATATCCTGCAAGCCACGTGCCATAGCCAAAAATCAATCAATAAAATAAAATAAAAATTTCATGTTGGTCTTGGGCGTGTATACATGCATGTGTAGTAATGTAGGATTCACTAGTTCATTTGGCTGCATGGGTCAACAATAAAGGTTTTAGAGTTAGTAAACTAGCAACTTGCTGATGGTTGAGACAGTACAGCCTAGTTTGCTTTGTTGCATCTGTATTTGGCATTCTGTGCCAGTTATACTAAAGAGAGAAAATAATAGCACTAGGTGAACTAAGGAGATTCAGAAGAGAAAAGAAATAGGGTGAAACCATTTAACATTTTCCAGATAATACGCCACATTTTGTTTGAAATGGTATATTATCATTTATATGTATGGGCAGTAGTGTTTTTCTGCCACTGGTGGCTTTTGTGTGTTTTTTTTTTTTTTTTTCTGGTACACGGGCCTCTCACTGCTGTGACCTCTCCCGTTGCGGAGCACAGGCTCCGGACGCGCAGACTCAGCGGCCGTGGCTCACGGGCCCAGCCGCTCCGCGGCATGTGGGATCCTCCCGGACCGGGGCACAAACCCGTGTCCCCTGCATCGGCAGGCGGACTCTCAACCACTGCGCCACCAGGGAAGCCCACCACTGGTGGCTTTTGAATATGGGAATTTGATTTTTTTTTTTTTTTGTCTTGCTGTTGATTTTTTTTTTTTTAATGTGTGTGTCTTTTTTTTGGGGGGGGAGGCAATAATGATGATTGCTTTTTATATGATTTAAAATAAAACAAGATGAGAAAACATGGTAAAGAACTTAGGCTAAATCTTCCTTGTGGGATGGTGGGGATAGGAACTGGCGGCCTTATGTGTTGCTTTTGTGTTTGGTGTAGAGGTAGAGTTGTGGAAGGAGCTGTGTGTTGGAGCGGAAGAGGAAGAGCTGCTTATGGAGGTCCTTTTTCTTGCAAATGACTTTAAGTCTCTAGGCATGGCCTGAGTTGCACACCTTACTGCTCAGAGGCTCTGCAGCCAAAATGTTTGAAGCCACCCCTGCTAGTTAGTAGTTCAGTGACCTTGAACACAGGATTTACGTTGTCTATGCCTCAGTTTTCTTATCTGTGAAGTAGGGTCTCCCTATCTCATAGAATAATTGTGAGGATTAAATGAATAAGTATATGTGAAGTGCTTAGAATAGTGCCTGGTACGCATCAAGAGCTCAGATATTAGCTATCAGCACTTGAATTATGAAATTATCTAGTTTGATTTCAATAGTGTAGTTCTGTGAGAATGTTTTGCATTAGCAAAGCATTTTCAATAGTTTATTTGAAAAGAATGGTACTTAAGGTGCTAGTTTCTTGAATGATGCTGATATACTCATTAGCATCCAGCATATCCACTGAATGCAGAGTCCAGAGAGGCTGAGAAATCCAGGATCCATGCTGATGTGCTTGAATTTTGTTAACTGACTTTGTTGTGATGCAAAAGATGTATATTAGTTGAAAAGTGGAGTGAGGGAGATAGGGTAGAGTAACAGATGTATAAGTTCTTGTATCTTCTCTAAAATGTCAGGTATGGGTGACAGTTAATTAGATTTCTTTTAATTTCCCTTTATCCTGTTGGTATGTATTAATGATTATTTCATTAGGCAGCTTTTTTGTTTGTTTGTTTGATTTAAATGAGGAAAGAGGGCTGCATACTCATTTATTTCTTAATAAGAATTCTCAGAGGCAATCAGTTCTGGGCTGCTCTGGAACTCTACTGTTCCAGGAACTTGGGCTCTGTTTTCCTACTCTCCATCCCCAGCTTGTGACTTTACCATCTGGCTGATTTCTAGCTAGGGGGAGGAGGGGTTGAAGCAGAACATGTCCTTTCCTTGTATCCCATTGGCCAGAACTTAATCACCAGGCCACACCTACAAGGATGGCTGGGGAACCCAGTATTTATTCTGTGTCAACGTATGTCTAATTAAATTTAGAGTTTCTATGAACAGAGAAGAAGAGGAGAAAGGATATCAGGGACTCCTATAATCTGAAGCAAGTTACAGAACAGTGTTTATATAAATATGTAAATATTAGTACTAAGGTGGGAAAAATATATGTGCTTGCATCTGCACAAAATAATCTTGAATATAGTAAGAAATTTTTACATTTGTTGCATCTGGGAAAGGGGACTGGGTGGCTGGGGTTAGGATTGGGAGAGAGACTTTTCACTACATACCGTTTAGAATTGGTGATGTGTAAATTTTAACTTTTCAAAAGTAGTAAATGAAATTAAAAAGAGAAGAACGGGAAGTCTGAGATATAAGTTCAGGAATGGATGTCATTAAGAATCAATAATATTATCATTTTAAGTGTGTAACCCTTCCTTCATTAAAAAAATGGCATGTTGAAATTTCAAAAAATGGTTTAGACTCAGGTACTTTCAACCCTTTCAGATTCCTAAACAGGCAAAGGCATTGCGAGTACCTGGAAAGGGGAAGAATTCTGATTTAGGAGGCATATTTCTGGGAAGGATATCAGCTTTAATGATGCAGACATTTTTATGGTTTTGAGGGAGGAGGTCAAGATAGTATGTTTATTTAGAAATTCTGGAAATTGAAAGTGAATAAAATGTAATCACGGAATCAAGTCAGGAGAGATGCATTCACATATATATATGTGTGTTTGTATGTGGTTATGTATTATATATAATATTACACATTGTGTGCTTATATCCGAGAAGCTCAAGGAATCTTTAAAAAATGCAGCTCAGAATTGTATCCAAAGTAAGAACTCTCCTTTTTACCCCCCACTAAGATACCTTAGTAGTTTATGCTTTAATTCTTTGATATGAGCCAAAGAAAGATGGCCCATTTAATTTTTGGCATATTTAAGTTTTTCTCCTTTCTGATTGAACTGAATTAAACTTGTTTGTAAATTATACCCATTCATTGGTCTGATGTCTGGAACTACCCAAAGTGCAATTAATCTTCTCTCCTAAGTGACAGCTTCTTAACTATTTGAGTAAAGGTAAGGCATCCCTCCCTGATGATTCTCCTCAACTAAACTCAGTTAAAATCATTTTCACATGATAATTTTTCCATCTTTCACCAAACTTGTAACCTTCTTTATGTTACCACCTATTAAAATGTGGCACTCAGAACTAAAGATAATTTTGGAGATCTGGTCAGAGCAGACTTTGGTGAGCTGATTATTGGTGTTGATTTGCGTAATATGCTTCATTAATTTGGACCATGAATACATTTTTAGTAGCCCTATTTCATGGATGACATGTTGACCTGTAGTCTGCTTCAATCCCTAATCCTTTGTAAGTAGTCAGCTGCTAAACCATCTTTTATGTCTGTGGCTGTTTTTAGGAATTATGGGCAGGACTACATGCTTGCTTTTATTATATTCAACCTAAAAGTTTGGTTCATTTAAAATATCAGTGATTTATATCTTAATGGAAATGAGTTTAAATAAGTAATAAGAGTAATCCTTAGCATCCTGACTTGCAGCTCTTACGAAATGGAAGTTTAGGACAAAGAAGAGAGGGTTATTCGAGAACCTAAAATAATAACATGACATTGTTTCATTAATTCAAGAAATGTATATTGAACCCCTATCATGTGATCATGGGTTGGGATATAGCCCTTCCCCTGGCGGAGCTTACAGGTGAGGGAGGCAGTAAGCATCTGGGAACCTGATAGAAGAGGAAGGGCTTCAGAATGGGAGCCACCAAACTAGGACTGTGTTGAGATTCTGTCTCTGGGCATTCATGGCAGGCATTACAAAGAAAGAAAGAGAAAAAAAATGAAACCATTTGGGGTATTTAAATCTACATTAGTTTTCTCTACCATTTGTATGTCACCCAACTACTTCAGCTAATCTTTCTTTTTTTTCTTTTTTTTTTTGCGGTACGCGGGCCTCTCACTGCCGTGGCCTCTCCCTTTGCGGAGCACAGGCTCCGGACACGCAGGCTCAGCGGCCATGGCTCACGGGCCCAGCTGCTCCGCGGTATGTGCGATCTTCCCGGACGGGGGCACGATCCCGTGTCCCCTGCATCCGCAGGCAGACTCTCAACCACTGCGCCACCAGGGAAGCCCCTCAGCTAATATTTCAAATTGGAAAAAACCCCGCATTTGTTTAGATGTTGCCTGTACTTAACAATTCTAAAATAGTAACAACTCATTTTAGCTAGGGATTGACCAAGTTTATCATAAAAGACTTTAATGCTTAACATAAAAAAAACCAAATTATTTACATGTCTGTGTTTATGAGCGGTAATCTGTCAAGGTTTAGAAATAGCGGGTAATGATAATATTACTATTCTGAGATAACTGGTTTTTCAAATAATAAAAACAAAGCAACTACCGAGCACAAATTATATTGAACATTGTGGAAAATGGCACCGTAATGGGAGGAAGACATCCAGTCTCTCTCCTTAGCTGGGAGAATCTTTACTCTCCTTTGATTCTAGTATTTAATGATTAACTGTTTATTTCCCTTCGCAATGTTTTTTTTTTTTTCAAGTAGGTGGTATCGATTATAGATGTGTAAGCCACTAACTATAAACAACTATAGGATTTTAAAGTGATTTTTGTCATTGGAGAAGGTGCTCTGTTGAATGATGATGATCTAGTACAAATGATTTTCATTCACATTTCTGACTATCCTTACACTAAAGATAGTATGAATCCTGGAGGAAAGCATAATAATTTTTAAGTTTAATTATGAAAAATTGTAAAATGAACAAAATAAAAAGTTTCCGTATGGCTGGACTATAGACTTTCTATTTTTACCATTTGTTTTATATTCTAGTTGTTTTTCTCTGCATATGTGTACAAAACCATACCTACCCTATATGGGGATGATTTTATTTGTGCACATTTAAAATGAAAAAAACACAACAACAAAAGCAAGAATATAAAAGTAACCCTTTTAGAATGTTAAATTGATACAGCCACTATGGAGAACAGTATGGAGGTTCCTTAGTAAACTGAAAATGGAACTGCCATATGACCCAGCAATCCCACTACGGGGCATATACCCTGAGAAAACCATAATTTAAAAAGAGTCATGTAGGGCTTCCCTGGTGGCACAGTGGATAAGAATCTGCCTGCCAATGTAGGGGACACTGGTTTGATCCCTGGTCCCGGAAGATCCCACATGCCGTGGAGCAGCTAAGCTTGTGCGCCACTACAACTACTGAAAGCCCGTGTGCCTAGAGCCCGTGCTCCACAACAAGAGAAGCCACCGCAATGAGAAACTTGCGCACCGCGTCAAAGAGTATGCCGCAACTAGAGAGAGCCTGCGCACAGCAACGAAGACCCAACACAGCCAAAAATAAATAAAAAAAATTTTTTTAAAAAAGAGTCATGTACCACAATCTTTATTGCAGCTCTATTTACAATAGCCAGAACATGGAAGCAACCTATGTGTCCATCAACAGATGAATGGATAAAGAAGATGTGGCACATATATACAATGGAATCTTACTCAGCTATAAAAAGAAAGGAAATTGAGTTATTTGTAGTGAGGTGGATGGACCTAGAGACGGTCCTACAGAGTGAAGTAAGTCAGAAAGAGAAAAACAAATACCGTATGCTAACACATATATAAGGAATCTTAAAAAAAAAAGGAGGTTCTGAAGAACCTAGGGGCAGGACAGGAATAAAGACATAGACGTAGAGAATGGACTTGAGGACACAGGGAAGCGGAAGGGGGAAGGGTAAGCTGGGACGAAGTGAGAGAGTGGCATGGACATATATACACTGCCAAATGTAAAATAGATAGCTAGTGGGAAGCAGCCACATTGCACAGAGAGATCAGCTCATAGGGAGGGTGGGAAGGGAGACGCAAAAGAGGGAGGAGGTAAAGGGATATATGTTTATGTATAGCTGATTCACTTTGTTATACAGCAGAAACTAACACACCATCCATGTAAAACAATTATACTCCAATAAAGATGTTAAAAAAGTAACCCTTTTAACAAGAAATATTTTTGCTTTATAGAAGTTTGCCTGAACTTTGTTCTAAATCTAAATTAACTACATATCGCCTGTGTTTAAAACTAGCCTTTTAATGAAACTCATTACTATAAAAACAGTTTCATTCTAGGTTATTTTATGAGTTAGTAATATTGGAAAATGGCCCCATTTATTTATTTTCCTTTAAATGCTTTAAAAAAATTGTTAGTATTTGCCTGTATCTAATATCAGTGCTTACCTCAAACACTTGAAATAAATTCATGAAGTTTCACCATGAAATAAATGGTGACTGACACAAGGTGCTTGGAACATTTATTCTGCCTTTTTGCTCATCTTCATTTTGTTTGGTATTTAGCTCTGTCAGCATCATTTTTGACCACCAACATTAGTTGGTAGGTTTAGGTACATGCTGGCTTTGTTGGAAATTACTATGAATCTGTTGAGTCTGAGTGTCCATTCTGATTTTTGCCTGGTGTTGTGTTTCGTGATGATCAGAGTTGTGTATAGTACTCACTTTAGATGTGTTCTTTTTTAAAATGGAATATGGAAGATAGGTAATAGATGATCATGGTAGTGGCATCAATGTTTGGTGATAAGAGGAGGTATAGGATGTTGCCATCATTTTGCTTAGATTATTAAAGAAAATTTATTCGTGTTTGTATCTTGAAATCTTTTTCACCATGAAACTATATTTGCTTGTAAATTTAATGCTAATCAGCCACGAGAAATTATCAGAGAGGAGTAGCAAAAGTTTCTAAATAACTAAGAGTTTAAAAAACAAAGACAATAACTAGCTTTATTTACAATGCCATTATTAGCTTTAAAAAGTCATTTTATTTAGTGTAAAAATAATTGTCATACTGTAGCCCAGTAATTTTATGAATTTCACTGATATTTAAAAGCACTGAAATAAATTGTATTTTTGTACTCTAACCATCTGCCAGATAGGATTATATATGACTTAAATAACGAGGATCTTGAAATTTCATGCCTCCAAATTATAGTAATTTCTGAGATGTCAGTGTAGCATTCAGACTCTTTTAATTATAAGGAAGCAGAGTGATAAGTTTTCAGTGATTGTGATTTGGTATATAGGCACATTTAGATAGCTAAGAGTGGAATAAGAACTGAAGACAGTCCCTTTTAATAAATGTTAGACTTTAAGGATGGTAAAATCATCCCAAAATTCGCCTTGTTTAGGATGGCTTCTCCAAACTTGATAAGTATTTATGTATGTGCTTTGGATAGGTAAATTTTAAATTTTGAAACTCTTCATCAAAGGCTCTATATTTTACAGGAGAGGAAAAATCAAGGCATTTTAAGTGGGTACCATGCCCCACATCACACTTTCTTATCCCATCAAAAGCTCTTGAAGCAGTGGTGAAAGGATTTTTTGATAATGGAAAGTATTTTTTGTGGACACCAAACTTGAGAGTGTACTCAGACATTTGAGAAATCATACACATTTTTTTCTTCAGTGACTCCAGGACCCTATAACACATAACAACATTGTAGTGTAGATTGTTAGGGAAATTTTGACAAAATTATTGGGGTGCTTGAAACAATCCTGGAAGAGTTGGAGCTTTTTATCTTAACCTAAGTAGAAGGTAGAGAAACAATTATTAAGTACCTATGGAGTGCTAAGCACTGTGGTAAACCCTTAGAGAAGTTTTCTAGTTTTAATCCTTTAATCAGCCCTTTGAGTGTTACTAAAACAGAATCAGAGACGATAAGTTCCCCAGGATCTCCTGTAGCTAATGATGACTGGGATTTGTCAGACTCCAGAATCCTGTTCTTTTTTTTTTTTTTTTTTTTTGTGGTATACGGGCCTCTCACTGCTGTGGCCTCTCCCGTTGCGGAGCGCAGGCTCAGCGGCCATGGCCCACGGGCCCAGCCGTTCCGCGGCATGTGGGATCCCGTACCGGGGCACGAGCATTGGCAGGCGGACTCTCAACCACTGCGCTACCAGGGAAGCCCAATCCTGTTCTTTCCATCATTTTTTTCCCCCTGCACTCTTCTGGATTACAAAAAAAGAATGATATCCTTAAAATACTGTTATTTTTTTTCTTCAGGGAACAAACTGAGAGTGAGTGCGTATGCATGTATTGGAATGGGGGTAAAATTAGGAATAGAGTTAGAGTTGGTGGGTATGACGTGTATCATAAGAAGATAATTGAAAGAAAGTTTATGGTAGTTTAAGTGCGTAGAGGTGATGGTAAAAAGTAGCTCTTCAGTATAAATGGTAGTTATTATTACTCTGGAGATTCTGTGAATTCTCATGTAATTCAATAAAGTTCTTCCCATTTGTGGAAAAGATTGATATATTTGTTTATGTCAACATGGACCACAGTAAAAATTTAGATTTACAGCTAATGAATAAAGTTATCAAAGTGTTCCTGTATTATCTTATTTGGCAAGTATTTCCATTTTATAAGTAGGAAAAGCACTTATGCCATAATTAGTGGTTCTTTTAATAAGTAGGTATTTTAGAAGAATGCTTCATTGGCTATATCTGAGGTAGAAGTAAAATATATTGATTTCTTGGGTGATTGAATGGAGAATTATATGCATTATCTCAGGAAGGAAATGTATTTTAGGGTTTTGTCTTTTTCTTAAATGCTTGTATTTTTTATTTCTAGGCTGTTCGCTGCTACGAATCTCTAATCTTAAAAGCTGAAGGAAAAGTGGAGTCTGATTTCTTTTGTCAATTAGGTCACTTCAACCTCTTATTGGAAGATTATCCAAAAGGTAATTTTTTCCCCTTGTTAATTACTGTTTGATTTATATATGTATTCAAAATAACTGTAATTGTACTCTATCGGAGGTATTACCATTTTTACTTCTGAGAAATTATAAGCTTATGAACATCCTAAACAATGAGAAAAGTGGAGTAGATGGAAATGGGAAAAGTTCATGTGACTCCATGTAAATCAGCAGTAAGTTGACCATTCAGCTAAACTGATAACCACCTACGTGTATACTACCGTTTTGTTCTGCCTTGTGAAAAATTCCTGCTTTTTAAAGGCTCCGACTATAGTAGAAAGTGAGCCATTGATGGACACTTTGGAAAAGTATCACAAACTCAGCATTTCTCTTCTTTATCCTTTAAATTCCATTTTAGCTAGAAAATATTTGAATGAAAACCTGATCTGTAGCCATGTTATTGTAAAGGTAAGTAACAGAGAGATGATCACACATGAGCTTGAGCATTGGATAAAGCATTTTTTAATTCATTTGAAAAGTTTTTCCTATCGGAAATAAGTGAGTTAAATTATTGAAGGTAGTCCCCCAAGCTGTGTCCTTTTTATGGTACCAAGCTGCTGACCCAGGCCATTACTCACTTAGGAAGTTAAAAGCACCCCCCAAACACCACACCCCTCAATACCAAAGGCAAAGAAAAACTATATTCTTATAATCGATAACATTTTAACCTTTTGATGATAGTAAACATTTTAATGTGGAGTGGATGGACTTATTCTTGTTTTCCACAAATGTATTTAGGTGGGCTGAACAACTGAAAGGTTGTTCAGGGCTAGAGTGAAGGATTGTTCGTGTTTAATTACGTTAGGTCAAGTGAATACTTTCCTAATGAAAATACAATTTTACTCTGAGACAGGTATGCTCTGGGGTTTGAAATTAGGCTTATTCCCCAGCTCATCTCTGTGGTTCAGCTGTGTTACTTTTAACAGATTATATAAACATCCCTGAGCGTCTATCTGTAAAACGAGGGGAGGATGTGGTAGCTGCTCAGGGGTTTTGGGATTCCTGTGTGAAACTGGTTAGTACTTAGCAAAGTGACTTCAGGGTAATAGGTATTGATAATTATTTAACAATCTATTAGATATTTTGTTTTAATTAAAACTAACTTATTTAAAGGAAAGCATTATACAAAAGAAATAATACAGAGTTCTGCGCAATCTGATATTTTCAGTGCTGCACCTTTTATTTGGAGAAGCACACTAGTTTTAGAGCATATAAACAGAGACTCAGACTTGAAAATTAGTTTTGCATATGTGGCTGTATGTCCTTATTGCTTAGTGGTCATTTAAAATAAATAAACAAACAAACAAACAAGCTTTTAAAACTTTATTAGTCTATGAATTTAGCTACATTTTCCATTTATAAAATGTTTGGCTGTGAAGGTAATGAAGAATCCAGGGGTATTTGTTTTGGAGGTGTTTTTTTCTTTTTTGGAAGGTGTGGTAGGGGACATGTGGCAACTAGACAATGTTGGCAAACTAACTGGTAGGAGTAATCTAGAAAGATGGGAGAAGAGAAGGATAACCCAAGGATTTAGTCCTTGAAAAGGTGTGCTCTGCGACCCATTTGCTGTTGTGTAGATGAACTGGCCATTGATAATTTGTAATAGGAAGAAGAGGAAGGAGAGAATGAATGCAGAGGTACACATTTGTATTTCAGAATATTTTAGTATTTCAAGCAGATGGCTTCTTATTTCCTAGACGAGAGTTGTTTGAATTCATCCTTGGGGCTTTATTGACCACATTCCCACTTTAAAAAAATCCTTTAAAAATACTAATTATTGAACTATTTCTATCCATTCTCTTCACTGTCTTCCCAGAAGTCCCAAACTAGAGCCAGTCTCCAGTAGCCCCTTCCACACATCATCACCATCATCACCAATTTATGGAGACATTTGTTAACCTCAGGCTACTTTCTCCTTTTTTCTTTGGAACCCAGTACAAGATGTGAACCTCTAGCCCGAGCCAAATAGATGTTTATTTTTAGAGAACAGATTACAAACCATAACTTACTGGGAAATAAACATAAAACATTCAGTGAACATGTGAGTAGACTGCTCAGATGTATGTATGTGGGGGATTTACTGGCCCTGTTTATTCTGAGGACAGTTCTTTAAATACTGTCCTGAGTCCTCTTGTGCGTGAAATTTTCAGAGTTTGGGGTTCCTTATGAAAAACTGCTTCTACTTTTGGAGTAGAAAATGGTAGAAAATATTTTGTGTACATATTAGACTGTGGTTTTTCTGCCCTTATTTCTTACTCTGATCTCATCTACTTCCTGTCTTACATGAATTTCTAAAAATTTTTGATCTGTAGATAGTATACTTTGATTGTCATTACTGTTACGGATTTATTAATTAAAAATCACCTTTTCTGTCATTTCAGAGGAATTTGAAGATAAAAAGACCTTATAAAACATTTTTTTAGTCTTTCTGGTTGCTAATATGTATGAAGAATTAAAAAATTTTTCCATCACTTGATTTGGTTATTAGGCTTCTAGGAATTTATCCTGAAAAAGTAATTGGTTAGAGGATTGCGGGAGAATGGAGGCTGGAGGCTCATTGCACTTAGCCTGTTGTTGGTTGGATTCCTCTGCAGTGAGTTTAGCATACAAGATGTTTAGTAAGGAGTACCTTTAGGATCAGCATTGTAGAAGGTGTGAAATAGAACCAGGATTGGACAGAGGGAGAAGTTAAGCTGTGACAGCCTTGGCCAACTCCATGGGGAGCCCCGGAGCTAGAATGGCTATCACAGGTTGGGCCAAGATGACCAGGCCTTTATACTCCATCCATTCCATACTGGACATGGGAAGGAGTGTGACCTCAGGCAAGGTTGCTCTCCTCAGTTTAAGACAACTCACTGCTAGAGGCTCTCTTGTACGCAAGACTGCCAACAGTCCTTCCTTGAAGTGGGATTTGAGTGGTTCTTTATAGTGTCTGCCATACCTCCTTTCCACTCCTACTCCCCAGCTAACCTGTCAACCTCAGCTGAACCAAACAGCTGATGGGGCTGTCAGACAGACTGCCTTAAGCCATGGAGATGGTACTGTGATTTCTCTTCTTTGAGTTGAAGAACAGCCTGAGAGACAGAGAACCCTGGGCTGAAGGACAAGTGTATATATTCTTGTGAATATATGATGGGTCACAGGGGCAGTTTAATTAATAGAAATTATATGTAAATATTTGTGAATATGTATGGCAGATTATAGGAGAGAATAGTCATTAAGTTGATTGCTTAGCAAATCTGGTAGTAAAGTACCTCAGTACACAGCAAAGTTATAAAAAGATAGAAACTCTGAGGTAAGAGACTTGAGGTGCAGATAGTAAAAATTCCAGAAGTTAAAAAAAATTAGTTGAAGGAGATACAGTAATTAATCATTCCTGATATTAGTATGAAAACCTTGACACTTTTACAAATAGTTTCTTCATGGTTTGTGGTGAGCTGAAAGTTTTCCCTGAAATTCCACCTGACAATAGATTTTTCTCCCTTTCCTCCTTCCTTCAAATAATTGGTCATTTGTTGCATTGTCTATCACTTTTGGGCAAAGTAGGTTTTGGTTGTTTTGGCTCCTCAGTAATTATAAATGGCTAGGGCAAGTTACACGCTAAGAGTTGCTTATGTGGAGAAGTCTTAAGTCAGAGTTGGTGAGCTTTTTTTGTCTTTCTCTCTTTCTTTGTTTCTTGGATGGAATGACAACACTCCATCCTAGGATATATGTAGTATAAGCACATAAAGTACATGTATTCCAATAATAGATCTTGAGTTTGGCTTCTCCAAAAATTGCCCTTTTTTGGATCCTTGCATGGTTCATCTCTTTATTGTCATGGTTGTTGGAACTAAAGGTTGTGATTCTTGTAAGAATCTGCTCTTTGTTTAAAAGTTCTTTCAGATAGTCATTGGGATAGTTTGCATAGTATATATGATACAAATTTACTTTGTGTTGAAATAGTAAAATGAAATGAAAATCCAGAATACTGACATAAACTGGCATGTAATATACATAGAATGAATATGATGTATCTTTCTGAAAGCTGATATAGTTAAGGTGATCATTCATGTGTTTTAATTGCATTTGTAGTCATTGTACCCCCTTTCTCTATATAACTTTATTTAAACGTATTTACTGATATAAAAAATCACTTGTGCCTCTACTCCCTCTCATCACAATTTGGGAATAATTGATTTTGTTCAATCTATTTGTGGTCTAGAATTAGAAAATGCAATTGAGAAAAATAACCCAAGGGAAAAAAACAGTGACCATAACCCAGGTTGTCAGAAGTCCATATCCAGGCAACTAGCAAAAGTTGTAGCTTCAAGAACTGGAGAGCTGGTGGTAAACACATTGAAGGAATACAAATAAGACAGCTACTTGATGGTTCTTGTAGTAAACTAAATGTGCAATATTAAAAACCTCAAGGAGGGACTTTCCTGGCGGTCCAGTGCTGGAGACTCTGCCCTTCCACTGCAGGGGGCACAGGCTCTATCCCTAGTTGGGGAACTAAGATCTCGCATGCTGCACGGCCAAAAAAATAAAAATAAAGACCTCGAGGAGTATATTATTTTACTAACGACAAAGAAGTAGTAAATCTCAGTAGATGTATTAATTTGATTTGAAAACCTCAGTGAAGATGCTGATAGAGGAGTAAAAGGATTCCAGATTTGTTTCTTTGCTTTTCCAACTTCCTGTCTGCTTGTCTCTGTAATCTTAGGAGCAAAGGTCTGTTGTGCTGGATACTATCCAGAGGGTTTTTCAGATGTTAATGTGTATTAATGCTACATATAAGAGAAGATGTGTTTTAGGCAGTCATAGATTTGAGAAGGCAGAAAGGTGCTAGGGAGTTAGGTACATCAATCATTTATATACAGTGAAACAGTTAGTATAAACTCTCTGAGATCTCATTTATCCCAGGGTATAAATACAACTTTTTAGTTCAGCCTCACATAAAAATAATCAAAGATCTGTTGACCTAATAATAATAATCTTAGGCAGTCACAACTTGTTCTGGCCTAAAAATGACAGTCAGTGCAACTGACAGATTTACTTGTACTTCTTTCCTTCCCTTCCCTTCCCTTCCATACCCATAGACTCACCCGTGAGCAGCTAACCTGCTGCCTATAGTGTTATACATGGGGCTAGAGATGAAAAGAGAAATGCTGAGTTCTGCTTGCAGTTAGTGCATAGTCTAATATGAGTGTAGATTGAATTTTAAACCTTTTTCTTCCTTGCATTTCTGTTGCATCTTACTCTGAAGGAGACTCCCTTTTTCTGGCAGAAAGTTAAATTTAACTTCCTTCTTATTTGCATTTGTTTTTTTTTTGTTGTTTTCTTTTGCATTTAATTTTTTTAGACCTGGTTACTTTGTTAGTACTCTGCCAGTTTTCTATAATCTTTTAAATTCATTATATTTTTCTCTTTTTTTTAAAGTCTACACAGACTAAATGGGCTTATTTAAAAACAAAATAAAACTCAAAATTATGAAAAAAGTCTGTCCATAAATAAAGTTGATTCCAACGAATAAAAAGATCTGACTTTTGGAAATTGGTTGATAGAGAGTTGAAATTAATATGTTTGAGCACACCATTCTTGGTTAAGTGGCAAAAGAAAACGACAGTCTTGCCTGAAGTACTGTTAAAAAGATTTCCTAGTGGGATGAACAAGGACTTCTTGAGCCAGTAAATAACTCAGGGATCTCCAAGTGAAGATTAGGTGGTTTACGGAAGGAAAAGCCCATTAGATGTATGGTACATCCTGAAACCAGTTTTAAGCATTATAAGTATGTCCAAATAAATGATTTCCCTTATTCTCTATTAAGGACTTAAGGAAAATCTAGTTACAGTGGAGTAGGAATTTATTTTCACAATAGGTAACTGACTTAAAGATTGGAAATAAGGACTGTGCTTTGGTTAAAAGGATTTCATTAGAGAGACTCTGGTGATGGGTACTTGTAGAGTTTTAATGAGTTATTTGGATTAGGAAACATGTTAAATATGTTAAGGTCGTTCTTAAAATATAGGATCCTAGGCCTAATGGAGTATAGTATAATTGTTGAGAAATGTGTAAATGAATGGAAAGATAACAAATGTTCATTGAAGTGTCTCATTTACAAATCTGTGCTTGAAATTTGGAGCATTTACTTTCGTGACTTTGAATTTGAGGGCTTGTATTTATTTCTCAGTTCATCATATTGTAATATAGATGCCATGTTTCTCCCAATTGATAATCACATAGGCTTCTTGTATCTCGGTTTCAGTTACATCATACTGTCTCTTTAAGGTTTCTTCAAATTCTAAAATGGGAATTTTATGAAGTCATGTAATATATATTGTTATTCAGGTTATTGGAAACATACCCTTCAAGTTTGTTGAAATTCCAGTTAAAAGGGCAGTCCAGGCTTGATATGGTGATTGCACAAAATTGTCAGGGACCCTGACTTCTCTTGGTTAGGAGGCACAAATATCGAAGGCTTGATTCTAGCTTAAACAATAAGGAGATTTATTCCCTCATATAATTGAAAGTTCATAGGTGAGTTGTGCACTAGATATAGTTCGAAGTCTAGAAGTATCCAGTACGTTCCATCTGTTTCTGCTGTCTTCTATGGGCTTCATCTTAGGAATAGTTCCCCTTGTGGTGGCAGTTGGTGATATATGCTTCCTTGTTCACATCAGGCAGTAGAGAGAAAACACCTTTTCCATGACTGTTCTCTATAAATCAGTGATCTTTATGAGCTAGCTACACTCATGTATGAAGAACTAGAAAACAGAAGATGGCTTGAAATCACCTCTTCCTCAAAACTGGAAAAATTACAGTCTAAATGTCCTTCCAGTGATAGGTTGGTTGGCATCATCTTTGTGCAAAAAGATGAACATTATTCAAATAAGTTACTTCTTCAGATACATGATGTTTTTGGATGATGCTTCTCGAATTTGAACATATTCAGGAAGTTCTCTATGTGGTATTCTATATGGTATTCATTTTGGCTGCTTACTGATAAACAGTATACGTGGAGTTTTAGAAAATGTTAATTTCCACCCTCCCCATTTTTTTCAGTATAAAATTTTTTTACATGTGTTGAAAATATGTTACTCTTTTTAAAAATTGAGGTATAATTGATATATAACTATTAGTTTCAGGTGTATAACATAATGATTTGATGTTTGCATATATTGTGGAATGATCATAGTAAGTCTAGTTAACTTCTATCACCATACAAAGTTAGTTTTTTTTTCTTGTGATGAGAACTTTTAAGATTTACTCTTAGCAGCTTTCAAATATGCAAGACAGTATTATTTATTATAGTCATCATGCTGCACATTACACCCCTGTGACTTATTTAATTGCTCATGAGTTTTTAAAAAAAGGCTCTCTACCAATTCTAATGTGCATGTATAACCTTTACTTTACTTTGTTACCGCCTGTCCCTCACTGAGTTTTTGGATTGACAAGCGCTACAGTTGACTGTTCAACAACATGGGTTTGAACCTTGCAGGTCCTCTTATACGTGGGATTTTTCAAGTACATATATGTACTACTATTTTTATCATCCGTGGATGTGGAATCTGTGCACACGCAGGGCCGACTATGGGATCTGATCACAGTGGATTTGGGTATCTACGGTGCATCCTGGGACCAATCCACTGCAGATGCTGAGGGACGACTGTACTTTAATTTTTTCCAGAGCCGGTTATACCTTGAGATGGATTTAGGGGTATGGGATGCCCTATTTTGGAATTGAGTTGGAGTTTGGGCTAAGGTAATTGTGGGCTGTTTTTTTTTTTAATTGTATGAAAGGAAGCAGCACAAAAGGAATACCGTTGACCCTTGAACAACAGGGGTTTGAACTTCGCAGGTCCACTTACACATGGAATTTTTTCAGTAGTAAATACTATAGCACTACATGATCTGTGGTCAGTTGAATCCAAGGATATAGAACTGCGGATACAGAGAGCCGTCGATAAGTTATACTTGGCTTTTCTACTGTGTGGAGGTCAGTGCCCCTTATATCTGTGTTGTTCAAGAGTCAACTGTAGTTCCTTTGCTCTTTCAGGTGGTTGAGCTTTTAGTCATTTTTGTAAGTGAGATCCCTTGTTAGAACAAATGACCCCATCACATTCTGGAGTATTAATCCATTTATCAGATTTGGTCTCTGAGGAAGGTCAAGTTGATTCAAGAGGTTGCCCAGATTCTGTTGAAGTGCAGGTCTGAAATGTGACCATGGTTTTACTTCCTTCAACTCCTATATATTTGACATTTGTTACCGTGTCTGACTATGAGTTAGGGATGCCCCAGAGTTTAAATTGTTTGGTTTTAAATATCACTATCTGCTGGGAGGTGGGTATGATGGGAATTTTGTTGTAATGTTTCTTAAAACTTGTTAATTGATTTTGAAATGGGACATAATTGTGACTCATGCTTGTTTCCCTTCTTTCAGCATTATCTGCATACCAGAGGTACTACAGTTTACAATCTGACTACTGGAAGGTTAGTGCACATTTGCATGCCCCTTCCCTCCCCTTCCCTCCCCTTCCCCTCTTCCCTCCCCTTCCCTCCCATTCCCCTCTTCCCTCCCCTTTCCTCCCCTTCCCCTCTTCCCTCCCCTTCCCTCCCCTTCCCCTCTTCCCTCCCCTCTTCCCTCCCCTTCCCTCCCCTTCCCCTCTTCCCTCCCCTTCCCTCCCCTTCCCCTCTTCCCTCCTCTTCCTTCCCCTTCCCCTCTTCCCTCCCCTTCCCTCCCCTTCCCCTCTTCCCTCCCCTTCCCTTCCCCTTCCCTCCCCTTCCCCTCTTCCCTCCCCTTCCCTTCCCCTTCCCTTCCCTTCCCCTCTTCCCTCCCCTTCTCTTCTCTGGCAGATTACTGCTGTTTATACTCAAAACGAATTGTGCTCTTGCTTTTTTGTTTGTTTTGTAAATTGAAAATATTACTTCTAGGCAAAAGGGGTTGGAAAGGGAAAAATGAGTGTTCTTCATTTGTGCTGTCTTGTATGATCAACTTGTATTTTGTTAAAAGAATTAGATTATTCTGACACAGTTTGTTGGCCAGAGATGGTCCAAAGTGTGAAAGTTAAAGCCATTAAAATCAAATGGCAACAGAATGATTCTTCAGTTTTCTTAAGTTGGTACCTAGGAATAAAAGAAGTCTGAAGATGGGTGTATCACGCTGAAAAGGGAAGGCATAAATGAAAATCTTTATTGGTATAATTTGTCTATAATTGGAGCTTTGAGGATAGCTGAACCTAACTATTTTTTAAAAGACCAATACCTAAATGAAGAACTGTGCACAGCAATTAATCATCTATTTTCTTAGTTTAAGCAGTGCATAAAGTTACCTGGACAGGTTAATCTTTCACATCATGTTTACTTTGAAGTATAAGTTTACTGATCAGTAGGATTTCTTTATCTGAATTGCCATTTCAGATTTTTCAGTTGGATTTTATTTTTTCTATTGCCTAATTTATGTTTCTTTTTGATATGTAGAAGTTTTAACAGTATATTTTGGTAATTTAAAAAAAATGTATTGAAAATATCTTTTCTAGTCTATGGCTTATCTTTTCTTCTTTTTAAAGCTTATTGAAGTATAATTAAATACCATAAAATTCAGTTTCTTTATGCCATTCAGTGACTTTTAGTAAATTTCCAGAGTTGTGCAACCATAACCAAAGTCTTATTTTAGGACATGTCTATCTCACCGTAATGAAACCTCATGCCCAACCCCTGGCGAGTACTAATCTACTTTCTCTGTGTCTCTGTGTATTTGTATTTTCTGGGTATTTCATATAAATGGAATCATATAATATGTAGTCTTTTGTGGCTGACTTCTTTCACTAAGCATATATTTTTAAGGTTGATCCATGTGTAGCATGTATTAATACTTTATTCCTTTTTATTATCTAATAATATTCCATTGTGTGGTTATACCATATTTTATTTATTCATCAGTTGAGCATTTTAGTTGTCTCCACTTTTTGGCTATTGTGAATAATGCTCCTGTGAACATCTGTACACAAGTTTTTGTGTGGACACATATAGTTTCAGTTCTCTTTGGTAAATAACCAGGAGTGGAATTGCCAGGTTGTAAAGTAAATCTATGTTTAACATTTTGAGAAACTGCCAAAATTGTTTTCCAGGGTAGCTATAACATTTTACATTCTCACCAGCAGTGTATGAGGGTTCCAGTTTCTCCATATCCTCATTATTACAGTTTTTATTTGCATTTTCCTAATGACTGATGTTGAGCACTGTTTAAAGACCACATGAGCTATTTGTGTATATTTTTTGGTGAAATGCCTCTGTAAACCCTTTGCTGGTTTTTAAATTTTGTTTTTTAAAAAATTAGTGTGTTGGGACTTCCCTGGCAGTTCAGTGTTTAAGACTCCACGCTTCCAATGCAGGGTACGTGGGTTTGATCCCTGATCTGGGAACTAAGATCCCACATGCTGCGTGGCGCGGCCAAAAACTTAAAAAAAAAAAAAAAAAAAAAAAAAAAAAAAAAAAAAAAAAAAAAATGGTGTGTTGTAAGAGTTCCTTATACATTCTGGATACAACCCCTTATCGGATATATAATTTGCAAATATTTTCTCAAAGTCTGTGGCTTATATTTTCATTTTCTTGATAGTATAGTTTGAAGTGCAAAAATTAAAAATTTTGATGAAATCCAATTTCTCAACTGTTTCTTTCATTGCTTGGGCTTTTGGTTTTGTAGCTAAGAAATCTTTGCCTAATCCAATGTCATGGTGATTTCTTCCATTGTTTATTCAATCAGTAGCTTCAGTACAGATAGTACTGCAGTAAATAGTAAAAGTGTCTTTTTTTAGTGTTCTTTGGTATAGATTCTCTTTGGTATAGATTCCTTGATAAGTGGGATTGCTGGGTCTAGTGGTGTGAACCACTCCTTTGGGAGCTCTTGTTTATTACCCTTGGTCTTAACCAAGAAAGTTTATGTCAGCAGACTTTTTGTGAAATCTGATAGGTGAGAAATGGTCTTATTGTTGTTTTAACTTGCATTTTCTTAATTGAATTTTTAACTGAAGTTTAAAGACTATTTGTGTTTCCTTTTCTTTGAAATATTTGTTCATTTCTCTTCAGTTGGGCCATTGTTTTCTTTCTGTTTTGTATAGCCATATTTTATGTATGATCTATATTTATCCTTTATTTGTGATAAAAATTGCAGTTTTCATTTATTGTTTTATTTTGCTTTTGTGTGTTTGTTTTTGTCCATGCAGAAGTTATTTCTATCTAGTCAAATTTATCAGTCTTTTTCTAAATTGCACCTGCACTTTGAATCATAGGATAGTTTTTTCCCCACTCCCAGGTGTTAGAGAAATTCATCCACATTTTCTTTTAGTACTTGAATGGTTCTAGTTTTTAATTTAAATCTCTGATCCATTTGGGATTTATCCCTGATTTATAGTGTGAGGAACATCTAAGTTTATTCTTTGCCTATGGCTAATTATCCCAACATAATATATTGTTAAAAAATTCATTTTTTTCCGTACTAATTTGAGATGTTGCCTTAGTTGTATGCTAAATTTTCATATGCAGTTTTGTCTACTTACATTTGTGGTCTGTTTCATTAGTTTGTTCATGAATTAATACCATACTATTTTACTTATAGAGGTTTTGCAATAGGTTTACACTACATATGCAGTATGTATACGGTAGTGCTGTGGCACCCTTTCCCCATTGTTCTTGTTTTTAGGGTTTCCCTGGGCTGCTTTGTTGCTTGTGTTTCCAAATAAGCTCCACAAAAATAGCTGATGATTTTTCTCTCCGGCTTTTTTGAAGTATCATTTACATTATTTTAAGTGTTCAAATTTGCTGCATTTCGGCAGTTTATATGGGATTGTGTAATCATTACTGCAATTAAGATATAGAATGTTTCTATCACTCAAAGTGTTCCATTGTCACCCTTTACAGTTGATTCTCATTCTTGACCCCTGGTCCCAGGCAACCAGTTATTTGTGTATATGCTTTCTGGGTCTCTAATTTTGCCGTTCCTAGAATGTCACACACCTGGATTCAAATAGCATGTATTTTTTTGTTTTAATTTAGCATACTGTTTTTGAGATTCATCCATGTTCTTGTATGTATCAGTATTGTGTTCCTTTTCATTGTTATGTAGTGTCTCACAGAACGATTATACCGCAATTAATTTTCCCATTTATTAGTTAACAGACATTAGGGTTGTGTCCAGCTTTTGATAAACATGAATGAAGTGCTGTGAACATTATTTGTTTTTGTGTAGACATATGTTTTCACTTCTCTTGGTATATATACCTAGGATTTGGAAATGCCGGGTCACATTGCAGTTGTAGAGTAAACTGCCAAACTTTTCCAAAGTGGCTGTACCATTTCACATTCTTAAGAGCAATATATGAGATTCTCAGTTGTTCTGCATCTTGGATATCACTCGGTACTGTCAGTCTTTTTAACTTTAGCTATTCTACTAAGTAAGTAGTGGTTTTTCATTTTGGTTTTATCTGAGTTTCCCCAATGATAGTGATGTTGAGCATCTAGTATGTGCTATTGGCCTTTCCTGTACCTTTTGTTATTATCTGTTCACATCTTTTGCTGATTTTTAACTTCTTTTTGTGTATTATTAATTGAGTTGCATGGGCTCTTTGCATATTTGCTTTGTCAGATATGTTTTGCAAATACTTTTTCACACTCTGTGGCTTGCTTTTTGTTTTCTTAATTGTGCCTTTTTACAAGCAAATATTTAAAATTTTGATGAAGTCCATTTAATAATTTTTTTCCTTTTATAGCTTGTGGTTTTTGTGTTCTGCTAAGAACTCTGCCTACCTGAAGATCATAAAGATTTCCTCAGCTTTTTTCCCCTAGTTCTATAATCACATTTCTTAAATTTTGGTTTATGATACATTTCAGGTTGTTCATGATGTGAGATGAGCATCAGTGTTCTTCGCCACCCCTTGAACACATATCCAGTTGTTCTAGCATCATTCATTGGAAAGACGGTCCTTTCAAATTTGATTTAGTATTTCCTCTTTGATAAAAATCGGTTGACCATTTAGTTTTGTGTCTATTGCTAGATCCTCTGTGATATTCCTGTTACATTAAGTTCTATATGTCTATTTTTTCTTTTTCTTTTCTTAACATCTTTATTGGAGTATAATTGCATTACAATGGTCTCTTAGTTTCTGCTGTATAACAGAGTGAATCAGCTATGCATATACATATATCCCCATATCTCCTCCCTCTTGTGTCTCCCTCCCACCCTCCCTATCCAACCCTTCTAGGTGGTCACAAAGCACCGAGCTGATCTCCCTGTTCTATGCGGCTGCTTCCCACTAGCTATTTTACATTTGGTATTGTATGTATGTCCATGCCACTCTCTCACGTCATCCCAGCTTACCCTTCCTCCTTCCACTTCCCCGTGTCCTCAAGTCCATTCTCTATGTCTGCGTCTTTATTCCTGTCCTGCCCCTAGGTTCTTCAGAACCTTCTTTTTTTTTTTTTTTTTAAGATTCCATATATACGTGTTAGCATACGGTATTTGTTTTTCTCTTTCTGACTTACTCCACTCTGTATGACAGTCTCTAGGTCCATCCACCTCACTCCAAATAATTCAATTTCGTTTCTTTTTATGGCTGAGTAATATTCCATTGTATATATGTGCCACATCTTCTTTATCCATTCATCTGTCGATGGGCACTTGGCTTGCTTCCATGTCCTGGCTATTGTAAATAGAGCTGCAGTGAACATTGTGGTACATGACTCTTTGTGAATTATGGTTTTCTCAGGGTGTATGCTCAGTAGTGGGATTGCTGGGTCGTATAGTAGTTCTATTTTTAGTTTTTTAAGGAACCTCCATACTGTTCTCCATAGTGGCTGTATCAGTTTACATTCCCACCAACAGTGCAAGAAGGTTTCCTTTTCTCCACACCCTCTCCAGCATTTATTGTTTGTAGATATTTTGATGATGGCCATTCTGACTGGTGTGAGGTGATACCTCATTGTTGTTTTAATTTGCATTTCTCTAATGGTGAGTGATGTTGAGCATCCTTTCATGTGTTTGTTGGCAATCTGTATATCTTCTTTGGACAAATGTCTATTTAGGTCTTCTGCCCATTTTTGGATTGGGTTGTTTGTTTTTTTGATACTGAGCTGCATGAGCTGCTTGTAAATTTTGGAGGTTAATCCTTTGTCAGTTGCTTCATTTGCAAATATATTTTCCCATTCTGAGGGTTGTCTTTTTGTCTTGTTTATGGTTTCCTCTGCTGTGCAAAAGCTTTTCAGTTTCATTAGGTCCCATTTGTTTATTTTTGTTTTTATTTCCATTTCTCTAGAAGGTGGGTCAAAAAGGATCTTGCTGTGATTTATGTCATAGAGTGTTCTGCCTGTATTTTCCTCTAAGAGTTTGATAGTTTCTGGCCTTACATTTAGGTCTTTAATCCATTTTGAGTTTATTTTTGTGTATGGTGTTAGAGAGTGTTCTAATTTCATTCTTTTACATGTAGATGTCCAGTTTTCCGAGTACCACTTACTGAAGAGGCTATCTTTTCTCCATTGTATATTCTTGCCTCCTTTATCAACGATAAGGTGACCATATGTGCGTGGGTTTATTTCTGGGCTTTCTATCCTGTTCCATTGATCTATATTTCTGTTTTTGTGCTGGTACCATACTGTTTTGATTACTGTAGCTTTGTAGTATGGTCTGAAGGCCAGGAGCCTGATTCCTCCTGCTCTCTTTTTCTTTCTCAAGATCGCTTTGGCTCTTCGGGGTCTTTTGTGTTTCCATACAAATTGTGAATATTTTTGTTCTAGTTCTGTGAAAAATGCCATTGGTAGTTTGATAGGGATTGCATTGAATTTGTAGATTGCTTTGGGTAGTATAGTCATTTTCACAATGTTGATTCTTCCAATCCAAGAACATGGTATATCTCTCTATCTGTTTGTGTCATTTTTAATTTCTTCATCAGTGTGTTATAGTTCTCTGCATACAGGTCTTTTGTCTCGCTAGGTAGGTTTATTCGTAGGTATTTTATTCTTTTTGTTGCAGTGGTAAATGGGAGTGTTTCCTTAATTTCTCTTTCAGATTTTTCATCGTTAGTGTATAGGAATGCAAGAGATTTCTGTGCATTAATTTTGTATCCTGGTACTTTACCAGATTCATTGATTAGCTCTGGTACTTTTCTGGTGGCATCTTTAGGATTCTCTATGTATAGTACCATGTCATCTACAAAGAGTGGTGGTTTTACTTCTTCTTTTCTGATTTGGATTCCTTTTATTTCTTTCTCTTCTCGGATTGCTGTGGCTAAAACTTCCAAAAGTATGTTGAATAATAGTGGTGAGAACGGACAACCTTGTCTTGTTCCTGATCTTAGAGGAAATGGTTTCAGTTTTTCACCACTGAGAATGAGGTTGGCTGTGGGTTTGTCATATATGGCCTTTATTATGTTGAGGTAAGTTCCCTCTGTGCCTACTTTCTGGAGAGTTTTTATCATAAATGGGTATTGAATTTTGTCAGAAGCTTTCTCTGCATTGATTGAGATGATCATATGGTTTTTCTCCTTCAGTTTGTTAATATGGTTTATCACATTGATTGATTTGTGTACATTGAATCATTGCATTCCTGTGGTAAACCCCACTTGATCATGGTGTATGATCCTTTTAATGTGCTGTTAGATTCTGTTTGCTAGTATTTTGTTGAGAATTTTTGCATCTATGTTCATAAGTGATATTGGCCCGTAGTTTTCTTTCTTTGTGACATATTTCTCTGGTTTTGGTATCAGGGTGATGGTGGCCTCGTAGAATGAGTTTGGGATTGTTCCTCCCTCTGCTATAGTTTGGAAGAGTTTGAGAAGGTTAGGTGTTGGCTCCTCTCTGAATGTTTGATAGAATTCGCCTGTGAAGCCGTCTGGTTCTGGGCTTTTGTGTGTTGGAAGATTTTTAATTACAGTCAATTTCAATGCTTGTGATTGGTCTGTTTATATTTTCTATTTCTTCCTGTTTCAGTCTTGGGAGGTTGTGCTTTTCGAAGACTTTGTCCATTTCTTCCAGGTTGTCCATTTTATTGGCATATAGTTGCTTGTAGTAATCTCTCATGATCCTTTGTATTTCTACAGTGTCAATTCTTACTTCTCCTTTTTCATTTCTAATTCTTTTGATTTGAGTCCTCTCTCTTTTTCTCTTGTTGCGTCTGGCTAATGGTTTATCAATTTTGTTTATCTTCTCAAAGAAGCAGCTTTTAGTTTTATTGATCTTTGCTCTTGTTTCCTTCATTTCTTTTTCATTTATTTCTGGTATGATCTTTATGATTTCTTTCCTTCTGGTAACGTTGGGGATTATTTTGTTCTTTCTGTAATTGCTGTAGGTGTAAGGTTAGGTTGTTTATTTGAGATGTTTCTTGTTTCTTGAGGTAGGATTGTATTGCTATAAACTTCCCTCTTAGAACTGCTTTTTCTGCATCCCATAGGCTTTGGGTCGTCGTATTTTCATTGACATTTGTTTCTAGGTACTTTTTGATTTCCTCTTTGATTTCTTCAGTGATCTCTTGCTTATTTAGTAGTGTATTGTTTAGCCTCCATGAGTTTGTATTTTTTACAGACTTTTTCCTGTAATTGATAGCTAGTCTCGTGGTGTTGTCATTGGAAAAGATACTTGATGCAATTTCAGTTTTCTTAAATTTACCAAGGCTTGATTTGTGACCCAAGATATGATGTATCCTAGGGAATGTTGCACGAGTGCTTGAGAGGAAAGTGTATTCTGTTGCTTTTGGATGGAATGTCCTATATATATTAATTAAGTCCATCTTCTTTAATGTGTCACTTAAAGCTTGTGTTTATTTATTTTCGTTTTTGATCATCTCTCCATTGGTGAAAGTGGGGTGTCAAAGTCCCCTACTATGATTGTGTTACTGTCGATTTCCCCCTTAATGGCTGTTAGCAGTTGCCTTATGTATTGAAGTGCTTCTATGTTGGGTGCATAAATATTTACAATTGTTATATCTTCTTCTTGGATTGATCTCTTAATTATTACGTAGTGTCCTTCTTTGTCTCTTGTAATAGTCTTTATTTTATAGTCTATTTTGTCTGATATGAGAATTGCTACTCCACCTTTCTTTGGATTTCCATTTGCCTGGAATATCTTTTTCCATCCCCTCTCTTGCAGTCTCTATGTGTCCTTAGGTCTGAAGTGGATCTCTTATAGACAGCATATGTACGGGTCTTGTTTTTGTATCCATTCAGCCAGCCTGTGTCTTTTGGTTGGAGCATGTAATCCATTTACATTTAAGGTAATTATCGATATGTGTGTTCCTGTTACCATTTTCTTAATTGTTTTGGGTTTGTTATTATAGGTCTTTTCCTTCTCTTGTGTTTCTTGCCTAGAGAAGGTCCTTTAGCATTTGTTGTAAAGCTGGTTTGGTGGTGCTGAACTATCTCAGCTTTTCCTTGTCTGTAAAGGTTTTAATTTCTGTCAAATTTGAATGAGATCCTTGCTGGGTAGAGTAATCTCGGTTTTAGGTTTTTCTCCTTCATCACTTTAAATATGTCTTGCCACTCCCTTCTGGCTTGCAGAGTTTCTGTTGAAACATCAGCTGTTAACCTTATGGAGATTCCCTTGTATGTTATTTGTTGTTTTTCGTTTGCTGCTTTTAATATTTTTTCTTTGTATTTAATTTTTGTTAGTGTGATTAATATGTGTCTTGGCGTGTTTCTCCTTGGATATATCCTGTATGGACTCTCTGTGCTGCCTGACTTGATTGACTATTTTCTTTCCCATATTAGGGAAGCTTTCAACTATAATCTCTTGAAGTATTTTCTCAGTCCCTTTCTTTTTCTCTTCTTCTTCTGGGACCCCTATAATTTGAATGTTAGTGCATTTACTGTGGTCCCAGGGGTCTCTGAGGCTGTCCTCCGTTCTTCTCATTCTTTTTACTTTATTGTGCTCTGCAGTAGTTATTTCCACTGTTTCGTTTTCCCAGTCACTTCTCTGTTCTTCTTCCTCAGTTATTCTGCTATTGATCCCTTGTAGAGAATTTGTAATTTCATTTATTGTACTGTTCATCATTGTTTGCTCTGTTCTTCTAGGTCCTTGTTAAATGTTTCCTGTATTTTCTCCATTCTATTTCCAAGATTTTGGATCATCTTTACTATCATTACTCTGAATTCTTTTTCAGGTAGACTGCGTATTTCCTCTTCATTTGTTTGGCATGGTGAGTTTTTGCCTTGCTCCTTTATCTGCTGTGTGTTTCTCTGTCTTCTCATTTTGCTTATCTTACTGTGTTTGGGGTCTCCTTTTCACAGGCTGCAGGTTTGTAGTTTCCGTTGTTTTTGGTGTCTGCCCCCAGTGGCTAAGGATGATTCAGTGGGTTGTGTAGGCTTCCTGGTGTAGGGGATTCGTGCCTGTGTTCTGGTGGATTAGGTTGGATCTTGTCTTTCTGGTGGGCAGGACCATGTCTGGTGGTGTTTTTTACTGTGTCAGTGACCTTATTATTATAATTTTAGGCAGCCTCTCTGCTCATGGGTGAGATTGTATTCCTGTCTTGTTAGTTGTTTGGCCATAGGGTGTCCAGCACTGTAGCTTGCTGGTCGTTGAGTGGAGCTGGGTCTTAGCATTGAGATGGAGATCTCTGGGAGAGGTTTCGCCATTTGATATATTGTGGAGCCTGGAGGTCTCTGTTGGACCATTGTCCTGAACTGGGATCTCCCACCTCAGAGGCACAGGTCTGACAACCAGCTGGGGCATCAAGACCTTGTCAGCGACACGGCCCAGAAGAAAAGGGAGAGAAAAACAAAGAAAGAAAAGAAAAGATTTTTAAAAAGTATTAAATGTGAAAAAATTAATAAAAAAGAAGAGAGCAGCCAAACCAAAAAACAAATGTACCAATGATAGCAAGCACTAAAAACTATACAAAAAAAAAGTAAAAGGAATAACGGACAAACAGAACCCTAGGACAGATGGTAAAAGCAAAGCTATACAAAGTCACACAAGGAAGCATGCACATGCACACTAAGAAAAAGAGAAAAAGGAAAAAGTATATAGGAAGAGAGCAACCAAATCAATTAACAAATATACCAATGATAATAAATTCCAAGTACTAAAGTAAGATAAACATAAAACCAGAAACAAATTAGTTGCAGAAAGCAAACCCCAGGTCTACAGTTGCTCCCAAAGTCCACCAGCTCAATTTTGGGATGATTCGTTGTCTATTCACGTATTCCACAGATGCAGGATATATCAAGTTGATTGTGGAGATTTAATCTGCTGCTCCAGAGGCTGCTGGGAGAAATTTCCCTTTCTCTTCTTTGTTCGCACAGCTTCTGGGGTTCAGCTTTGGATATGGCCCCGCCTCTACGTGTAGGTCGCCTGAGGGCGTCTGCTTTTCACTCAGAGAGGACAGGGTTAAAGTGGCAGCTGATTAGGGGGCTGTGGCTCACTCAGGCCAGGGGGAGGGAAAGGTACCGAATGCGGGTTGAGCCTGTGGTGGCAGAGGCCGGAGTGACATTTTAGCAGCCTGAGGCGTGACGTTTGTTCTCCTGGGGAAGTTGTCCCTGGATCTCAGGACCCTGGCATTGGAGGGCTGCACAGGCTCTGGGGAGGGGGTGTGTGGATAGTAACCTGTGCTTGCACACAGGCTTTTTGGTGGTTGCAGCAGGTGCTTTACCGTTTCTTGCCCGTCTCTGGGGTCTTCGCTGATAGCTGTGGCTCACACCTGTCTCTGGAGCTCATCTAGGCATTGGTCTGAACCCCTTCTGCTCGCGCACCCTGAAACATTGGTCTCTTACCTCTTAGGCAGGTCCAGAATTTTTCCAGGACTCCCTCCCAGCTAGCTGTGGCACAGTAGCCCGCTTCTGGCAGTGTTCATGCAACCAACCCCAGTCCTCTCCTTGGTATCTGACCTCTGAAGCCTGAGCCTCAGCTCCCAGCCCCTGCCTGTCCTGGTGGGTGAGCAGACAAGCCTCTCGGGCTGGTGAGTGCTGGTCAGCACTGATTCTCTGTGTGGGAATCTCTCCGCTTTGCCCTCTGCACCCGTTTGTGCCCTCTCCTCTGTGGCTCCAAAGCTTCCCCGTCTCGACCAGTGAAGGGGCTTCCTAGTGTGTGGAAACGTTTCCTCCTTTATAGCTCCCTCCCAGAGGTGCAGGTCCTGTCCCTTTTCTTTTGTCTCTGTTGTTTCTTTTGCCCTACCCAGGTACATGGGGAGTTTCTTGCCTTTTGGGAAGTCTGAGGTCTTCTGCCATTGTTCAGTAGGTGTTCTGTAGGAGTTGTTCCACATGTAGTTGTATTTCTGATGTATTTGTGGGGAGGAAAGTGATATCCACGTCTTACTCCTCTGCCATCTTGAAGGTCTCCTATGTCTATTTTAAAGCCAATAGCATACTGTTTTGCTACTTTAGTCTTGAAATCAAGCAGTGTAAGTTTTCTGTGTTCTTTTTCAAAATTTTGTTTTTTTTCTAGTTCGTTTGCTTTTCTATATACAGTTTAGAAGCAGTTTGCTAATTTCTCCTGCTAGGATTTTGATTGGGACTGCATTGTATGCATTGACCAATTTGGGGAGAATATCTTTTTTTAAAAAGTAATGCATTTGTTTGTCCACAAGCATGGTATATCTCACCATTTATTTATGTCTTTAATTTTCTTCAGCAATGTTTTATTGTTTCCATCACACGTTTTATTGTTAAGTTTTACTCTGTTTTACTCTTTGATGCTATTGTGATTGGAGTCATTGTAAAATTTTATTTCCAGTTATTTTTTCTATTGTATAGGAGCACAAAAGATTATTGTACATTTACCTAGCATCCTGCTATCTTGATAAATTATTAGTTCTGGTAGCTTTGCTCTAGATTTCAGAGGATTTTCTATGTACATTATCATGCTGCTTGCAGATAAATACAATTTTTCTTTTCTAATCTGTGGTTACTACTGAATCTTTTTCTTGCCTTGATGGATTGGCAAGGACCTCTAGTATAGTGTTGAATAGAAGGGGGAACATCCTTGTGTTGTTTCTGATCTTTGGGGGAAAACATTCGGTTTTCACCATTGAATACGACATTAGCTATAGAGTTTTTATAGATTTAGATTGAAGAAGTTTCCTTCTGTTACTAGTTTTACTTTGAGATTTCTTTTTTGTTGTTGTTCCTGTTTTCATTTATAATGAATAGGTATGGAACTTGTCAAATTATTATTCCTTCCTGTATTGAGAGTTATGGATTTTCTTTTTTAATGTGTTATACAGTTAGGTACATTGCTTGATTTTTTAAAAAAAATTTATTTTAAAGCTGTTCCTTGGATAAACCCCTGTTAGGTCTATTATGATTTTTATATGTTGTTGGCTTCATTGTAGTAATAATTTGTTGAGCATTTTTGCATCGTTGTTCATAAATGATATTACTCTCTAATTTTCTTATTATGACTTTTGTCTGATTTTTTCCATCAGGATAATTCTGGCCTCATAAAAAGAGTTGGGAATTGTTCTCTCTATTTCTGAGTGTATTTGTAGGGTTGGTATTATTTCTTCCAGTGTTGAATAGAATTTATCAGTAAAGTCAGCTGGGCCTAGAGTTTCTTTGTGAATAGTTTTTAACTACAATTTGAATTCCTCTAATATGTACAGGGCTATTCAGGTTTTCTGTTACTACTTAGTTCAATTTTGTTTTGTCTTTCAAGCAGTTTGTCTCTTTCATAAAATTTCACATTTACTATTTTTTTCTGTCATAACCCTAATTTCCCTTAAGTAACTATAGAATCTGTATATTCTCTTTCATTCCTGATATTGGTAATTTGGTCTTCTCTTTTTTTCTTGGTCAGCTTGGCTGGATGCTTACCAATTTTATTGATGTTTGCAAAAAATCAAATTCTGTTTTGTAGTTTTTTTCTTCAGTATTGTTTTCCTGTTTTACATTTTATCCAATCCATATTTCATTGATTCCTGATTGTCTTTATTATTTGCTTCTGCTTACTTTGTGTTTAATTTTCTTATTTCCTAAGATGGAAGCTTAGATCACTGATTTTCTGCCTTTTTTCTCTAATACAAGTGTTTAAAAGTATGCATTTTTCTTAGTATTGCTATAGCTGTATCTCACAAATTTTATATTTTTAATTTTCATTGTCATTCATTTGAAAGCATTTTCTACTTTCACTTGAACTTTCTTACCCGTGGTTATTTTTATTTATTTATTTATATATAGATAGATAGTATAATTTCAAAATACTTGGGTTATTTTAGGTATCTCATAGTTAGTGTTTTTTGTTTCATTTATATAACATACTCTGATTTCATTCTTTCAAAATGTATTGAGACTTTATTGGGTCAACACTTGAAAACAAGCACATGGTTTGTATTTGTTGGTTTTATTGTGGTATAAATAACAGTTAAAGATAGTTGAAGGTATTTTTCTTAAACAATTTTTTTTTGTCCTTGTCATTTGCTGATAGGTTATTACCTCTTCCTGTGATTGTAGAATTGTTTTTCTTAATTTTGCCCTTTTGTTCTTTAATATATTTTGAAGCTCTCTTATTAGGTACACACACATTTGTGATTGTTATTTTTACCTGATGAACTGACCCTTTTGTCATAAAGAAATACTGTTTTTTACCTTTAGTAATTCCTTTTGTTTTGACATGTGTTTTATCTGATTTTAATTTAGCTATTCCTTTCTTCTTAGGCTTGTTATTTCTGTGAGATATCCTTTTCTTTTCAACCTTTTGGCATCTTTATGTTTATAATACTTTTATAGATAGCTTGTTAAATGGGTCTTGCTTTTTTATCCAATCTGAAAATCTCTTGTTTTTACTTGTGCTGTTTAGCCACTGACAGTTAATGAAATCATTGGTATGATTGGGTTTGTGTGTTTCATTTGATCTTTCCTTTTATGTTTATTCCCTTAATTTCTTGGTCTTATGTTCTCTGTATCACTCCCCCCCCCTTTATATTTCAATCTGTTTTACAATTTTACTTTACTTTTCCTATTGACCTTTTCACCTATTCTTTTCATTATTTGTTCAGTGGTGATTCTAGGGGTTATAGTATAAACCCTTTAATTCACAGTCAAGTCTCAGTTAGTATTATACCAATTCACATAAAATGTAGAAAGTTTGCAGTTACATAGGTCCACATCTTACCCACTCATGTCCTTTATGTAATAGCTGTTACATGTATTAGATCTACACAAGGTGATGTTATTTTGCTTTGAACAGGCCCATATATTACAGTGTAATAGTAATTTTATTTACCCATATTGTTACCATTTCTGATGCTCTTCATTACTTTGTATGAATTGTTACCATGTACTGTCATTTTCTTTTAGGCCAAAGAACTTTGTTTAGTGTTTCTTATAGTAAAGGTATGGTGGAGATGAATTTCTTTTATCTGAAAATATTTTTTGACTTAATTTTAAAGGGCATTTTTTCTTGATAGAGAATTATGGATTGGCTTGCTTTTTTAAAAAGTTACTATAAAATATTGGCTATATTCCCTGTGGTGTACAATATATCCTTGTAGCTTATTTATTTTATACATAGTAGTTTGTATCTCTTGATCCCTTACCCCTATCTTGCCCCACCCTCCTTCCCTCTCCCCTCTGGTAACCACCAGTTTGTTCTCTATATTTGTGAATCTGTGTTTGTTTTGTTATATTCATTTGTTTGTTTTAGGTTTTTAGATTCCACATATAAGTGATAACATACAGTATCTGTTTTTCTGTCTTATTTCAGTGAGCACAATGCTTTCCAGGTCTGTCCATGTTGATACGTATTTATTCTATTGTGTATATGTACCACATCTTCTTTATCCATTTGTCTGCTGATGGACACTGAGGTTGATTCCATATCTTGGCTATTGTACATAATGCTGCCATGAACATTGGGGTATATATATCTTTTCAAATTAGTGTTTTTCTTTTCTTCAGATATATACCCAGGAGTGGGATTGCTGGATCATATGGTAGTTTTATTTTTAGTTTTCTGAGGAACTTCCATACTGTTTCCCACAGTGGCTGTACCAGTTTACATTCCCACCAACAGTGTACAAGGGGTTCTTTTTCTCCACATCCTTGCCAACATTTGTTATTTGTGTTCTTTTTGATGATAACCATTCTGACGGGTATGAGGTGATATCTCATTGTGGTTTTGATTTGCATTTCTCCAATGATTAGCAGTGTCGAGCATCTTTTCATGTGCCTGTTTGGCCATCTGTATGTCTTCTTTGGAAAAATCTGTATTCAGGTCTTCTGCCCATTTTAAAGTCAGATCTTTTAAAAAAAATGTTTAATTGTGTGAGCTGTTTATATATTTTGGATATTAACCCCTTATTGGTCATATCATTTGCAAATATTTTCTCCCATTTGGTGAATTGTCCTTTTTGTTTTGCCGATGGTTTCCTCTGCTGTGCAAAAGCTTTTAAGTTTAATTAGGTCTCATTTATTCATTTTTGTTTTTGTTTCCTTTGCCTTAAGAAACATATCCAAAAAAATATTGCCATGATTTATGTCAAAGAGTGTTCTGCCTGTGTTTTCTTCCAGGAGTTTTATGGTTTTACAGCCTTACATTTAGATTTTAAATGCATTTGAGTTTATTTTTGTATATGGTGTGAGAAAATGTCCTAATTTCATTCTTTTACATGTAGCTGTCCAGTTTTCCCAGCACCACTTATTGAAGAGACTGTCTTTTCCCTGTTGTGTATTCTTGCTTCCTTTGTGTGTGTTTATTTTTGAAGTATAATTGACCTACAACACTGTTAGTTCCTGTTCTGCAACATAGTGATTCGATATTTCTGTATGTTTCAAAAGGATAACCAGGATAAGTCTAGTTTTTTTTTTTAAGTGAAAATCTGTTTTCTTCTTGCTTCCATATTTCCTGATGAGAAATCACTTCTTAATTGAACCCCTCCTGGCTAGGTCCTATGAATTATACTTAAAACAGATTAACAGGAGGAAAAAAACAGTTTGTTTACACGTTCAATGCATGTTCATTCAGTAGAACTCAGTGATGAGTAACTCAAAGGGGTGGTTAGAATTTGGGGCTATATACCAACTTAGTAGGTGATGAGAAGAGCGAGAAAGGGCACTTAAAGGAAAACAGATAACTTTTTGGAAAGATAAGTAAGCCCTTAAGAGAATAGATGGGAGATATGATGTATTATGATAATGTCTGTTAGAGTTCCTACTGGGAGGGGTTTATGACAGTTTTGTTCTTTTGGGAGTCTCTGCTTTTCGCATATATAAGGGATTTCAGGAACTCAGATGCCTCCAGCTCAAAAAAGTTCTTAGGTTAAAGCAGCACATCTGGGGGTATCCTGTCCTGATCCCCTTCAACAACTATAACAAAAGCTAAATTCATTCATGAGTCAGGAAAGTTTAAAAATTGCTGTTACGGTTTATGGTATAAAGTAGGAAGGTAGGAATAAAAAATTGTATGTACACTGTTAATGCTGCTATGTATTTCACTATGTAAGTAGAGGACTGTAAGGAGATATATTAAAATATGAAGATGTGCTGGTGCTTCCTGATGATTTTTATCAAGTGTACCTTACTGAACAATTTCTGTATATATTCATTTATGATTGTGAACTTTTAAATAAATAAAACTGACTTTTTTCTTCTTTTTTCCCCACTTGTATTTAAGAAAAGAAAGAAAAGGTTTGAGTTATGGTAGTATGCTTGTCTAAAAGAACCATTGATTAAACGTTGTGGGAAGATGGAGAGCAACCTCTTTCAGTATAAAATATAATTTGCCTGTTAATTGTGCATTATGTGTAATTTTGGGGGGTATATTGATTCATTAAAATATTTGTGGGTACAGTTCTTCTGATTAACAAAACCCCTTTAAATTAGTTCATTAACTTAAAAAAATCCTGCTTTTACAATGGCTTTGAGAGAATTGGGTTAAAATTTAATTTGGGACACTGAAAAAATATTGAAGAGCAAATTTACATATATCTTTGTATGTATATAAAATATCATGGGGCTTTATAATATTACTGCTGAAAAAGATCGAGTGTTTCAAGAACTCAAAGCTTGTAGAGATGACTTTGCATGTGTTTTTGGTATGCTAATTATAAACAAATCTTGTCCTTAAAGTACATTCACCAAAAAGGTCTATTTTAGTCCTTGATTCAATATATGTTAGAAAATTGTAATGCTTCATTTCTTACCAGCTCTGAAAATTGTGCTGGCCTTCTTTCCTAATTGGGGCTGAGTAGTAAGGTTTTCTTTTTTCCATTTAGCTACTATACAGTTTTATTTTTTTGTTAATGTAGTACTGATGTGGGATTAGGGATTTTAATGTTGGGTAAGGGAGAGATCTGGGGGAGAGAATTGTTATAATGGAAAAACTCATGCTTTTCCCAGTTCAGATTCATGTTTTGAGTTTAAAAATACATTGAGTATTTAAATATATCAATATTGAAGTGCTTTAGATCATGAAAATATTTAGAACTTTAAGGAAGGCAGAACTGTAATTAATATTTCAACAAGTTTAAAGCTTAAATTAACCTGGGAAAAAACCAAACCCCAAACAAAACTTTTTTGCCCAGAAAGGCAGAGACCAAGAGAGTGAGATCTTTTAAAGAATATATAGGAAAAGTTAAAAAGCAGTATATTTGAGAATAAGGAAGTCAACTGAAAAAACAAAAACAAAAACAAAAATACACAACCTGAAAGTTGAGAATTATGTTTAATTCAGGGACCTTACTGAGGACTATAATCTGGGAAACAGCCTCTCATATAGCTCAGAGGAACTGTTCCAAAGACGTAAGAGAAGCTCCAGGATATATAAGAGTTTTTGCTGGGGGAAAAAAAAAAGTAGTCAAACATAATGATTTTAGTGCTTTTCTGTGTATGGGAAGATGCAGGAGTCTGGGCTCATTAAAATTATTTCTTTGATATGCATCTTGACTATCAAGGGCCAGTATCCTGGTTTTTCTCCATCCTGAAATTCACTTGAAGGTGCACCTTGGTGAGTGTGTGTGTGGGGGGGTGGGGGGAGCAGCAGCTGATGGCTTGATGGTTGGCAACATTCCTTGTTTACTAGAATGACAGGTAACATCTTTTTGTCCACAAGGGGTAGATTCTTTAGAAGTTTTACAATTTTATAAGCAGACCACATCCTAGAAATCATTATTTAATTTCTTTTACTTTATGGA
Organism: Kogia breviceps; assembly: GCF_026419965.1. Classification (NCBI taxonomy): domain Eukaryota; kingdom Metazoa; phylum Chordata; class Mammalia; order Artiodactyla; family Physeteridae; genus Kogia; species Kogia breviceps. Next base: position 95,573,067 of record NC_081330.1, on the reverse strand, counting down.
CTAGGCTGCATTCAGGTCTGCACAAATTGGTGGATGAACTAGTGGAACCTGCACTCATCTTCTGACCTATCCATGACTTCTGTTACACTATTTATGTCAGTCACTAACTGGCTTTTACTGTCATTGACAAGGGCTTTGTTGGCAATACAGGGATAAGTAAGATAGTTCTGCTTTCAAGTTGCCCATGTTCTTGGTGAGGGAGGCACAAACAAGCATAAGTTTTTGGAAGTGATACATTAGAGGTGTTCAGGAGTGAGGCAGAAGTACGTCTCTTTGTGTAAGGGGTATGGGAAAGTCTGAGTGGGAATTAGAGAAACTCCACAGAACAGTTGAGACTGGAGGGAAGGATTAATGGGAGTTTTCCAGGTAGGAGATGTGGAAAGGCTTTTAAAGAAGAGAACTGAGTCAGCCAACACATGAAAAAAAGTACAATAGGTGTTTAGGGAACTCTCCCAAGTTCTTGGTCTAGAGCAGAGGTCCAAATACTTCTTCAAAAGGGTGAAAAAGTAAATATTTTAGGCCTTGTGGGCCAAGAGGCAAAATTATCTGTTATGTATGTACTTAGCTAATCATTTACAATGTAACCATCATAAAATATAAGAATAATTTTTTAGCTCCTGGGCCTTGAAGAAAAAATTTTGACTGGCTATAGTTTGTGGACTTCTGTTTTAGACCCTGGGGTAATTGTTGGAGGCCTCAAAGTGGGGAAAAGGAAGGCAAGGGCCAGATAGATGGTAAACTGGGTTTGCAACAGCACAGATCTGGAGTCTTAGATTTGTCTTAATATTTGTCAAATATTGTGTTAATATTTGACTTAATATCTAGTCAAATTCTGTAGTGCTGGAAGTCAGAGCCATAAAATTAAATAAATAAAACACAATGGCTTCCAGGGATTGATTGGAATTGTATTAACTTTGTACAGTTTAAAAAAGAAAAACTGTCATTGTCTTTCATTACCGTCTTTCTCAATAAAGTTTTATGGTATTTCCATATAAAGTTCTTGTGCATATTATAAAATAATATATTTTAGATCTTCTAGTTTTATTGCTGTTATAAATGTCATTTTTAATTTCATTTTTATCTCTTTGCTGGTATATAGAACTACAGTTGGTTTTTATATGCTAAATATAATTTTAAATATAAATTTTATATGTTAAATTTACTGAGAACTTCACTAACTTTTACTAACTTGGCTAATTTGACTATGTTACTTTGGATTTTCTGTGTAGACTATCCTACCTTTGCAATTAATGGTAACTTTGTTTCTTCATTTTTAATTTTTGTGATCTTTGCTACTGCAATAACTAGGATGACAGCACAGTATGGATTGAAAGAGGTGGTATAGTACATTTGTCTTATTTCCCTTCTTAAAGGGAACGTTTTAAATGTTTTACCATTAAACATGATTACTTTAAGTTCTTTTTTTGTAAATAGCAAACTAAGAATAGAAAGGAACTTCCTTACCCTAATGACAGTCAACTTTTAAAATTTTCAATTTAAAAGTCTGCATTTTTCTTTTGTATGCAAATACTTTTCCTGCATCCATTGAGGTAATTTTATATTTTTTTCCTCCTTAAATCAATCTTGTATTTCTGAAGTAAGTTCAAATTGACAGTTTTTATCGTTGTTAGTTATTTCTGGATTGGGGTTGCTAATATGTAGCATCTTTGCATCCTTGTTCATAATTGAAATTGGTCTATATTTTTTCTTTCTTGAGTTTTCTTTATCTGATGCCTTGGAGTTGGTTCTACATTCCAAGGAGCTGGTCAGAGGAAGAGGAAGCAGAGGGCAACAACCCTTTTCTTTAAGGCAGGGATCCCCAACCCCTGGGCCACATGGTTCCAGTCCAGTCAGCCTGTTAGGAACTGGGCCGCACAGGAGGTGAGCGGTGGGGCTAGTGAGTGACGCTTCATGTGTATTTACAGCCACTCCGCATCACTCACATTACTGTCTGAGCTCCGCCTCCTGTCAGTTCAGCGGCAGCATTAGATTCTCATAGGAGCCCGAACTCTACAGTTAACTGTGCATGCGTGGGATCTAGATTGCATGCTCCCTATGAGAATCTAATGACTGATGATATGAGGTGGAGCTGAGGCCGTGATACTAGCGCTGGGGAGCGGCAGCAAATACAGATTATCATTAGCAGAGAGGTTTGACTGCATAAAGACCATAATAAATCGATTGCTTGCAGACTCATATCAAAGCCCTATCAATGAGTGGCAAGTGGAAACAAGCTCAGGGCTCCCACTGATTCTGCGTTATGGTGAGTTGTATAATTATTTCAGTATATATTACAGTGTAATAGTAATAGAAATGAAGTGCACAATAAATGTAATGCACTTGAGTCATCCCCAAACCATCTCCCCCCCGGCCCCCAGTCTGTGGAAAAATTGTCTTCCACGAAATCGGTCCCTGGTGCCAAAAAGGTTGGGGACTGCGGCTTTAAGGGAATCATGAGATTATACACATCTCACTGGCGAGAACTTAGTAATTTGAGAACTTGTACCTGCAACAGAGGCTGAGAAACGTCTTTATTTTGTCTTATCATGTTAATAGTTAGGATAGAAAACAGTAAGATACACGTTGTTGCAAAATAGACTGTACTACTAATAGAAATTAATTCATGTTATTGGTAAATAAGGGAATTACATTGTATGATGTGAAAGTCTTACTGTTTCACTTAAATTTTTTTCTGGATAATGGGGACTATAATTATAAACTTAAGTAGGAAGGGGTAAAGTTCTCTCGGCTTGACTGCAGCACTGGTAGCAGGAGTTCTGTAGTCTAGATTTTAAGAAAATTAAACACGAGTACCTTCATCCAGGGCTCTTCCTCAGAAAGGCACATTCCCAGTTTTGAACAACTCTCAGCTCTTTTCATTGTCTCAGCACCTTCCAGCTCTGCTCTAATTAAAGGATTGCCAGAATTGCAACTTCATTGTTTTGTTCATTTTTGATATCGACCTTGGCAGCCTATCATCATGCTGAGCTTCTTGCTTGAGTGGTTCAGGATGTCTCCAGGTACTAGTTACTACTTTTGAAATCCTCTGGTTATAATGTCACATAGGTCTTGAGCAGTCTTGTCCACAACTCTCTTTTATTTCTAAATGCTTTTGTTTTTAATGTGTATTTTTTTTTTTTTAACAGCATGTGAGACTCCCAAGAATTTTATCTGTCGTACTGTATCCATTGAGCAATTACCATGTGCTAGATAGTTTTCTTGTTGGTGGTAGATACATTACCTCCTTTACCTCTCACAAAAATCCCAAGTGCCAGTTATTATTTTAAGTATTTTACATGTATGATCTTAATTCCTCAAAGCAACCATATGAAATTGAGACTCAGTTAACTTGTTTTGTGAGTCGATAGTAAGTGACAAGCCAAGTCTGATGGCCTCTGTAGCCTGATTTCATGATTGCTATGCAATACTATGCATAGATTTTGGAAGCAGAACTACTACTTCGTATTCTTTTTTTAAAAAAATTTTTATTGGAGTATAGTTGATTTACAATGTTGTGTTAGTTTCATGGAAGCAGAACTTCTGCTCTAATGCTATAACTTTGGATCTGATCGATGTAATGAGCTTTGACAACCTCTTTTGCTATATTATTGTAACTAGGAGAAATTCTTATAAGTGTCCAAAAGGTAGTTTGGATTGTATTAAGGGGAGTGATTCTGTATAAATTGAATCAGCACAGTGTTAAATTCTTTGATAAAAATGTGTAATAGGTTATTTAAGTCTGTAAGAGATTGATTTATTAGCAATAAACCTTTCCTCAATGACTTATATATGCTAGTTACTTTGCCATAGGGATCAAAAGATGACTTGAGCTCTATCTCTACCTTTTTACAAGCTCGTATTCTAGTAGAGGAGATGAAGGGCATATCTGTAATAGATGTGAATATTCATTTGGAAACTTGCTTCAGAAAAACCTAACTCTGCATTTGGGAATGTGTCAGGTAATAACTTGTGGAAAGAAGAGATGAGTGATGTGTTAAAGGATAGATAGGAATTTTATTTATTTATTTATTTGGTTGGTTGGTTGCACTGGGTCTTAGTTGCGGCAGGTGGGTTCCTTAGTTGCGCCGTGCATGTAGGATCTAGTTCCCTGACCAGGTATCGAACCTGGGCCCTCTGCATTGGGAGCACGCACGGAGTCTTAACCACTGCACCACAAGGGAAGTCCCAAGGATGGATAGGAATTTGCTAGATTGAGAAATGAGTTGAAGAAAGACGGCATTGGCTTTTTCAGCAGAGGAAACAAACATGTTTAAAATCACGGAAATGTATAAGAGCATATTTTATTCATAGGCCTGCATGTCATTTGTCCTGACTGGAGTGGTGGCTGTGAGATTGGGAAGGTTGAGCAAGAGTCATATAACCAAGACCCTTATAGTCAGGCTAGGTCGTAGGTAACCTTCAGAGGAGTTTAAAATAGAGAAAGTGTCATGGTTGAGTTTTTCACAAGTTCACTGGCAATGGTGTGGAAGGTATATTGAAAGGGGGGACATGGAAGGGGAGGAGAAGGTTTGGGAGCTGAGTTAGGAAGCTATTGAAACAGGCCAGGTAGACAAAGGCAAGGTCCTAAATTACCTAGAGAAAGGCAGTAGGAATGGAGACGGGGATAGATTCAAAGGTTTTTTGATTGTAAAATGAGCTTTGTGAATAGAATGAATTTGGCTTATTGGTGGGGAAGAGTTGAGACAAGAAAAGTAGGATTACTTTTTGGATTGGTTAACTGGTGAGATTGCTACCATTATCTGAAATCTTCAGTACCATTAGAGCATCAGACTTTCCTCTGCAGTGTAAGATACATGGGATTTCAGGTGTTTGTAGTATATTCAACAGGTAGAGAGTACCCGGAAGGCATTTGGAAATTCATTCCTGGAGTTCTGGAATGCCTTCATACTATTATATTTTTCTAATAATCTGGCTTGATTTTATTTCTTAATGATATCTCTGTATAAAAAATTGTCTTCAGAGGTGATTACTGGAGTATGGGATGTTTGGAGGTGCTACAATCAGATTGCTATTCTACCCAAATATTGGCAATAGTATAACAATATCTTGGTAATCTCATCATTTAGTCAATTTTGTCTAATAAATTTTTTTAAAAGCTTGAATATTTTACTAATATTTCTGTTTTGTTAAAGCTGACCCTTTCTTTGGGAAACAGCTACCCTCTTACTGCTGCATGCTTGTAGGATACTGGGTCTAAACTTTCCTTAGAAAACCCAAACCATGCTAGATAGGAAATTGCCGTGTCCTCATAGTGGGGGTGGGGTGGGGCAGTGTTCTGATCTTAAACTTACTGGCACTCTACTGCTGTCTTTAAAGCTTGTTTTCTTTCAAAATCATGAAATGTCCATGATGGCCATTCTAGTCCCTGCCCAGTCTGATTTTCATACAGGGTTGCTGGCTTGTCACTGTTGGGAGGAAATGCTTTTTCCCTCTTGTTGTTCGGGAGCAGTGGTTGGGAGGCTGCAAATTAACTGACAATAGACAGATTAACAGGAGAAAAGACAGTTTGTTTACACATGCATGCTGGAGTTGTCCTGTAATGAGTAAGTCCCTCAATAGCCAGAGATAAAGATTTATATATAAACCTAACAAAACAGTCTCAGGGTTTTGGGCTTCACTGAGAAAGTAGGGAAGGTTCCTTTGGAGTTTTTGATGCTGATGGGCAGCTGAATTCACACTTCTCAATGCTAAGGGTCAGTATTTTCCCAGTTAGTAAACTCCCTTGGAAGGGGGGTGGTGGGGGAGGGGTCATTGGCAGCTGTATTTTCAGGATGTTCTGCCTAAGTTTAGATAATGATTGTTTCTGTGGCTTCTGATTGTTCAGATGTTTTGTTTAAAGTAATTTTCATACCATTTTGTTTGGCTATTAATACCTTCATCACTCTGGTGACCATGACATACTAACAGGAAGTGGAAGAAGAAAAAAAGGAAACCTTTATGCAAAGAAAGCAAAAGCTTTCCCAGAAACCCCATGGTAGAAATCTCACTGGCTAGAACTGATATGTCACCAACATTTTCTCACTGGAAGTAGCTGGGAAAAAGGGGGGTTGATAACAGTGCCTTCTATGGGATTTCATAGACAGATTTAAGAAAATTTGGCAGTAAGAGGGTCTGATATGAGGTTGCCAACCTTTTATTTCATCTGTGTTGTTCTAAGGCTGACACTGTTTTTGTATAATTTAATTTATCATTCTTGTTTTCCAGTCCACTTTTACATAGATATGTTCATGAAAATAGAAGCAGAACCCTCAGTGCCCTTTCCTTCAATTTGGAAATAGTCTGAGAAACCAGGAACAGCTGGAAAGAACAAAGCTTATAGTGTCCTCCAGAGGACTGCACAGTGCTCCCCTCTCACATCTGGGGTTGTACAGCCTGGAGCTCTGATTACAGAACATAGGGCATCCAGGAGTTTCTTTAAGAACTATGTTGGGGATCAGTGAAAACACCTTCATGGGACTCTCTGGCATTAGTGAACTGCTAACTTAATGAACCACACCCTGCCTTCAATATAAATTGATTGTAATCTTATTAAGTTATAATTTCTTAATTTGGGATTATGATGGGTACTGTGATACAGTCTAGGTCAGAGGTTGGCAAATTTCTTTTGTAAAGGGCCACATAGTAACTGTTTTAGATTTTGTAAGCTGGATACTCTCTGTGTTGCAACTGTTCAGCTCTTCTTTTCGAACTGGAAGCAGCTATATAGACAATAAATAAATGAGTAGGGGTAGCCATGTTTCAGTACAACTTCATAAAAATAGGTGGCTGGCTGGATTTGGCCCATGTGCCATAGTTTGCTGACATGTTATATAGATATTCTAACCTCTAAGGATTTGGACTGAAGCAGGAGTATGTTTTATAAATAGTACATTTCCCAGAAAGTTACTCCCCTAACTTCTCACAGTGGATTGAAGAATGACTACATCACATTTAAACTCATTTCCATATCAGTGCTGTTGCTTGGGTCATCCTTCTGCATAGATCTGTGTTTCTCAATGGGGATGCTGTTGGCATTTTTGGTGAGATTGTACATTGGGAGGGAACACATCTTTATCAGGGCACATAAGCCATTCACACCCCCAGGTCATTATTTTGAAAAATGTGTGGATTAGAACCCCTGGCTGAGATGGCTTATTTTTCCTTCTCCTTTCCCAGCAATACCCAAGTTCTTCCTCTTTTCCTAGTCCTTATTATACTTCATTAACTCTTAAATGTTTGCAGCTAGGAATATATTATTATGCATTTAATTTCATAATCATTTGTCCTTAGATTGTAAATTCATTGAGGATAGGAATTTTTGTCTTTTTTGCTTACTGCTTCCTTCCCAGTGCTGATAACTCTGTTATGACTCATAGTAGGTGCTCAATAAATGTTTAAATTACATCATTTACTGTTATGGAAAAATGAGACTTACCTCCTTGGTGAGATTTATAAGCTCCTGATTAATAGGGACCATCCCTCATACTAATTCTGTGTCACCCAGGAAACTGAACTTAATACTGAGCTTAAATACTGGGTGGTTCAGTTTACTAAACCTGTGGGCATCTGCTATGTGGAAGGCACTGTGTATGCCAGGTAATATACACAGATGATTAGCACTCCTGCTTTCGTTGCATTTTTGTTTGATGGGATGGAATTTAGTCAGTACACAAATAGCAAAATATATTATCACTAGTTAAGAGTGATCTCTGGAGGCCGACCTAGATTCAGTTCCTATGTCTGCAACTGTCTCTTGAGCAAGTTGCTTAATATCTATCTCTTCATTCTTTAAATTTCTGCCACCTCAAAGGGTTGTTAGTACCTTTTAAAAGAAATGATGTTAGCATTTTGCATAAAATTAAGTTCTTACTATTATACCATAATGTCACATGCTAGAGACATTATGCTAAGGCCAAATTTAGAGGTTGGAAAGATTACCTCTGGTTTGAGGTGGGAGAAGTGGCAAAGCTTCATAGGGAAGATGGCATTTAAATGGATCTAGATGGATTGATAAAATTTATATAGTGCCAGGGATGGGGATAATATTTCCTAGAGGGGGAAGGATAAGCTATGAACAAAGGAAGTTGAGAGAATGCAGGATGTGTACTGAAAGCAGAAATGTCCCTCAGTAAACTCATATTTTCACCACTCCTTATACCGCTTTCTCTGGGCAATTACCTAATTTGGTGAAAGATGCTGTCTATTGTTATTCAACCATGCTCTGTTCCCCTGCATCTTCCCCACCTAGGGAGACAGTTGTGTTTCAAGTCTAAACTTTCTTGGGTAGAACATTTCATAACTCTGAATTTAACTACTCTTGTGTTCTGAACATCATCCATATATATCCGCCCCCCCCCCCCCCCCCCACACACACACAGAGTAGAGTGCTGGGAAGTACATTTTAATCAGTTTGGCTTGTTCAACCCTTGAGTATTGTCCTCAATACCTAGTAAAAGTTCAGTTTATTTCAGGGATAGGGTGGGGTGGTAAATGAATGATCCTGATTGAAGCCAGTTTCAACTAAATTTTAAAAATTCGAATATGAACTTTTGAAATGGATGTTGTCTGAGATCTTTGTGAATCCCCGTATTTGTGAATACCCTTGTAGCATGTAATTTTCTCATTCAGAAAATTGAGGGTATTGAGGATTTAATGAAATTAAATTTCCATATTTATTACAATTTAAGATCTACTTAAGAAACCTTTTTCAGTGTTTCCAGAAGTGTGGTTAGAATTCAAAGGAAATGCACAATATAACCCTAAAACAAGTTTTAGTATTAAAAATAATAATTGCATACCAAAAAGTCACCCAGCTATTTATTACACTTTGGTCTTTAAACATCACTGATTCTTTTTTTCCAATCACTGAATGACAGCAGTTGTGGGATAAGTACTCTAGTTCCCTCACACCAAGCGCAGAATGACTCTGAGGAATGTTCTTCACTGTCTCCTAGAAATCCCCAGCAGTATTAAGTCCCAGTTGCCCACAGCTGCATAGCCAGCCATACTGCACCCTTTATTGGCTTCCTTCCCTTCCCTGCCTCACTTCTCTACTCCCTTACTGGTGTTTCTTAGGGTAACTTCCCAAATAAACCACGTATACTAAAACCTTTTGTGTCAGGGTGTACTTCTGGGGAAATACAACCTAAAATAATACAGTAAGAAACATTTTAGTAAGAGTTTGAAATTTTTTAAGTTTTAGAACATAAGTTTGGAGAGCACATAGTAGGTACTCAACCGTTTGCCCCTTTTGAAAAAAAGGGAGTAGCTAGCTAGTTTCCCATATGGGGGCCGGAGGTCAGATTGAGTCTGGATAGGCATCTCTGTTTTGTACTGCAAAAGGAATCACTGATGTTTATAGCCCAAAATGTAAATGGCTAGGTGTCATTTTAGCCTGTGGGTTTTTTTAAATACTAAAATTTGTTCTACGTTTATATTGTGCATTTACTTTGAGTTCTAACTACCTTCCTGGCAACACTGAACATAAAATTAAATCCAGTTCAAGAAACAGAAAGAACTAGAGGAAGAATACAGAGATACAAGCAAGAGAGAATAGGATAGCATAGGCATTTTCTTATTCCTGAAAAATAGGTTTTTCTCTTAGATTACCCATAGAATTCTGCTGACAGATTTTTTTTTAATTGAAGTATAGTTTATTATTCATTCATTCATTCATTCATTTATGGCTGAGTTGGGTCTTTGTTACTGTGTGTGGGCTTTCTCTAGTTGCAGCGAGCAGGGGCTACTCTTCGTTGCGTTGTGCGAGCTTCTCATTGAGGTGGCTTCTCTTGTTGTGGAGCAGGGCTCTAGGCGCACGGGCTTCAGTAGTTGTGGCTCATGGGCTCTAGAGTGCAGGCTGAGTAATTGTGGTGCACGGGCTTAGTTGCTCCATGGCATGTGGGATCTTCCTGGACCAGGGATCGAACCCGTGTCCCCTGCATTGGCAGGTGGATTCTTAACCACTGCACCACCAGGGAAGCCCTAATTGAAGTGTAGTTGAATTACAATGTTGTGATAATTTTTGCTGTATGGCAGAGTGACTCAGTTATGCATACACACACACACACACATATATACATACATACATACACATACTTTTTTATATTCCTTTCCATTATGGTTTATCCCAGGACATTGAAAATAGTTCCCTGTGCTATACAGTAGGACTTTGTTGTCCTTTTCCATTCTGTATGTAATAGTTTGCACCTACTAACCCGAAACTCCCAGTCCATCCCCACCCCCTGCAACCACAAGTCTGTTCTCTATGTCTGAGTCTGTTTCTGCTTTGTAGATAGGTTCATTTGTATCATATTTCAGATTCCACATATAAGTGATGTTATATGGTGTTTGTCTTTCTCTTTCTGACTGACTTCACTTAGTATGATAATCTCTAGTTGCATCCATGTTGCTGCAAATGACATTATTTTTATGGCTGAGTAGTATTCCATTATATATATGTACCACATCTTCTTTATCCATTAGTCTGTTGATGGACATTTAGGTTGTTTCCATGTCTTGACTATTGTGAATCGTGGTGCTATGACCATAGGGGTGCCTGGTATATGCCCAGGAGTGGGATTGCTGGATCATATGGTAATTCTATTTTTAGTTTTCTGAGAACCTCCATACTGTTTTTCATAGTGACTGCACCAACTTAACATTCCCACCAACAGTGTAGGAGGGTTCCCTCTCTCCACACCCTCTCCAGCATGTGTTATTTGTAGACTTTTTAATGATGGCCATTCTGACTGGTGTGAGGTGATACCTAATTGTAGTTTTGATTTGCATTTTGCTAATAATTAGCAATGTTGAGCATCTTTTCATGTGCCTATTGGCCATCTGCATGTGCTGACAGATTTTTTATTTCAGGGCAGGTTTGATTAAAAAGAAACCACAGAATCTGTCCAAGTTGATTGGATTCTGTGCCATCTGTTGACTCATCAGTTATTTTGGTGTTTTAAAAATACATTGTAACTATATTGTAATGCAGGATAGATTTTTAATAACATAAAACATCCTGGATACCATATTTTATAGTATTAGTAACATATGTATTAGACATAAATACTTTCCCTAAAAGTCTGTTTTTCCCTTTCTTTCCAGAATGCTGCCTTTTTATATGGTCTTGGTTTGGTCTACTTCCATTACAATGCATTTCAGTGGTAAGTTGACATAAAACTAATAACTCCAGTTGTTTCCAGTAAATGGCTTATTTTGCTTGTATTTTTCTGCGTGTGTGTGTAATAAATACAAAATATTTTAATATCACTAAGTCTACATTTTCCAATAATCTCCTGAAATTATTAGTTTGTTCCTACAGGGATTTTGACCTACCTTAGATTATTAGAAATATATGTGTTCCTAAAAGAATCTGGTATAAGATTCTGATTAAAGAAGACTTAGATTAGAAAGCTTTTGGAATTTCTCAGTCACTTATTATGGACTGGTGGTCCCCAGGTTATTTGAACTGGGGAATGACTCTACTCTCTATTCTCAAGTTGGTAAATGGTCTGTGATGAGCAGTATTTCCTTTTCAGACTTTTAGACGTATTGACTGCTCCTTCCCCTCCTCCTTCACCAAAAGACACACACACACACACACACACACACACACACACACACACACACACACACACGACTGTGCTAGTACTTTTCCAATTTCTAGTAACTAGGCACTAGATTATAAACTCTCAATTCTCTCTTCTATAAAATAGGAATAATGGTATCACCTTCAGAGTCAGACATTAAATATGATAGTCAGACATTAAATATATATAAGATTTTATAAACGGTAAAGTATAGGTCCCTGTTACTGTGGCCTTTGCCCCCTTGTTGTCTTTCTGTTTACCAGACAAGACAGTAACATTCTCTAGTGTAAAGAACATAGTTGAAAGATTGGTATTCTGGTCTCAGCACTGCCACTTAGTTTGATGTGTTTCCTCGTGTGTGTGTGTGTGTGTGTGTGTGTGTGTGTGTGTGTGTGTGTGTGTGTGTGTGTGTGTGTGTTTTAGATACATTACAGTTACTTGCCTTTTCTACTCTACAGAGTTTTGATTATCAAATGAGATAATGTACATTTTGCAAACTGTAAAGCCCTATGTAGATATTCTTTTTGAAATATATTCGACTTTGTCAGAGTGCCTTCTATTCTCCATAATTTTAAGCTGAGTGAGTGCTGAGAAAGTCCAACGGAACATTTTGCATTTTGACCAAAGGTTATAACCCTGTCATATACCTGTTGGTCATCCTGGATATTTATTACAGAACTTTTAAATATGCATTGGCAATGATTTGATATGGTTTCTCTAAAGATGAAACTTAAGACATGAATGACTTTTCCCAGATGCCTTTTCTTTCCTGTTTGCTTTTGGTCCTGTTGGGTTTTGATCATCTATGGATGCACTGCATTGTTAGAGAACACCTGTGTGGATAGAGTATTATAATCATTCAAATCACTCATTTTCTTTGTAAACAAAGCTATAATTGATCTTTATAAAGAAGCTTTGTAATATTTTTCTTTTAAATTATCCATTGTTGTAGAGCAAGCCTAAATTTAAGCCTCCTAACATTATATCCAGTGTATCATATGTAAAATCAAGAGTAGATTAGGACTGTTTTAAAATCTCTTTACTTTCTTGAAGATGCTATTCATAGAATTCACAATTCTAAACTTTTAGAACCAGAGTGGTCTTAAGAGATAACTTAGTTTTTTTCCTTAATTTTATAGACGAAGAAAACAAAGGATGTGTATGTGTGTGTAACTCAGTATTATATAACTGTTTAATTGGTGGCAGAAGCAAACTTAAGCTCAGATTTCCCAGTCTAATTATTTTGTCTGTTGTAGTCTGTCCCCCAGTTTGAAGATTGATTGGTGGTTATTTTTTAATCAGTATTTGTAATTGTTCTCCTGGGCACGTTGGTAAAATCTTTATGGCCAGCCAGAAATAATTTAGATGATACTCAAGGCAAGGAACTCTGCAGTTTAGAAATGAACATGTATACCTCACACCAGTTAATTTTCACCTAACTGTGATAACTTGTGAACTCCCTGTAGATTGAAGATATAAGCATAAAATCAGTGAGGTGACACCATCATCAGTTGAAAATTGGATTGCATTAAAAAGTATGTGACCATGTCAAGTTAGGGGGCTTGTAGTGTGGAAAATTATATCCTTTGATTCCTTATCTACATATGATTTCTGTGTCCTTCAGTTGACTTAAGAAGTGAAACTGAAATGATATAAGAATGATGCAATGTCTGAATTAGTAAGTGCCTTCTGTTCTGTTGATCCTGTCCTGGTTACCACCATTTTCTCATGTCTTGAGTTTCAGCTCTAGCTGCTCCCTAAAATGACATATCTCACACCTCTCTTAATCCATCATGGATGTGTGTTTCCTGTCTTGCTGGTCAAATGTTCTTTCACAAACTCTGTGCCCCAATTTTTGCTTTCACTTATCTTGCTATTTCTTGAACAGCCACAAAATTAGAAAGCATGGAGTAGGTGCTTGGTGAGAGTTTTAGAGTATAGCCTTAATGGATAGGAACTTCCTTAGGTTAAAACTATACTTGTGTTTTATTTGGTTTTACTTATAGGTGGCTATTAATTTCTGGGAACAGACCCACCTCCACCCCCAACACATACTAAGTTCTGTGGGATTTGTTGAAAAAATATTTCCAGAGAAGAGTGTGGTATGCCTTTTTTGTATTGTTAGCTCAGAATGTTCTATCTCTTGTACATTTATAATTTAAGTAGAATTTAATATTTGTAAGTGGTGTCTGTTGTTATTTAATTAGATTAAGTATTTGAGAATAATGTGTGCAACCACCATGTATGTTGGGGTTGGTGATGGCGACTTAATAAATAAGAGCAATTTTATTAACTGGTTTTATCTGTTAACCTGTTCGCCTTATTTCTTGCCATATTATCTCCCCCCCGCGCCTTTTGGGGAGTGAGTTGATTTTATTGTTAGCCTCTGGATGAGTTCAGTTATTTGGTCAGTTTTTCCACTTTCAATTTCAGCCTCTTAGAGGAGCCCATGTCAGAAAGTAGTAGAGCAACTGTTACATCCTCACTGGATTTATCATAATTATTTAATTTTACTATTATCATATACAGTAATCTGTGACCAAACTTAAAATAAATATAAGGAGAAAGGAAGACATAGAAGCACATAGTAAAATGCATGCAGCAGAGAGCTAGAACCAGTATCTATAAAGCTGTTCCTTTCCATGTGCATGAGTGCATGCCCATGTCTTCACTTGTTCTTCTTCATGAGGGTGGCGTATTGCTAAGGGTACCTTGAACTGAGCTCTTCCTTGCCTTTGTAGTAAGAAACCTACATCCTTGGGTGAAAGGAATTGAAATATATACAGTAATAAAGTAGTATAACTTGCAACCATATTTCTAAATATACCTCCCTGAAAATCCTTATCATTCCTCTCTCTCTAGCATAACCTTTTGTATTCCCATTGATCAATATCAGAATGGTCTTATAGTGGCAAACCTAAGAGCTACATAATTCTGTGCCAGAGGCATAGGATTTTGGAAATTAGCTTCCCAAATCTAATTGATAAGCCCTGGTAAGGAAATGTAGTGATTATTATTATGTTGACATCAGCAAGGAGTAGGGTAATGAGATGGAGGTGAGTTTAAAAAGACAGAAATGTTAACACATTACAAGTGAACTTTCTCCAGGACTCATTTCCCTAGCGTGTACCAATTACAAGTGTTCTTAGGGGTGTAGGAATCTCTGCTCTCCTTGAAAAAATCACTGCTTTGGGTGCAAACATAAACTTAATGTAGTTTGAGAGAACCACCATTGATCCTGAGGCTTGTTGAGCATGGAGTCTGGCAAAAACTTAATATTTAATATATGTTTTTGAGCTATCATTTTGCAAACTAATGCTCTTAGATCAAAAGTTTATTTCTATTAAAATAGTTCATGTTAACATATGTTGAGTTTATTCTGTTCGCTGCTGTTTTGAAGAGAATAGCAGATAACTAAGGCAGTTTTGGTAAAGTTATGCTTACCAGTGACACATAGACTGCCAGAGAGAATTTGGAAGGGTTTGGATTGATTAAGCTTCAGGGAAATTATGAATAAAAACATAAATTTTACAATAGGGGAGGGAAGAAAACATCCCACTGTCTGCAGTGATGAAATGAAGATGGCTGGAGAGGGCAAAAGAACCAGGAGGTAATATATTAGCAAATGTCAATGTGAATAGCTTAGTGTATGGTACTTCTAACTTAGCCTCACATTTAAGGTCCTCTCTGTTTCAACCTCCGATGATCTTTCTAGACTTATTGTTCCCTAAATATATTCTTTGTGTCAGTCACTACTGTATTAATATTTCCCTGAAAATGTCTTGAGCATTTTTTTACCTATGCAAGTTGGTTTGTGCCATTTACTCTCTTTGGTCTGCCTTCTCCTTCCATCTCCACTTTAAAACTCTTACCTTACCTTACCTGTGTCTTTGAGTTCTTAATCAAATCTGTTTGTCTCATTTAGAAGGAACTTCTAAATTTCCAAATATATATATATGTGTGTGTGTGTATATCTGTTGTGTATATATGTTATTACTGATTTAGAGCTAGAATATGCTCCCTTTTATTAGTATGAAAATTTGTGGAATTAGTTCCTTTATCTCTTCAGATATCCCTGAGGGAAATCTCTGGACTCAGCTTTATTAGCTTCAGAGAACTTAAAGTTTTATTATGTCTCTTTTCAAATGTACTAAAACTGTGCTAGGATGTTTAGTTAATACCATTATTTTTCTATACTTTGGTAAAGTTCTAAAGGAGGCTTTTAAAACAATGGCTGTAGAAATCTTATTAAAAATGACCATTGTTTTAAAATATATTCAGCACGTGTGTGTTTTTTGCATGTAGTGCTATTGAAGTTATCATTTCCTTTTAAAAATTGTTAACAATGACAAACATTAAATGCAAAAAATTTTAAACTGAAAATCTATAGAAATAATTTTGGTGATATAAAAACATTCTTTAGATTTTAAGAAAATGCATGGATACTCAAGCATAGCAATATGCACTTGTTTAAAATTTCAGTAGAGACTGTGCTTTAATATTTGAAAACTATAAACCTTTCTAGACATTGTATCATTAAAAGTATTTTATCGTTTTAGGTAGCCATTTTTCATGTTCTAAAATTGTCTGTCAGTCAGAATACTGACGTCAGCAGAATTTGTATGTGTTGGTGGTTTAGTCTAACTTCTGCTACACAGATCATGTTCTGGCTACATGTGGTTTGGTGAGATATATGAATGCATTAAAATGATGACCAAAATTAGAATGTAGTCTGAGTGGTACCTGTCTTCTCCACACACTATCCCCCTCCTAACACACAAACACATTCTTTTTTCCTTTTCTTTTCCCACCCCAAGGGGTGGATGCAACACATAGGAGAAAAAGATGGTACGAGTTTAGAAAAGCAAGTGAAAATGAACTTGCATGTATTTTGTTAGCTGAGGAGAACTGAGCAGTAAAGAGGCTCTGGAGCATCCCTTCCCACCCCCTCAACAAGAAGTCCAGTCAGTTAATTATAAGAAGTGATGACATCAGTAAACAGATATTAAACATTTTCCTGTAATGTCTAGAGTATTTAAAAATAAAAGAGGAATGTAAACCTCAAGGAATAGACTACTTGGAAAAACTGGAGACAGCACACTGACAGGTAAAGAGTAAAATGATTTGATTATAGAGTGGACCTAACTGCTGGTTAACATTAAGCAAAAAAATAGTTGATGTTAAGTTTGGGTGGTGAGTCTTAAAGGTAATAGTGGATTTAGAGTGAAGCAGAAGAATGAAAATATTCCAGGTCAGGAAGACTATCCTGAGGAGAAGCCGTGAAGCCAAGAGGGCCAGTATTTGCATGAAGGAATTCCTAAGATATGCCAGCTCACAGCTGAGGAGGAGCAATGTTAGGGCATGGCTGGCAATGGGTATAATTGCTCACAAACCTTAAATGCTACGTGGAGATTTGACTTAAAAGAGTATCATGGTTAGAGTATCAATGGTTAGTAGGCAATCACAGGAGCCACATATTTTAGGAAGCATAGGCAAGCCAGAGGAGAGCAAGGGAAGTCTTTAAGGAGTCTGTTTCAGTTATCTGATAATGAGATATTGAAGATTGAGTCTGCAAGTATTGAATTTGAGGGAAACTTTGAAACAACCTGGAGAACTTGATGAATAGATATATATTGTCCTCCCTTGTCATGGGCACTTTTAGTAATCCTTAAAGAGCAGGCATAGTGTAGCCCAGACTAGTGTATTGTAATATGTGTTTTTGCTGGTAGGTTAATAATTTTTTAAAAGAAATTTCCAGTGTGTTAACATGTGTAGAGAACTTTGTAAAATAACCTGTGTTTCTTGTACTTGTGTGACATTGTGAACTAAGTGGATAGGAACTAAAGGCGCACCTATGGAGTAAAAACACATCTATGAACAGTAGGTTGGGAAAAGACTGGAAATAGAAACTGAGACAGAGTAGGAAATACTTCTCCTGTGGGGTTGTTATTGATGATCTGTGTTTTCCTTCTTCCCTTTCGCATACACCCTTCCTTAGACTGTTTTTCTTCCTATCTTCTTTTTCTCCTTTATTCCATCTTTCCTTTGCTATCTTCCACCACTTCCATTCTTTTTCTTTCATGTATTTGACTCAGGCCTGCCTGTCTCCCCCCACCCACCTTGGTTAGTTTTGTTTTTTTAAATTTTTATTGGAGTATAGTTGATTTACAAGGTTGTGTTAGTTTCAGGTATACAGCAAACTGAATCAGTTATACATATACCTATATCCACTCTTCCTTGCCTGGGTTTTTAATTGGCATGTGTGGACATTGCTTAGTTCTGACCCATTCCGTAGGAGTTCTCTGACCCACTTCGTAAGGTAAGGTTAATTAGGACTTTATGAAGCATTATTCTCAATTTTTATTATTATAAAATGTAACATACTTAAAATTAAACATAAGTATACATCTTTTACATGTTATTTATAAAACAAACATTCATAACCATCACTTGAGTCGAGAAATAAAAAATTGCTATCATCCCAGAAGCTTCCAAAAGCCCCTGCGTACCGTTTCCCAGTCACATCTTATCTTTTAATTGACATCATTTATTGCTGCAGTTGTTCTCTTCCTAACCTTTTAATGCCCCTCCCCCAACGTGTGTTTTGTATCCCCCCCCCCGCCCACACACATGTTCACACGCACCTGTGCACACAATCTGTTCTCTTAGAAGGTGGCGCTCTAGACATGACCAAGAGAATATAGAGGCTGAAGCTGCACCTCCTCTTATTAGAAAGGTTTGAGAAAAGTACAGAGAACTTCTTAGCAGTATGCAAGTGAGTCTAATTGAGAGAAATAGGAAGTCACCTTTGAATGAGAAAGGTAATTTACATGAATTCTTTCTTATCAGTCCTTTGACTCCCCTCTGCTGTCTGTACACACACTAAATAATAAAACACATACACAGCCCGACCCATTTGAAATGCCATCTTAACACATAGATGCCGACTTCCTCTTTAGGAAGAAAGTATTTAACCAGATGTAAAGGTATCTGATGCTCCTCACAGTAAATATTACGTTTTAGAACCCTTAATTTTATAATATATAATCACACAGGTTTTTTGGGGGGAGGTAAATAGGTAATATACAAGTCAAAATAAAGTTACTTAAAGACATAGGGCATGTTGTTTTGCTCTATTTTGTGGTATATATTTTGAACTTGTATAAAAAAGATTGACTTTTGTTTTGGAATTGTCTGAGATTCTAAGTTAACCTCCTTTAAGATTAAATAGAAGTAGAGAATAGTTGATAGAAAGTTTTGCAAAGAATATATTAGCTGTACTTGGGATAAGCCTTAAATTATGTAGAGAGATTTAAAATGATGCCTAAAATACTGTTATATCTGATATTATAGTTTTTAAAATTCAAAGTAGACGTTTTTCTTTGTCATAATTTTAATTCATTTTTGAGTACATAGTACATTCATGTGATCAGATTAAGTGACATAAAAATGTTTTCAGTGAAAAATGTTCCTTCCTCATCCTTGTATATGTTCTACTGGTAATTAAGACTTTTTATGAAAGATAAAATGTGAATTTGGGGCAAAGATGGACTGATAGACATAAAGTGACATATAGTAGAATAGAGAGCCCAGAAACAGACCAAGACATTTGATATGGACATTTGATTTAGGACAGTGTGGCACTGTAGAGCTGTGGTAAG
Source organism: Kogia breviceps (assembly GCF_026419965.1). NCBI lineage: Eukaryota > Metazoa > Chordata > Mammalia > Artiodactyla > Physeteridae > Kogia > Kogia breviceps. Next base: position 95,553,818 of record NC_081330.1, on the reverse strand, counting down.
GATAGTCTTTTCTACAGGTGATATAGGGGGTACTGGATATCTGTATTGAAAAAAATGAAAACTGACCCCTACCTCACATTATACAAAAAATAAGGTGCAGATGGATTGTAAACCTAATAAATATGAAAGATAGAAATATAAAGTTTTTAAAAAAAGACTTCATTTTATGGAGTAGACTAGAGACAGGATTAATCTCTCCTCCCTTAAAAACAAAACTATCTGTCCCACCCCTCTCTCCCCTAGGAAATTCCAGAAACAGTGAAATCAGTTATTTACACTGACAATTTTATTAAGCTATAAAATATTATTTGAAGGGACTTCCCTGGTGGTGCAATGGTTAAGAATCCACCTGCCAATTCAGGGGACATGGGTTCGATCCCGGGTCTGGGAAGATCCCACATGCCACGGAGCCACTAAGCCTGTGCGCCACAACTACTGGGCCTGTGCTCTAGAGCCCGTGAGCCACAACTACTGAGCCCTTGTGCCACAACTACTGAAGCCCACGCACCTAGAGCCTGTGCTCCACAACAAGAGAAGCCACTGCAATGAGAAACCCACACACCGCAATGAAGAGTAGCTCCCGCTTGCTGCAACTAGAGAAAGCCCACGTGCAGCAACAAAGACCCAATGCAACCAGAAAAAAAATTTGAATTATTGAGAGTAAATTCAACTGATCTTCCTTTTCTCCTTTTATATTACACACATTCAATTACATAAAAGACCCAGGCACCCCTTCCTAGTCGTTTTTTTTGTTAAAGCTATTCATTCACATCTTTTTTTAAGTAAAACTGGCATTTCCTTTAAAACAGAATTGCATAAAAGAGAAGTTTTACTGTTCTACCAAGCAAAAATTCATGTAAGTGTTAAAAAGTAAAGATATCTTATGTCTATGTTCTTTCAGGGCAATTAAAGCATTTCAGGAGGTGCTTTATGTTGATCCCAGCTTTTGTCGAGCCAAGGAAATTCATTTACGGCTTGGTCTTATGTTCAAAGTGAACACAGACTATGAGTCTAGTTTAAAGGTAGGTTGTTGGGTTTCTTCTGAGATACAATGTTTCATTTTTGTGGGGTCTTTTGGGGGGGTTGTTAAATATTAGAACATTGAGAAATGTTGGAATTTATATGGTACTTCAAAAGAAAATTTGAAAATTTAGATGAACTGTTTATCAGCTATGAACTGGAAGATACATAAGTTCGGGTTTCTAATTATATCATTAAATTTTTTTTTTTTAGTTTTAATTGTGGTCTGTTATCAGGAAAGGGTGAAGGTTTCAGTCTCAATTTGGACATCTGAATCACTCTGCTATTAGTGATTGGCAACCATAGAGGTCAGAAGCAGTTGCTTAATGATTCTGTATCTGTGACCCCACCATTGACCGTTTACTTGTATGGGTCTCACTAGAAATCTCTCCACCTCTACCAGCAAAGCACGTCTCATATCTTAAATATAAAAACGTGTGTTCTTTGCCAGTCATGTGAACTGCTGGTTTGTGAGTATAAACATTGTTGGGCAAAATAACATTGTTGGTTAAATATTTTACTTTCTATAGAATTTAACATTTCTCAAGTTTTTTGTTTAGCTTCTTGTGCTATCTATGCCATCACTTTATGTCTTACTGGGCTTTTCATGAACATAGTGCTTCCCTGCTCGACAAAAGTATTGCTTTTTAAAAGGATTAGAAGTTCTAGGAAAAGCTTAAATTTTTGTGAATTTATGACTATTTATAATGGTTGCCATGTTCTAAATATCTCCGTTGCAGATTATCTTCATTCTGAAGGGTCAGGAGGGAGATAAACAATGACTTTGCAGTAGGTTGTAGTTTGAATTCACTAGTAAGGAACTACTGAAATTAAAAAATAATAAAATAAAATAAAACTGTGTTTAGGATACCTAATTGTTCTAGAGTTTTAAAGTAGACAGTTTTGCAAATACTGTCTATCTTTCATGAGTTTATAAAGAACAGTGCTGATGGTACGAAAGAGAGAGGTATACAGTCCAAAACACTAAAATAAGTAGATTGTGAAAGTATTCAGATCACACAGTTCTCAAAGGTAAGTACAATTTGAGAAATAGGCCCTAGGGCAAATGTAAGTAATATGGAGACTAAGGGATGCCTAGAAGTTATCAATTTCCCTCAAGTTTAGAGCAGCATGTCTCAAACTATACGTTCGCATGTGAGTGGACTTGAAATGGAAAATAAGTTCAGATATGCCACCTTGCATATTTTGACCTCCTCTTGGACATTCACAGTGTATACTAGCAAACCAAACTCTTAAAATGCTTATAATACAAAGTCAACTTATTTGAGCTTTTTACAGAACTGTCACAATATGGTTATTGTGTGTTGCAGAAGTTTAAGTGTTGCTCAGGAAATATATTTGAGTGGAAAAAGGTAATGAGATTTGTCCCAAATTATGGAATGTGGCTACGTCTAAATATCAGTACAGTGGTACCTTAAACAATTCTATGGATTCAAAACTCTCTTTCCATGAAGGTGGCAATATTTAAAATCCCCTTTAATCAGGCGAAACAGTGTTGGGCAGTGTTCCATGGCTAATTCAAAGTGTTCTTGCTTACTCCTGTTCAACAGAAACCTTCCTGTATACAACTTTTAATTTGTTCAGGCATAAAGGCTAACAAACTTTCAAGTCATAGCGATTTTAGCAAGATTGCCTTAAGTAAGTGCAGTCTTCTGGTTTGGGGCCTTTCTTCCATTTATTTAAAATACTTGATACCATTCTGAAGTTTGTTTCATTTCCATGAACATAGAAAAGAATTTCAGGAGTCCTTGATATTTCTCTTCCCCATAATGAGAAGGTTTCATTTGATTTTTATCTCATCTTGACATTGGCTTTTTAAGGCTTCTCTCCAGTATTCCTTGTCTATTTTCAGGAGGATTTTAGGCATGAACATTTGTAGTTGAAGAGGAGGTATTTCAGTTTATTACTGTAAGTGCTTAGCATTTAGTGTAAGTGAAGGTAGGAATCAGAAGGAATGATATGCCCCATTCTTCTTAGGTGGCCTTCAGTTTTCCTACAGTGGACTGGCTAGTATTTTACCTTTATGGATAGATGTGGAGCCTCTGATGACTTTTCCACTACATGAAGTTGTTTCCTAGCACAGTGTATTGCTATAGATGCTATGGACTGCAACCTCAGAAAACTCCAACTGAAGCTGGTTAAAATGACAAAAAAAAAAAAGTAGCTTATGTAATGTAAAGTCCAGCCTTCAGGATTGGTTGGTTCAGCTGATCCAGTGTTTCACTAAGGATTCATTTTCTTCTCTGTTCTTTGTTGGCTTATTCTTTTTTTTTTTTTTTTGGTGGTACGCGGGCCTCTCACTGTTGTGGCCTCTCCCATTGCGGAGCGCAGGCTCCGGATGCGCAGGCCCAGCGGCCATGGCTCATGGGCCCAGCCGCTCCGCGGCATGTGGGATCTTCCTGGACCGGGACACGAACCCGTGTCCCCTGCATCGGCAGGCGGACTCTCAACCACTGCGCCACCAGGGAAGCCCTGTTGGCTTATTCTTAAGGCTGGTTGCCAGGTACACAGTGAGATGATTTCTTTTTCAATGTCTCATAAAGAAAAGCACCTATACCACTACTCTACATTATAGAGTTACTCTATAATGTAGAGTAGTGGTATAGATGCTTAGTATAGTGTTGGCATATAGTAAGTGCTCAGTAAATACCTGATTTATCGTGCTATAGAGGAGAAAGATCCTGACTTCCTTTTGATCTTTTCAAGAATACTTCACTTTGCATCTCATTGGCCAGAATTAGACCACGTGGCTCTTCTCAGTGATTCCTTATCAAAGGTGTGGTTATTCTTAGACCAGTTATGCCCAGTTTTTGAGCAGAGCTTGATTTCCTAAATACACTGTTTCTGTCTAATAGAGAGTGGGGGGTGGGTAAAAAGAGTATTTTGGTATGGGAGTGGTACATACAATCTGTCCATTACAGATCTGGTCTTCTCTGCCTCATTTCCTTTCCCTCTGGGATGGAGAGATACAACATATACAGTATGTTTTAGATGGTAAAATATTTAAATAAAATACAGTTTATTTTCATAGTAGATTCCTTCTTTTCACCCACACATGAAATGCATTCCAGGGCCTCCTGTTTTATTTCTATCTCTGGTAATAACTTTTCTCCCAAAATGTATTTCTGAAGCAGATTCATTCTGTTTTGGTACTGTGTAAACAGCTCTCAGAGCAGGCAAATTGGGTTTTAAAATTTGCCCCTGCCAGTAAACTAATTGTGTGACTTAGGGCAAGATGCCTAACTTTTCTGATCCTCTTTGTGTCTGTAGAACTGGAATAACTGTACCTACTCCACAGGATTGTTATAAAGATTAAATAATATACATATCGAAGTATCTGACAAATAAGTTTTTTCAGCCCTTCTTTTTTGGTTCTCAGTTTATCTACCATGTCTAAAACTCCTCTGATTTGGGGCCAGTATAGATATTGTTTGTGTGAAATCCGTTTTCCCGTCCTAGAATTGAATACTTGTATTTTTGTCACCCTGCCCATCCTCAGAAATGTGAAGTTAATGCCCAGCTTACTTTTCAATCAGATGGTGTTATTTTTCCATTAAATTGGCCAATAAAGATTTCATGTGTTTAGTTGAGTGGTAGAGGTACCAATTCTTAATTTATTAACTAGTTTAGTACTATCTGAACCAGAGTCCATTTCAGGGTGACATTTCTACCTGATATTTTGTTGTTTTTCTTTCGTGCTTCAGAAAATATCCCCCCGGGTGGGATTGGTTGCCTGTTTAACCTCCATATAATTCAGAATATTATTTTATTTTTAATGATATTAATGATAATTGCTTACATTTGTTATGTATTTGAGGCAGTGTGCTGTCATTACTTCAGTAGAAGCACACCTATTTTGACAAATAGTTTTATATAATGCCTCTAAGTTTTACACCCTGGCAGACTATTAAAATTATTTCCCTCATATAAAGCTAATATATGTAAAATAAGATGTGATAACACCCATATCTTCAGTTAATGCCAATGCATCTATTTAATTTAATGAAGATTATTAAAAAATTCTTCCTAATATTTACATATTTAAGTTTCCCTAAAATATGTCAGCATTAGAACTTTCTTGGATTTTTAAATGTAAAGAGGGTGGCTTTTTTTTTTTTTTTTTGCAGTATGCGGGCCTGTCACTGTTGTGGCCTCTCCCGTTGCGGAGATGCACAGGCTCAGCGGCCATGGCTCACGGGCCTAGCTGCTCCGCGGCATGTGGTATCTTCCCGGACCGGGGCACGAACCCGTGTCCCCTGCATCGGCAGGCGAACTCTCAACCACTGCGCCACCAGGGAAGCCCGAGGGTGGCTTTTTTATGGGAACTTGTGGATAGTTGGCTGGGATACCAGTGTAAGTCCCCTTATAATTTGATATTTGAAGATGATAAGTGCTGATTGAAGGGATTAATATGAAAGGGTTAGGAAGATGAGAATTATGAATACAAGAGATGATTCTAAGGAAATGGGTTAAACTCAAATGAGACTTGTATGTTAGCTTGGCATTTTACCAGGTGCTTAGTGTTTCTTGAATGGATAGATTAATGAAATGGAAGAGGCTATAAAATTACAAAACGCCTCATAGGATTGGCTGGAAACATTGGGAAGAAAAAAAAGAGGCTGATTTTATTTGTCATCTCTTAACAGAATTCTTTTTACACAAACTGACAGTGCAGTTTTCTCTAGATGCCCCCTGTTCACCAGTTCATTCAGCTACCAGTCATGAAACTTCTGAGTGAAATAGCATTTCCACTTTTTATTTTTTTTATACTTTTTCTCTAGAAAACTCCATTTCCAGGTATCTGATTTAATCTCATATCCTTTATATAGACTCAGGAATTTTATTGTCATTTTTTTTTATGCCAAGATATTAAGGCAGAAAGAATAAGTAAAGGCATGATGATATGTATTTCCTTTTAGAAACCACTTTTGGAATCTGAAATGCCTCGACTTTTATTATTCATTAATGTGGAATGTATAAATCATTTGTTTTGTATAATTAAGATACTATGAACTCCATGTATTATAAAAGTGCTTGCTGAGAATTTGAATACTAGCTATTAAATTAATTTTAACCAGGCCTTACGTTTCTAAGATATCTGTAATATTTTTTGTTGTTGTTGAAGCTTTAACAGCATATTTTTATTAGTTCAGTTGTCTAAAGATAATAAAAGTTGCTATTATTTCTCCAAACCCACTCCTGTGCTGTTTCCTTCATGATGTTCAATAGCTTAACTCTGCCAGCTGGCTTTTTGAAAATTCGAGGCTTTTAAAAATTTTTAATTTTTTATTGAGGTATAATTGGCGTACAACTTTGAGTAAGTTTAATGTGTTGATTTGATACATTTATATATTGCAAAATGAACATTACCATAGCATTAGCTAACACCTCTACCATGTCACATTATTATCTTTTTTTTTTTTGGTGAGAACAATTAAGATCTGTCTCTTAGCAACTTTGAAGTTTATAGTACAGTATTGTTTACTATAATCTCTATGCTGTGCATTAGATCTAGTTATCTACTACTTTCATGTTTTTACCTTAAAACGTCACCACCCCAATTCCCACTTTGGCAGTGGAACTTGGTTTCACCTGAGTATAATGTCCTTGTTCCTTTTGGCAGAGGATGGTCACTGCTGTTTATTTTGTCTTCTGTCCATTTTTCCTCATTTGTGGACAGAACTCGTTTACCTGATGTTTCCTTTTTCTGCTGTTCATCAACTTATACTTTACCTTTTAATCTTTTCTAGATATTATCTGGTATGAGGTGATCTGCTAATTGGTTTATCTAACCACTTAATAATGCTTTCTCCACTTCACTCTGCCTGCCCAGTTTTGTTTTTCCATTTGTTATTTATTTCTGCCCTGAGTTCTGTTACATACTTTCAAGTGCGAAGTAGTGTAAATAGCTGAAGTACTTCAGTTCTTCAAATACATGTTTGAAAAGGACATGACTGCTCATAGATGTGCAGTAACCATCCTCTCTGATGCTGAGGGGTTGTGATGAGTCCAGGTTTCCCGTGTCAGGTTTCTCTCTTCAAATACATTTTAACTACAAGAAGTTGTTTCTAATCAAAAAGCATTTTTTGGTGTTTACTGATAACTACTTAAATTTGTGGTTGTAAATATTTGATCTTCAAATGCAGCTTTATGAAGCATTCAGTGTATCCAATGTCACATTTTTTTTAAAGATTATGTTCCAAAATAGCATTTTACAATGCAAATTGTTACATTATCCCCTTTATAAAATATGTTATGTTCGCTTTGTATTTGTGTACATATTAGTCTTATTTTGATATGAACTCAAATTGTACACTAGATTTAAAGAACTTGAAAATTAAGTCAGTACATATTCTGATCATTTGTGTACACAGATTAGACATATACTAGAACCAGTGTTTTAGAATTTCTAATCGGTTGCATACCTGTACTTTTATAAAATGTGGTAGAAAGGAGGAATTGGGAGACTAGGTAGGACCCAGTTACAGGAAGAAAGGTGAACAAGATCTGTAGAGTAAATGGGTTCTCATAGGATGGCTGCATGGATGGATGGATAAAAGGTAACACATCCTAGAGATCTTAAGGAGTTTTAATAAAGGAGTTAATTTATTAACAGATTCAGTATGGGTAGAGATTCCCCATTTATTGGCTTGAATCACTTTTCTGTTAACTAAAGTAGGGGATAAAGAAAATAGCAGCAGGTTTTGGGATTGGGACGCGAAAATCCTCTAAATGGAGATGGGTCATTTGGGAGTTTATCAAGTTGGAGGTACCTGAGGGATATCAGATGTTGGTATAGACAGGTATAAGTTTGGAGCTGAAAAGAAGGGCTAGAAATAAGATTTTGAACATCTTCAGTATAGAATGTCTTTTGTCTTACTGTTTTGTTAAAGAAAGTCTTGGAAGAGACCAGATTGGTAAACTTGAAAAGAAGGAGCCTCTTTTGAGTCATGATTGCCAGGATCCATTAACTATTAGTCATTGGTGCAGTAGAGTCCTTCCTTGAAACTCTTGTAATAATCTTGTATTACAAAGAGAGTGGAAGAACTGAGTTTGAGGGCTTTGGGAGAATCTCCATCAGATCAGCTTGGCCAGGCATGGTGGCTCATAAACGTTACCAGAACTTATCAGTTTTAGTTCTGTATCTTATTTTCAGAGACTAAATCCCTAAAGTAAGTACCATCACACCCTAAGGCATTTCCCTAGTTTCATTCATTTATCATAGACTATTAGTTTTAGGAATGAAGTTTGTTGGTTTTAAATCATACTTTCAAAATTGTGGCAATCTGTAAAAATGAAAAAGAAAAAATAATTTGCCTTTGACCTGCAAGAGTGCCTGACACCTTCCCTTCTCCCACTTAAACGGTCCATAAAACCCTGTTTCATAAGGGCTGTGTACACATAAGTCGTTTCCTCACACTGAAGGACCTCTTTTCTTCCCTCAGCTATATCCTTTGGACTCCGCTATGGAACTGTCTTTTAAACTTCTATTAGGACATTAATTTCTGTGAGCCTTTTATTCAATTGCATAGATGCATAGCCATAACAGAGTGCCTGGCATAGAGTAAAAACCTGTTGCCAACATTTTATTCCTAAAAAGCTGTGTCTGCTTTAATTGAATATAGACAGCAGTATTGACTACACATACCTTGTCTACATAGACTGAAGTAAGGCTTTTGGAGGTAAGCACACAATTTACAAGTTTTAAATACTGGCATTTAACCCTGACTGTGCACTGGAATAATTTGTAGAAGCTTTAATATGGTTCACAGGGTGTGATCCCCAACCCACTGAATCAGAAAATCCAAGATTGGATCTGGAATCCAAACATTGCTCCATATTAATAATTTATACATACAACCATAATTTGTCAATTATGAAAAGTTATCTCATTGCTTGTCTTCAGAGTTGGGAATACAGTTGGAGGGTTCTACAGTTGAAAAGATTGTGAGATAATCACAGACTATATAACTAGAAGTAAAACTCTTTAAAGAGAAATAAAGTCTTGAAACTCAAGTTTTTTGTGTTAATTACATCAATATAGATTTCCCCCTCCAGATAGAAATCAAGTTCCTTAGTGTATAGAAAGCGAAATACTATAAAGTTATTTTGAAATATTGAACAAGTCAAAACCTTTTAAAGAGAAAGTGACTTTGGTGATAAAGATGTCAACAGAAATTGTAATGAATTGAACCTTGTACTAAATTGGACCAGAAGTGCTATTAAAAGGAAATCACTGTTAACATTAGGAAAAATAAAGTCTTAGGTAAATCTTCTTGCTTGGAAATTAATTTTCTATAGAATGCTTTCTGCCTTGTGGTTTGTATATAGTCTGTGAACTGCAGAAGCCTCTACTGCGTAGTAAGTACTTCACACAGCGGTAGTTAGTTTCAGTACTGCAATATTTCGGTGTGAGGTACAGTTATTTCCTAACTCTTTCTGTTGGTTGCAGCGATGGGTGCTAGATATTTTACCATGTCATCTTCAAGGTTTGGGGCTGATTATCATAGTTGATAGTTATTTCTGCTGATTTATATGTTAAAGATACATCTATTTTTGCATCCGGTTTGGATACTGGAAATGAAACTGTGAAGTCATGCCATCCCCACCCTAGTCCCTCATCTCCCTTTAGTTTACTGAAAGGTGTATCAGTGGTTTTCTTTATGTGGGGTGGTTTTGTGTGGCTATTCTTAGTTTCTTAAACTTAAGTAGTTATTCTGTAAGTTCTTTCATTCTCACATGCCTGTTTTTGAATATGTGCTCTTTTGCTGAGTTAATTTTTAGACATCATTGTGGTTTGGAAATGTTTAATATTTCATATTTTGGGTTTGAAATGGTGCGTCAGTGACTTCATTGCTGATTTTAAGATTGATTGATAATTATGTAAAACATGGTCCATAACTACTTCTGCCAGTTTTTGCTGCAGGACCTTGAATATTGATAGATGAAATGTAGGTTGGGCAATTCGAATTATGCATCTCTGCTCTTCGTGGGATTTCAGTGAAATAGCAAAACTAAAATACTGCCATCTTAAAGGGTGTTTCTTTGCAGGTCAGTTTGTATCCTTCGACTCAGCTTGGAAAGGTCTGTTTTCTTTTATCTAAGTATTAATTTATGCTGGCAGGATAGATTAGGCTTAGAAATATAGTAGTCTGAATGTGTGGCTGCTGTGCCTCTTTTTGTCTAGAGGAAAACAACTGGTTATAAAGCGTGCTTTGCTTTCATAGTACTCACTTTTTAAAATAGTCTGTTTTCTATTGCTATGGTAGCACGCTAAAAGGATGTTTGAGGACATAACAATCTGCTTTGTAGGCCAGGGGAAAATAAAAGCAGTTCTTGAAGTGTTCAGATGTTGGATTTTTTTTCATTCGGTCGGTCAATCACGGCAAATAATTTTTCACTTTTGGTTTGTTGATCGTTGTGTCCCTAGTATCTGCATTGTCCTAAGGACATTATAGGGTCTTGAAGTATTTGTTGAATGGATTAAATATTTAACATTTAAGGATCATAGTCATTTCATTAGTCGCTTGCCCATTCAGAATATTACAACCCTTAAATATTAAGAGTACTGCAAATGTAGGCTAGCCTAATTATGTAAGCACATAACAGACATTCATGAATGAATGTAACAACTACTGATTCATACCAAATTATGCCTTCTAATTTTTCTTTCATTGTAACACTGGGTAGCTGACATTAGTTTATTTTTGTTAATTGAGAGTTCTAGTTGACCAAGTGCAGTTTTGTTGATTCTGTTCTGAAATATAGTACTAAAAGCTTGCTGATGATGATTTCTCTTGATAAGGAAGTTTTGATAAAGAAAGTTCTTTTTGGGCTTATATCTAGAAGTTGTCATTGTACATACCAATTTTCAGTTTATCCAGCAGTTAAAAAAATATAACTCTTTAGGCATTTGGATTGTAGATAAGTGGTAATTTTTAGAAAATGGTGTATACTTTGGCTTTTGATGACTTTTAATGGTAAAAATTTGTGGAGACTCAGAAAATTTGAATATACATTTCTAGAAATATTTTTTAGAAGAGTTCAAAGAGATTTACCTTTTTTAAAATTTTAAATATTTTATACCACTTCTAGTACTTGTATGCCTTCTCTTAGTTTATGTAGCAGATTTAATGTTGATACACTAGATGCCAGATGGCATCCAGTGTTCTTGATGATGATTTGTATTCTTAAAGATAAGTGTTAAACCTTGAATTTGACATGTATTTGGGGGGGGCAGGCTTATATGACATTATTACAAGTGGATGCTGTAAATTATTATTGGTTTAATATTGCCTACACATATAATAGCATGTACATTCTAAAAGGATAATTGCATTTCATTCATTTCTGTTGGTTGCAAAGATGGATGGGTGCTAGATATTTTACTATGGCATCTTCAGGTTTGGGGGTTGATGATCATAATTGATAGTTATTTCTGCTGATTTATGTACATCTATTTTGCATTTGGTTTAGATACTAGAAATGAAACTCATCCCCACCCTACTCCCTCATCTCCCTTTAGTTTACTGAAATGTGTATCGGTGGTTTTCTTTATGTGCATTGGTTTTGTGTGGCTATTTGATGCATTCTTTGTGGTACTTCAGATACTTTTACAAGACACTAAATACAGTAATTATTGAAGAATCAGTAAGGGCAGATAGTTTTACCCTTTATGATAATTCTCATAGTCATTATTTTTTTTAAAAAAACCACATCATTTTGAGATAGTGATGTTTAATACATTAATACCATTGAACATCTACTTTCAGTTTTTAAAATAATGATGTGTTCTATACCTAATACTTCCTATTTACTAGAAGACTTAAAAACCTGATTCTTTTTCCATATAAACAAAATTTTATGTAGGATAACTTGATATCAAGTTAATTCTTACCCCAATTGTCTATTCTCAACTGTTTGAAGAAAATATTCAGCAACATGTTTGTTGCGAGCAATAAATGTTCAAGATAAAGCTAGTTGGTTGTCTAGTATGTTTTATTTGCATAGCATAGTTTCATTATTATATTAGACCTTATATACCTGAAAATTATTTTGAAATACATTTATGTGATTGAATTTAGTGCATTAATTTTCTCACTCTCTTCTTGCAGCATTTTCAGTTAGCTTTGGTTGACTGTAATCCCTGCACTTTGTCCAATGCTGAAAGTAAGTATTACTAAGTACCATAGTTCTCTGCATGTGTTCAGATCACTTCATGGCAAATAATAGTAATAATAGTCATAAATCCTGTGTAATTTTTTTTCCCCTAGAATTGTTGAATCTAACTGTATTTGTTGCCATGGCTACTTGTACAAATGGAACATGTGAGACCAGTTATTATGAGCAGCAGCCTGTGTCTAAAATAGATATGCCAGTGAACTGGGTTGTTGAATTAAATTATCTGTGCTAGTGAACAAGATTGATTATTTGTGTATTAATTACATCGTAGATGACTTGGGGGGATTAAAAACAGGGTTTGCCAATCTTAGGAAAACTGAGTATACAAAGATTCATATGTGTTAGGTCACTGATTTGGGCTTTGTGGTATTAAAATTATTGGTAATTATGAAGATATACTTTGACTTTCTATTATAGTTTTAAGCATCATACATAAAGATTGAGGTGAGACTTTTCAGTTAATTAAAAAAGAATGTGTGAAGCATGTTCTGATACAGTGGTTTTCTTTAGACATTTATTTTCGGCTTCTGTGTATGTTTCTTTCCAAAAGCAGATTGGGTTGATTATGATATGTTTATTAATAAGTATGTGTTGGCATATTTATTTAGTGTACTTTAAGGTAGCCAATAAAAATTTAAAGAATATGCCTTGGATTCAAGCTGGATTTCTTTAAAACTTTCTTACTTGAACAATAAAATTTATAATTAGAGTGTATGAAAAATTGAGTCATTCTTCATGAAAATTTCAGATCAGTAAAAAGATTCTAGATTTTACAGAGTCAGTATTTTGCTGTAAGTGACTTCATTTTTTAACCATATAGAAAGGAGTTTAGTGAAGAGAAGTCTCAGTGGTAAAAATGCCCCCAAATGATTGAATCAGTGAAAAAAACGGTCGAAATTTGAATATAACTTGCATATAACATGAATTAAGACATAGTGTGGATTAAATCATTATCTAGACCAATTATCTCATAAATCTACTAAATGCAATTTTCTGAGAAAACTTAAAAGAATTCTATTTTCTTTAAATGAAACTCAGGATTTAGTACTGATCAGTGTATTTCCAGAACAAATGGTGGGAAGGTAACAAATGCAGCAATATTTTAGTTTCTAAGATGAGGATAAATTAGAAAAAGGATTTACCTCATTGATATATTTATTTATAAAGTGTTAATTTTTATACTTTTTCCTTAATTATATATCCAGGTTATGTAAACCATCTAGAATATAAACCCTTAAAATCCTTTTAAAATTAATTTATGGGAATAAGAAAAAAATCTGATTTTCATTTAATTGATTGTAGCTAGTGCCTAAAAACTAACTTTCATACGTACTTGTCAGTTTGAATGATAACCTTTGAGGGACGTTACATAAATTTCAAACTAAATATTTTTGTAAATCCTCATTTTATTCTACTCCGTTGAAGTTAAATCCTACTTGTAGATCATTGCTCCTGAAGGAAAACACCTATGTAGAATGAGGACCACAGGGCAGATCTTGTTGAATTTGAAGAGGACAGTTTGAACAATCATGAATACATTTTCGAGCTTACCATGACTCTCTTTCTTTTGGTTGTTGAGAAGGGAAATAAGAGGGAGGGTGACCAATGTCCTGTTTTGCACAGGACTGAGACATTTCCCCAGACTCAGAACTTTGAGTGCTAAAAGGTTGGTCACTCTAATGGAAGGGCATGTGCTTTATTTAGAGACATTAGGCCATTATAGTCCAGTTGATTCGGGTAGTTTATTTTTGACAATCAACAAAGCTACTTGATACCATGGTAATAATGGCTGATGTCTCACAGAGCACTAGCAAACACAGACTACTTAATTTGAGCTAGATATTATTACTGTTTAAACATCAGGCTCTTTATTATCTTTGTAAAACTTATTTCTCTTTGAATTTTTTATATCATTACCTATTTAGATATGCCAGATGACTGTTTTTTGAAATCTTCCATGTTACTTTGTCATGCTACAAAATTCAGAAGATTTTAGAAAGTAAAGTGAGCTTTAAAAAAAAAGTCTGTATGAGATTTCTGTTTTATGGCACAGTTCATTTATGCAATTAAAGAAAATAAGTAGATACACTTGCTGCTTCTAGAGCTATTTAAGAAGGGTTAATTACAGTTTGTGTTTTGAAAGTAGAATCATGGTGATGTGAGACTTCTCATTATATGATTGCCCCTTGGGATAAAATTGTTCCTTCTAGATTTAATTAATTCTATTAATTCTAAAAATAATGCATTTCTGAAAAAAGTTTAATTTCAGAACGTTTTATGGCAATATTTGTTAAAACTTTCTACCTCTAATTGAGACTTGCCAAGTGGAACTTTTTCTTAGTTGTATGGTTATGTTCCACTTTGAAGAGGACTTTTAAGAATTTAAATATAGATTGGTTTTCATACCACAAAAGATGATACTGGATTTAGTAACTCATGGGATAGGGAAGCCCTTGCTGAGCCTGGAGGAAGTTTGGGATGGTAATAGAATGCCACCGTGCTGCTGATCTTTTCTTCCATGTGACCTTTCCATGTCACCTTTGTTAGAGGAGTAGGAAGATTGAGGGGAGAAGGGCGTAGATTTTCCATCTCTTCCTCATTCTCTTAACCTGTAACCCAGTCTCCCTCTAATGATGTAGTGAGGTGAGATGGACTGGAACTCTCAAGGAGAGCTGTGTTGGAAAAGGGGACTAGGAAATAAGAAAACCCCTCAACAGATATAGGTAAAGGGGATATTTATATCTGTAGAACTTTTATTATTATTTTTATGTGCTTTTCACAAAATGTTGGTTTTCAGCTTTTAAAGGTGATGTTTTTATTTTGCCTCATTTCTGATTATTTAACATGCACTATTTAATGATTATATATGGAGAGGGCCGTACTTTACTTTTGATCCAAAAATGTTGTTTGATATTAAAGTTCATTATATATTTTGTTTTGGTCTTTATGCTTATTTACTTCAGCTCTTCCCAGGTGCTGGTCTAGGAACAGGTATCAGAATCCCTTGCAGAACTAAATAAAAAGGCACCTCTCCAGGCCTTGCCTGGGATCACTGAATATAATCTCAGGGATCTCTATTTTTAGTAAGCCTGTCCCAGGTGATTCTTACAGTTATGGGAGTCAGTGAGAGAGTTAATTTATGATGGCGATGAGAAATTAATGATAGCTGTGGACCTTGTTTTTAAAGATCCACGTATATATTATGCATATAATTTTGAAAGGCTCCCAGAAATTCAACTATGAAATCCAGGTAGAAATTCAACTTGAAATTCAACTATGAAATTCAACTATGAAATCCAGGTAGATAGAACATTAAAAAAAAGATTTGTCATTGAAGGATGAAAATCATATTATTTAAATAAACCAGAATCCAGTTTTGATTCCTGGTTCATTGTTGCTTTTGTTGAATCATTCATATTCTGGTGGTGTAGTATCAGGAAGAGCTGAAAATAAAAGCTGAAATATGTATATTTTTATTTGATTTTCAAGAGATACTTGTTAATGTTAAGACTGTTTACTATTCTTGCCTTCCAAGTGGTTTGAGTTTTAAAAAAGATTATGAAGAACTGATAGAGAAATGTAACTTACTTCCTCTGTGTGTTATTACTAGTATCACCCTTGTCTGTGACTTCTTTATAAACATTGATATGAAATACAGTATAAGGAAAAAAATTAGAGGGTATTTTTGTTCTTTTAATCAAACACTTTTCGTTTTTGACTTGTAACTCAGGTTTTAAATACCATGTTTTGAAATGTATAGGTTATAAAAGTCTTTTTCATTTGCTTAATGTTGCCATTTTGAACTTTGCAAGAAGTATACCCACTTGCTTTAGATTTTAATATTAATTTTAATAATTACATTGACAGAATTTAGTAACGGCCAACAGTGAATACATGTGGTTTCTTATCATGTTCGTGTATGTTTTCTGTGCTATTAAAAATAAAAGTTATGTTCTATAATTACTTAAATCTGTGTAGTAGAGATGGTGCTTATATTTTACATTTTATATTCTTAATTAAATTTACCCAAACACTGCTGTATTATTATTGATTCTTGTTTTCCGTCATCTTTGCAGTTCAATTTCACATTGCCCACTTATATGAAACCCAGGTAAGTGTTTTAACTTAGCTTACTTAAAACAAACAAAAATTATCACCCATACCATTTTAAGTGGAATCAGATATACAGATAATTTAATGGAGTTCTGGGCATTACTTCTTACATACATTTTATACTCATTAAATGTGGTCAAGATTTTGCTTTAGTGTTACATTTATTACACAGAGTGCTTGTTGTGTACAAAGGTGTTTCATTCAATATGATTTGCCTCTAAACTCAAACTATCTGCAGGCTTAAATGGCTGTATTTAAGAAGATTTCTCTTATTCTTGATGTGAAATGCCTAGTTTTCTTTTCGAAATGTTTATAGATGGTTGTTATAATGCATTGTTTTTAGTTTCACTTTTTCTTAAGATTAAAATATCCCTTCCACATATCACTGTTTGAAAGGCATATTAGTAACCTCTTCATGTCATTACCGTTACTTTTATGGCTGCTGTATTTAAAAAACTTTAGTTTAATTTTAGAAAATTTTATTTTTATGTATGGCAGATTTTGCTTAGTTATATGATAAAGGACATAAAACATAGACATTTAGTCTAGGTAGGCAGTGGTATGGAAAATCAGGCATAAGTTGGTATGAGGCTAAATATTAGGTAATCATAGTTTACCCCAAAACCAATTTTTATAACAGCTTTTTAGAAAAAAAATACTGTTATATTTCTGCATAATTTCTAAGTTCTGTTTTGTTTTGGAGCCACCATGGGGTGGTCTAAACAATTAACATCTGTTTCCTGGACACCTCCATCTGTGCGCACGCCCACCCTTCCCGCCCCCGTGCGTACTCGCACTCACACACACATGCACGCACATCCACTGACTCAATTGATGCACACTCAGGTTTGGATACTCTACTAATCTAGGGATTTTATCCACCTTGAGAGGATGCATTTGAGAATTACATTCATGTTGTGGATCAGAGTCTTTACCTGCCAACGCTAATCCCAGCCTCCTGCCAACTGCTGATTTTTGCCAAATCAGTAAAGGCCCAGGGTGAAAGCAGCTATAGAAATAAGCTTCCTCTCCAAAGTTCTTTCCCTGGAGTCTTAACTCCTTCTGTTTTCATTACCTCAGGAGATCTCTGCTGTCTTCAAAAGGATGAGCTCTGATTTTTTCCCAGCTTTTCTAGTTCTTAGTGAGATTTCTCTGGTCTGTCATTAGGTAAAGCAGATGTTATCTTGCCTGTTTTCTTTTTTTTTTTTTTTCTTTTTTAGTATATGTGCTGCCGAAGCGAGCACTTGCCTTTCTTTTTAATGAATGTTTTTTGCTTGAGATGGAATTCTATTTGATTATTTTTATTTCACCGCTTTAAAATTTACATTCCATTGTCTTTTGGTTTTCATTGTTTCTGATGAGAAGTTGTCTGTTGGTGTTAATTTTTTTTTTAATCTCGTGAAGGTAATGTGGGTACTGGACCCTTCCCCCACTGATTCTTTCATTTGATAAATTTTAGTGCCTATTAAGATTAAGCAAAACAAAAAGAACAAAATTTGTGCTAGGCAGAGTATATAATTATTAGATGACAGGAAGATGACACTGTAAGCACATGAAAGGATTGAAAAATCTCTACTCCAGTGCTTATAACAAGGATTTTTATTTTCACATGAAAAATTAAGGGAAACAAAAGGTTTACCTACAAAGTATACAATGTGATGATTTGATATATGTATGATTTCCCCCACTGAGTTAATTAACACCCCCATCACCTCACATCTCTAAAGTGGGGGCAGTGAGAACAATTAAGTTTGATTGTCTTAACAAACTTCAGTTGTACAATACAGTGTTATCAACTATAGTCATCATATTATATGTTAGATCCTCAGACCTTATTCGTCTTGTAACTGGAAGTTTGTACCCTTTTACCAACCTTTCCCTATATCTTCCACCCCACCCCCTGGCAACCCTTTCTACTGTCTTTTCTATTAGTTCAACTCCCAACCCCCACCCCTTTTAAAAAAGAATCCACATATAAGTGATATCATATAGTATGTGTCTTTCTCTGTCTGGTTTATTTCACTTAGCATAATTCCTTCCAGGTTTACCTAGGTTGTCACAAATGCCAGGATTTCCTTCTTTTTTTAAGGCTGAAATATCATTCCATTGTATTTATATACCACATTTTCTTGATCCATCTGGAGACAGACACTTAGGTTGTTTCCATTCTTGGCTCTTATGAATGATCCTGCAGTGAACATAGGAGTACAGATATCTCATCAAGATAATGGTTTTGTTTCCTTTGGAAATATACCTGTACCCAGAAGTGGGATTGCTGGATCATATGGTAGTTCTGTTTAGGTTTGGGTAATTTTAATGAGATATCATGTCAACTCACCCACACCCATTCTTAGATTATCTAAATAAAGATAATTTTGTTTCTCTGTATAATGTCATATCTCCAAGTAAATATATTATGAATTATTGGATATTTATATCAATTATTTAATTTACCTTTCCCATTTTATTAGCTGAGACCCTCAGAACCATTTTTTTTCCTAATAGTAATAATAGTATTAACTGGCCTTCATTTCTTTTTCTTGATTTTAATGAAATAACTTGAACAAGTCACCATCTAAATCCTAAATAACCTTTAAAGATTAAAGGATTTCTCCCTTTTAATTTTGTTATTACAGTGTTACTTATTTTTGAGTAGATAATCCAAAATGAAAGTGCCTGCAAGAATACACAGTATAGTATCCTCCTCCCTCCTTTTCCCTGGCCACCTATTCCCCTCCCGAAAGCCACCAACCACCATGACCAGTGTTTTTTTATATCCTTCCAGAGAATCTCAGTGTATATAAAAGCAAATCCATATATATGTTTGCACATATATTTGTTTTTCTTTATTTTACTGAAATAATAGCCCATTATATATGTTCTCTCTTGATCTTGTTTAAATTTTTTTTTAACTTAGTATTATATTTTGGAAATCATTCCCTATCAGTACATGTAGAGCTGTATTGTATCCCTTTGCAGAGATGTACTGTAGCTAATTTAACTATTCTCCCTTGAGAGATAATAACAAATAATGTTATTATGAATAAAACTGTTGATAAGAATTACTAGTTTCATTTTTAACATTGTCTTCTAACTAGCAGTAGTTTATTACTGAAACACTGTAGACTGGTTTCATTTATGCATATTGTACAAATCCAAAAATTCTAAAGAAAGAAAAATAAATTCCAGCTGACATTTAAAGATGCAGTAAGTATGTCATGATTACCTAGGATTTTTTTCCATGAATTCAAGATTAGTTCAGTGTGAGGAAATATGTTAACAAAACAAACAAAAATCATGGTAAGGAAAACAATATTGTGAGGAAGAAAGATTTTTTTTTTTTTGAAAGAAATGAATAGTGTGAAAAGGAGAGAAAAACAGTAGATCTAATTAATAGGTCAAAACCTTAATATTCTGAAAAAAATTAACAAAATAGATAAACCACAAACTAACTTGATCAGGAGGATAAATGAGAGAGATAAAGCACAGATACATAAAGTAAGATAACCATGGAAACAGAAGAAATTAGTACAGTCATATAAGACTGCTTAGCAGACCTGTATGCAAATGAATTTGAAAACTTAAATAAAGTGGACTGTTTCCCAGGGAAATACAGATTAGAGAAATTGACCTCATTAGAGTTAGGAAAGTTATAAAAAGCCAATTTTCATAAAAAGAAACAGAGAAATTAAGTAATGCCCTACAGAAAGTACCATGCCCAGATGGTTTTACAGGGGAATTCTACCAAGCCTTTAAATACCAAATAATCCTAGCACTCTATAGATTATGCCAGACCACTAGAAATGGAGAGAAACTTTCTCATTTCTTTTTCCTTTTTTTGAGATGGATAGGGGGCTTATAACAGCTTTTAATCTGACCGTGAGAGACTTATGTGTTTGATAATAATTAAAGTCCTTTCTGTACTTACTGATTCTATAGCATATTTTTACAATATAATGGAAACAAAAATCTGCTTCTAAACATTAACTACAGGCCACAGTTCTTTGGTGTCTTCTTTTTTATTTAATTGTAAAATATACCTGACATTACCTTTACCATTTTAGCCATTTGTTAAGTATACAATTCAGTGGCATTAAATACATTCGCATTATTGTGCAACTATCACCACCATCCATATCTAGAACTTTTTCATCATCCCAAGCTGAAACTCTGTACCCATTAAAGAATAATTCCTCATTCCTCCCTCCCCCCAGCCCCTGGCAACCACTATTCTACTTTTTGTCTTTGTGAGTTTGACTATTCTAGGTACCTCATGTAAGTGGAATGATACAGTATTTGTCTTTTTGTGTCTGGCTTATTTCTCTTAGCATAATGTCTTTAGGGTTTGTATATATTGTAGCATGTGCCAGAATTCCATTCCTTCTAAAGGCTGAATAATATTTCATTGTATGTATACACCACATTTGGTTCATCCATTCATCTGTCAGTGGACACTCGTGTGGCTTCCAACTTTTGCCTGTTGTGAATAATGCTGCTGTGAACATGAGTGTGCAAATATTTGTTTTTGTCCCACCTTTCCATTTTTTTTGATATATACCCCCAGATGTGGAATTACTGGGTCATGTGGTAATTCTGTTAAAATTTTTGAGGAAGTGACATACTGTTTACCCCCATTCCTTTTTGGAACAAGTGTAACATTGATGCCTAAGCCTGATACAGACAGTACAAAAAAGAATCAATATACAAACTATTATCACTGATGAATATTGGTATAAAAATACTAAGTAAAATATTAGCAAACAATCTGTTACCTCATTAAGCAAATAATATACTATGACCAAGTGGTATTCATTCTGGGAATACAAGGCTGATTGAATATTAGGAAATCTATTAATATCATGCATCATAATAATAGAGCTAAAGGTAAAAACAAGTCACTATCATCATAGATGCTGAAGAAGCCTTTGATAAACTCAATTCCCATTCCCAATTAAAAATACTCTTGGACATAGGAATTAAGGGTTACTTTCCTATCATGATAAAATTAATGTACTTTAATTCCAAAGTCAGTATCTTATTTAAAGGGAAACACTAGAGGCATTTTCACAAAAATCAGGAGCAAGGCAAAAGATGTCCTCTGTCATCATTACTCCTCATTATTGTACTGTAGGTATTAACCAATGCAGTTAGACAAGAAAAATCAATTAGAGACACATACAGAAATTAATAGCTTTCAGCAACAATAATTAGAGAGCACACTGTTAGAAAATATTGCCATTTGTAATAACAGCAAAGTAATTAAATACTTGACAATAAACTTAAAAGAGATACTATGACTCAATAGTATACAGATGTTCATGGGAATTTAGGTTAGTTTTTAAATGTAATACAACATCAGTAAAAATTACTAATAAACTTTTTAAAGCAATTAGGTAACTTGACATGGAAAAACATTCTAGGATAGCCAGAATAACACTGGTGGTGATGGTAGGGATTGTATGGGTTATATTAACCCTACTAGATATTAAACTATTACAAGGAAGCCTATATGATTAAAAGTATGGTACTGGCATGTGACTAGACAAATAGACCAGTAAAATATCATAGAAAGGCCAGGAATAGATCCAGTGTACATAGAGAAATTGAGTATATGATAAAGGTAATATCTTACATTCCTTTAGCTAAGGTAGATTTATTCATACACGGTTCTGGGACAATAAGGTAGCCATTTGGAAAAAGATAAAATTAGACCCGTAACAAACTATTCACAAGAATAAACTACTACAGATGAATTAGGATCAAAATGTAAACATTGATATTGTACAAATACTGGAAGAAACATTAATTCTTCTTCAACCTTGATGTAGGAAAAAGGCTTTTTAAACTATGGCTCAAAATTCAGCGGCAATAAAAAGAATGACCAATCAGTTTGAGCAACATAAAAATAATTTCTGCATGGCCAAAATAAAACAAAACAAAAAACCCATACATTCAAAGGACACCTATGAAACTGGGAGAAAATGTTTACAACATATAGCACAAAGGGCTTAATACCTGTGATATATAACAAACTTAAAATTTGACAGACAATGAAACAAGACCCAATAGAAAACTGGGAAGAATGACATGAGCAGACACTTTACAAAAAAGATGTAACAGCCCTTAAGCATGTGAAAAAGTGTTCAAATGCACCCAGTTAAAGACATGCAAATTAAAGCACACTGAAATACAGTTTCTTACCTGTCAGATTGGTGAAAAGTTTAAGTGGCTGTGGTAGCGAAACAGGCACTCTCATGCATTGTGATAATGCAAACTGGTACACCCCATCTGGAACAAAATAATCTAACAGAAGTACATGCAGTAATCTAGCAAAACTCTGTATACACTTACCGTTTTGACTCAACAATCCCAAATCTAGGAATCTACCTTGAAAATATACCTCCAGAAATATGAAAATATATAGGCACAAAGATATCTTTTGGAGCATTGTTTGTGATTGCAAAACATCGGAAACAACCTAAATGTCCATACATAGGAGAATGGTTGTACGTATAAATCATGGTACATTCCGGCAGTGGAGTGCCATGCAGCTTTAGAGAAGAATGAGGAAGACCTAGGTAAATCACTATGTGGAATGATTTCCAGGATATACTGTTAAGTGGAAAAAATGTGAAGTATAAAACTATAATATGCTACCCTTTGTGAAAGAAACTATGTATGTGCAAAGCAAGATACACGTCCCACTTGTGCATGGGTAATACTGAAAATGGATAAACCAGAAACAAGTGAGGTTGGTTACCTACCCAGGAATGGTTGTGAATGGGGTAGTAGGGAGTAGAACTTATCTTGAGTATACTTTTTATGTAGCTCTAACTCCTAGAACCTGGTTATGTTTCACATACCCACCCCAAAATTCATTGAATAATTAAGACCAACCAGAATGTGAGTTAGCCCAAAATAGAATGTAAACAGTAACAAATGAACCTAACTGTATTACAAATGAATAACATAAGTATACTGAGTGGTAGGGATGAAAAGAACTAAGCTAAATAACTTTGGAGAATAGTATTTTGACTCTGTAGTGTAAAGCTAGAGACAAAAGAACTGTAAACAAATCTTCTGCTGCAGTTACTTTCTCACAGGGATATGGGCAGAAATTCTGCAACTATTTTATGTAAATATTAGGGGTAAACAGTTAAGTAAATGTATTGTGGATAGTGAGGACCAGATTTTCAGTGTCAGAGAACTTACAAGTAAGAAAAGAAGAAAGGCTGGACTGAATTCTGTGTTGTTGGATTGGAATTGGAGGGATCACTATGAACATAGGTTATTTATGGAAATAGAGAGTTGGATAGAAATAGAGATGTAAGAGTGTGTGTGTGTGTGTGTGTGTGTGTGTGTGTGTGTGTGTGTATTAATATATTTCCTAGCTCTGTTTGCTGCAAGGCCCTAGAAGCAGTGACCCACCTTATCAGCAGTGAATGTACAAGCACCCAGATCTTTGTTTCTAAATCCAATTCTTCAATATAAGGAATCAGGAATTCTTGGGGAGAAGTGGGTGATTCCAGGGCTTAGGCAGGGAAACTACTAGACGAGCCCTGGAACATTTTGTGGTGCCAAAAAGTAAGGAAGTGCTCAAAAAGTGATGGGCATGTGGAAAGATAAAGGAGCCAACTTGAGGGAAACGGGGTTTCTAATCACCAAATCTGACACAAGTTTAGAAACAATTATAATAATGGTATATAAGATATAGAATAAAATATATTCATATTGCTATAAATGAATAATTGAATAAATAAACAGGGAAAGGGGTCACCTTTTTCTTACTGTAGAATTTTAATTAATTAATGTATGAGGAATGTTGAATATCTTTCCACAAGGTGCTTACTAATTTGAAAGCGCTATTCTTCAAAATAATTAGCTAGTACTTTAAGTCAGGGGTCCCCAACCCCTATTAGGAACTGGGCCGCACAGCAGGAGGTTAGCAGCAGGGCGAGTGAGTGAAGCTTCATCTGCAGCTCCCCCATTGCTGGCATTACTGCCTGACCCCCCACCCCTACCCCGTGGCTCACATTACCACCTGGGAACACACCCCACCCCCGGTCTGTGGAAAAATTGTCTTCCACGAAAATGGTCCCTGGTGCCAGAAAGGTTGGGGACCGCTGCTTTAAGTGTCAAGGTAATGAAAGTCAGAGACTGAGTATCTGTCCCAAATTAGAGGATGGTAAAGAGACATGCTAATTTAACACAGCATGGGATTTTGAGTTAGATCCTGGACCAGAAAAAGGATATAAGTGGGACAGTTGGTGAAATTGGAATAAATTACATAGATTAATTGTATTTTATCAGTGTTAATTCTGTCAGTCTTCATTTATTTAAAGCTTTGTTATTGTTATCTCATCCTGATATGTCCTTTATCATTATGAAATATTCCTCTTTCTCTCTGGTAATATACTCTTTGCCTTGAAGCCTTCTTAATCTGATCTGAACCTAGTCACTTCAGCTTTCTAATACTTACAGTTTACATGGTATCTTTTCCCATCCTTTTATTTCAGCCTGTTTGAATCCTTATATGAAAAAGTGCATATCTTACAAGTACTGTGGTTTTGGCTTTTTCACTTTTGTAAATCTGTCTGGCAGTCTCCGTTGTTTGTTTGAATATCTAGTTCATTTATATTTAATTCAGTTACTGATACAGTTACATAAAGTTGGCTGTCATTCTTGTTGTATCCTTTGTATTTTGTGGTTTTTCTCTGGCTGCTTTCAAGGTTCTTCTGTTTACATTTGGTTTTAAGTATGTGACTATCATGTACTTAGGTATTGGTTTTTCCTTTATATTTATACTACTTGTGGTTTTTTTTAATCTTTTGGATATGGGATTTTGATGTCATCACTTCTGGAAAGTTCTCAGCCATTATATTGTCAATATTTTTTCTGCCTCGTTCTTTCTCTCTTCTTCTTGGACTCCAATTAAGTCTTTAATCTGCTATTCAGTCTTTCCAGTAACTTAAAAAAAATTTTTCAAATTAGTATTTTTCATTTCTAGAATTTCCTTGTGTTTCTCTTTTAATTTCTCTTTACGTGCTCTGATTTTTGGTCCATTCATTCCTTATGATTATGTTTTCCTTTTCATCTGTGAACGTTGTTAAAATAGCTGCTTTAAAATTATTTGCAATTTCAACATCTGAGTCATTTCATGGCTGGTTTTCATTAATTTCCTATTCTTTTCAACATGAGTAAAAATTTACTGATTCTTACAAGTCTGGTAATTTTATTCTGGGTATCATGAATAAATACATTGTGGAGAGTGATTTTATTATATTTTTCTGAAGATTATATTTTTGTTTTATTAGCCAGTTAACTTTGCTCAAGTCACACATGAAATTTTGTCATCCCTGTGGTTGGCAACAGCTGAATCTCTTTCTTTAGTTCTTTTAGGCTGCTGAACATCTGTTGTGTTCATGCGTAGTTCGGTGGTCAACCAGGGATTTGAGCCGTTTAACTGCAGAATTTGTTGTTCTTTCTATCCCTCTCCTTTCTGGGATTTCTTCTCCCCTCACTTCCAGCTCTTGTGATAGTTTCAAAGTCTGTCCTCTGATTCTTCAAGCTAGTAAGATTGGTGATTTCTGTTTGAGTTCTAGCCAACCAGATACCAGTTGGGGCCTGCCTTCAGGTGAAAATCCTAGAAAAATGGGGTTACTAAACCAGTGGCATTCCCTTCCTCTAAGTATTAGCTTCTCTGTTTTTGCCTGATTTTGGTTTCTTTTCAGTACTTCCTGATAGTTAACTTTTATTTTTTATCCAGAATTTAAAGCTGTCTGAAGTGTTACTTCAGCATTACCAGAGACAAAACTTTACACTAAACACCTTTACAGATAAACTCATGTTGCTTTTATATACTGTTTATAGTTGCTACTTAATGTTCTGCTGTAAGCATCCATCATATTTTATATTTCCACTCACCTAGTGACATAGACCTAGGTTGTCCATCTCCTTGGTACTACAAATAGTACCATTTACAACATTACCTCTGGGAAGGTTCCTTTGGTATATATATCCCAAGAGTGAGATTGTTAGTTTGGAGCATATTTGCATACCTAATTTCATGAGTAAATTCTCTTCAGGCAAGGCATGAGCATTTTCCTTTACTCACATCCCCACAATACTAAGAACTACCCAACTTTATGTTTGCCAGTCTGATGGGTAGAAGGTAGTATATCATTTAAACTTGCGTTTTCTGATTTCTAGAGGTGTACACTTCTTCATATGTTTTTCACCTTTTATGTGTTGGTTTTTATGTCCATTGCCTATTTTTCTGCTTATGTGTTTCAAGTCAGATCCTTACTCCTCCTTATTTGTGCCATTTTGGCCAGGTTGAATAAATTCTTTCACATCTTAAAGAAATACTCTCCTTCATTTTCTTCTCTTAGTTTTATACTTTTACATTTCATATTTAGGTCTTTAATGTGGATGCCAGTTTTTTGTATATAATAGGAGGTAGAAATCAAACTTCATGTTTCTCAATACGATGCAACCAGCTTTTTCAAGTATGTTGGGGTTTTTTTTATTATTATTACTAGTGTTTGGAAGTATGTTTTAGCATTTGTTGAGGTAATTCCACAAAGGGCTCTTTCTAAAATATAAATTTGATCATATTGCTTGAACTTATTTCATTGGTACCCCATTGTCTTAGGATACAGTCTATAGTCTTTTAACATGGTTTAGGAAGGTCTTTGTGAAGTTGTCTGCTTGTCTCTGCATTTTCTGCCCAGTATGCTAGTACTCTAAATTTACCACATGCTCTTTCTTCCTCTGGGAAATATCATACTGTTATTTTACACAGTACAGTATGGTTTTTTTTAACAGTACAGTATTTTTTTTTGTTTTTATATCTGTATTCTTGACTACACTGTAATCCCAAGCATGTTATGTATTAGGTGTTCAACAAATATTTATCAGTTGAAGGAACTGAGTTGAATAACTTGATCCTTATCCTTCATTAATTGTCTAATTTACTTTTTCAGACCAGATTAATGTTTAAAGAGAACTCATTTACTTGATGAATAAAAATTTATGTAATAACTACTGTTAATCTCAATGGACAGTTCTTTCAGATCGTCCTCATGTTGACATACTGCATTCATAGAGCTCCTTATTTGTTTCCATAGCTCTTTTTTAATCTAATATGATCCTTAGAACAACTCTAGATAGAAAGATCAGGCACTACGTCTGTTTTATGGATGTTGAATCATAGTTCAAGTGATTTGCCTGAGGCTCACACAGCTAGTTTCGTGTTTCTACCTATGTTTTGGGGGAGAAAGATTTGTTTGCTCAGGCAGCTGTGTACTGTCAGTGATATGAATGAAAGCCACTTCATTGTTCTGCCAAGTATTTTTTTAAAGATAGTATTTATGAGATTTTCTTTGTTGGTTTTTCCCCTTTTTGGGGGTGGTGGTGGGGAGGTTTTAAGTTTTAAGACTGTAGCAATAATGGGTTTCAGTCATATTAGTACTTTTGGGATGAGAACTGTGGGTAAATGGTTTCATTTAGAGTTTTGCCCAAGGAATCTTAAATATTGCAAACATTATTAGACTATAATTATGGGAGGTTTGTTGTCTTCAAAATCATATATGTATTCTAAAATTTTTCATAGGATATTTTATATACCAGTATCTATATCTTTTAAACTTAGGTTTCAACTACTTTTGCACTTAGTTTTTTTAAAGCATTTTTGACATGTGCTCTATTGTTCCTGTTAAGTTGCTTTGGAACTTGGTATTTCTAGGCAGACAGATGATGCACTTGGAAGTAGAATACTTTTCTGGTTTCATTAGTGTTATTAAGTAAAATTGAAATCATTTATGTTATTAAATAGGTTGAGATGATTTTTGTTTTTAACTATTGAGATTTGGCAAATTCTTAAAGGTCATGTTTTCATGATACTTTGTTATATTGAATGTTTTACTGGTGTTAGATACTCTGAAACATGGCCTATTAACCCCAACTGTCTAGAGTTAGAGAAACATTCAGTAAGGCACTTTTCTCTTTCAGTTGAGTTTTTAAAATACGCTAAAATATCAGTATCATATAAAACTTAACATATGAGCTAGTTCTTTAAAGATGTTAATTTTATTTTCTTTAAATCTGTTTTTCCTGCTCTTTAGAGGAAGTATCATTCTGCAAAGGAAGCTTATGAACAACTTTTGCAGACAGAAAACCTTTCTGCACAAGTAAAAGCAACTGTCTTACAACAGTTGGGTATGTAATAATATACATTTAGTGTGTTATAAGTACATCTCTATGTTTTTTACATGTCACAGATGGTAAATACGTGGCTCATGTACCCTATTTCTTTTCTTTCCTTCTCCCCAGAGTTGATAGAATTAATCTGAACCCATCATGTTTCCACCTTCTGCCAAGCATTGTCTATCTCACAGTCAATCTCATTACAGTTCTTTAGTGCAACTTGTCCTTTTAAATCCTCAAAATTATACTCTAGTACTCAACCCATGGGTGGGGGACTGAATACTTTCTTTGAGCCAGATATGCTTAGTACTCAATGAAGTTAAGTGATTTACCTAAGGTCTCTTAGTGGTTGGTGAGCTTGCTTTCATAGCTCTGTTGATAATACTAACTAAAACATTTTATGTAAGAATTGTGGAACATCTAACACTATATATAGTTTCTCTACACATGCAGTTCTGTTGTAATGTTGAAGATGAAGGAATGTAGTAATCTGGATATAATGTGTCACTATCACCAAGAAGATAATGATGGAATTCTCCAACATTTAATTTTGTTGCTTGGTTATTGAGTCATATTTCTTGTCTGCATTTGGTATTTCAGGGGATTTTTGGTGTCTCCCCCCGCCCCCCCCCCCAGCTTTTTAAATAAAATTTGTTTTTGGTCTGGGCAAATAATTGACTCTTAAGTTTTAGGCAACGTTGTAGTAATATGAATGTTTTCATGATGTGACTTTTTTATGTAATTTTAAAATTATTTAAGCTTAGACTTTATCACTTATCTTCATGATATGAATGCATATTATGTATGTGATCGGTTATACAAAATAAACACATTGCTTTCATATAAAAGTTTTGTTTTTAGCTTTGTTTTTAATTTAATCTCTGGTTAGAATTTTCCTTGAGTTATCCATACTTTTAAAAATTATAGTAAAGTTTTGTTTTTAATGATTACATGTAGTGTTTGAGTAATGTGAATTTGTATCTTTAAATTAAAACAAGTTTATTAGTATAGCAAAAAAGCTTTTGTGTTAGTAAAAAGAACAAAGTGACGCATTCAGACAGCTTACTCATTCAGCTAGTATTTGAATACAAGCTGTTTTTTAATTAGCTGCAGTGAAGAATGTGTCAATAGCAAAAATGCATATATACCTTTTAAATTTAAGAAATGGATTGAAATCGTTTGAATTACCTGTCTTCTTTGGCAGAGTGTATAGGTAAACTTTTCATGGTTTTAAAAAGGAAGGTACTTCCCCTAATTGAGTCTAATTTATGCCTGCACATCAATCCTTCCTACTTTCTTGTCACTGTTGCTTAAATTAAGCAACTCCTTTTAGAGCCTGCTACTGTAGGTCCTGTTCTTACTAGTAATAGTAGGAGAGGTAAGGGAAGAACAGATGAATAGATGTGTGATTGACTTATATTTCTGTAAAACATGGTAACTCAATCCTTTTAAAATGTCTTTTGGAGCACAGCAACTATAACAAATGCCAGAAAATAAGGGTCCTTATTTGTTTTATGTACTGTGGACTATACACAAAGAACAGCTGATTTTATGCATTTGAATTGATCTACAACTGAAATATGATTCCCTGGCAAATTAAATCAAATTATTCCTGTGTGCCTTGAAGGTATAGAATACACTAGTCCAGGGCTTCCCTGGTGGCGCAGTGGTTGAGAATCCGCCTGCCGATGCAGGAGACACGGGTTCGTGCCCCGGTCCGGGAAGATCCCACATGCTGCGGGGCAACTAAGCCCGTGAGCCATGGCCGCTGAGCCTGCGCGTCCGGAGCCTGTGCTCCGCAACGGGAGAGGCCACAACAGTGAGAGGCCCGCATACCGCAAAAAAAAAAAAAAAAAAAGAATACACTAGTCCATGATCCAATCTTTTGATTACTTCCATAGCCAGCTTGCTTGCTTGTTTATTTATCATAACAATTGTATTTAAGGTGTACAAGATGATGTTTTTGGTTTTGTTTTTTTCCAAGTTCAGTTTGTCTCTTTAATTTGTGTTTGTTTATAAATCACATTGGTTCATAAAATTGATTACATTCTTCAAACCCAATCTTATGAAAGAAATATAGGGATTTTAACCATGCACCCTTTCCTAGATGCTAATGTAATGTGTCCTTTCTTAAAAATAATGTATGGTTATGCATTTCTATTTCTTAAGCTAGATAATAATTAAAACCTTACTGAAGCTTCAGAAAAGAAATATACAAGATGATGTTTTGATACACCTGTACATAGTGAAATGATTACTACAGTCAAGCTAGTCAACATATGCATCTCCTCACATAGTTACCATTTGTTTTTGTGTGGTGGGAGCACCTGAAATCTACTCTCTTATTAGCAAGTTTCTGCAGTTGTAATGCTGTATGTTCTCTAGACTTACTTATCCTACATAACTTCAACAGTGTAACCTTTGACCAACATCTCCCCATTTCCCCAACCTTACTGCTCCTGGTAACCACCATTCAACTCTCTGCTTCTGTGTATTCGACTTTTTAAGATTCCACATATGAGATTATGCACTATCTAAATTTATTTATTAAACATTTGTGTTACCCATTTTGTACCATTTTTATTTGCACCATTTGAATGGACTTTTCTAATAGCCTTGGGGTTTTAAAAAATTGTCAAATGCTTTATAGTTTTTATTTTATAAGGTGTGAAAATATGTAGCCAGTGCCAATAAGGTGGGATTGTATGTGTGTGTTTTACTCTGAACTATCATTGATTATATAGCTTATATTTACTCCTTGGAAATAAACATTGGGTTAATAATAGACTGTCTCGGAGATTCTTAAATGCACATAAATTTTTACATGGAACAGTGAATAAGATTTAACATTTTTGTATTCTTTGTTTTATACCTTGGAATCTTTTCAAATACAAAAATCAGAGAATAAAAGAACTGTAGTTTGCAATCTACTAAGTGATAAGTCAGTGCTTAAAATTGTTTTAATTTCTCTGGAATGAAAGGTCTTCATAGCTTTGGCTGTACTTTAAAAACAGACTTTCTTAGGCCAGAATTGACCGTTCTTAATTTTGGGAGCGTGTATGCCAAGCTAAATGAATAAATTTACTGAAAAGAGTATTTTTTACTTGTTTGTTTTCTGCTTGATATTCTTTAAAATAGAAGAATAGTTAAGTCATTTAGGTAAATATTTTTAATCACTTACTATAGGTTGGATGCATCATACTGTGGATCTCCTGGGAGATAAAGCCACCAAGGAAAGCTATGCTATTCAATATCTCCAAAAGTCCTTGGAAGCAGATCCTAATTCTGGCCAGTCCTGGTATTTCCTCGGAAGGTAAGACTGACTTATCAGACACTTAGCTTTTGCTTTTGTTTATTCCAGCTAAGAGTTTTGAATTATGATCTAAAATATTAGTTTACTAATAACTTGATCAGTGTATTTTCTCTTTTAAGTATTTTATAACAGATTTCTAGAAGTTAAAAAATAAAGCTGAATGTGGTGGTTTTCTTTCAGCATCATCTGGTCTATCAGGACGTTTCTTATTTTGCTTATTGAATTTTCATTTGACTTAAATTATTGCTGGTTTTTAAAAAGTCATAGCAGATAGTAATTTTTCATTCAACTATTTATGCCTTTCCTTTTGATTTCTAGTGTTTTCTTTATATGTCTAATAGAACAGAGAATTTTTCATTCTATCTGGTGACTACCAGTAGTCAGTAGAACTTTGCTAGTTATCATTTTGATTAGTGATACATACCTTAGAATGAACATTAATAGTAGATCTCAAATCACAGTCGAAAGTAGATACATTATTTTTGGATTTGTTGGAAAGGAGAAGTGACATGTAGTGAAAATAGTTTTTTGCAAAGCCTATAAACTTCTTTTGTACTTTGAATGTCTGAATTTTGCTTACTGATTATCTGAAACATACCTCATGTATATGTATCTGATAGAATATATTTTTGGACCATTATCAGATTGTTTTTTGGTTCCTAATTGGTTTTAGCTTTTGCAGTATGGTGGAAAGATCATTCGACTATGAGCTGAGATACTTGGATTCAAGTCTTGGCTAGGCTACTATTTGTGGAATCATGGATGGTACAGTTAAACCTTTTGAGGCTTCAGTTTTCTATTGATAAGAGAATTAGATTGGTGGTTCTCAATGCTAGGGGTGGGGGTGGGGTTATTTTGCCCCATAGAGGACATTTCATAATGTCTGTGGAGACATTTTGGTTATCACAACTATGGGGAGTGCCACTGGCATCTAGTGGGACAGGTCTCTACAGTAGAAGATTACCTGGCCCAAAATGTCAATGGTGCTGAGGTTGAGAAGCCAAGCCCTGGGTTAGATTCTCTGTTAGGTACCTTCCTATTCTAAAGGTTTTAATTTTATGAATTCTTCGGAAATTATCCTATTTTGTTTTAACTTTAAGCTTTTTTTCCTCTATTTTCCTATAGTATTTTACTTAGAGTGAGTTTGCCACATAGTCACGTTAAATTTTAGTATTTTGTATGGTTTCATTTTTTTCCCTTTAAATATAGCAAAGTATATTTGTATGAGAGGGAATAATATTAAGATGTTTCCTTCTTTTAAAAAAAATTTGAGGGCTTTCCTGGTGGCGCAGTGGTTGAGGGTCCGCCTGCCGATGCAGGGGATGCGGGTTTGTGCCCCGGTCCGGGAGGATCCCGCGTGCCGTGGAGCGGCTGGGCCTGTGGGCCGTGGCCGCTGAGCCTGTGCATCCGGAGCTTGCGCTCCTCAACGGGAGGGGCTGCAGCGGTGAGAGGCCCGCGTACTGCAAAAAAAAAAAAAAAAAAAAAAAAAAAAAAAATTGATTATTCATTAATAATATACGATAAGAGTTGAGTGGAAAAGTTGCTATTTTTAGCAGGGATTTTCTGATTCCTTCCCAAGCTTGTAAAATCATCTAAATTGGGTTTCTTATTAATAAAACTTGAGAGTCCAAATGTTGTCTCTTTCACTCAAGATCTTTGGGAGCAGAAACTGGATCTTACCATCTTTGTATGTGTCTGCCTAGCAAAGTGGCTGTTCAATAAATGGAATAAATGAACTAACTGAACGCCATTTGCACTTGGAGCTAGCTCTGTTACTACTATTA
Organism: Kogia breviceps; assembly: GCF_026419965.1. Lineage (NCBI taxonomy): Eukaryota > Metazoa > Chordata > Mammalia > Artiodactyla > Physeteridae > Kogia > Kogia breviceps. Next base: position 95,520,179 of record NC_081330.1, on the reverse strand, counting down.
GTATTGTGCAGTGATAGGCTTCATACAGTGACCAGAAAGGAGGTCTAGTACTGGGAAGTAGGGCCTTGCCTAGTCATTGCCTCTAGTGTTAATGTTTATGTATGAAAATTTCTTTTAATATAGATTAAAAGGAATGTGTACTAGAAAGTATTTTCCTTTTGACCTAAGATAAGGATCATCAGTAGTTTAATACAGTACAATAGTGTGGATGTCTTTTTAATATAATTTTTTCTTAATTCTAGGCATGGAAAATTAATACATAACAAAACATCAAAAATTACTTTTTTTTTTTTCCCGGCTGCACCGCTTGCGGGATCTCAGTTCCCTGACCAGGGATTGAACCCCGGCCCTGGCAGTGAAAGTGCCGAGTCCTAATCACTGGACTGCCAGGGAATTCCCCAAAATTACTATCTTAGTAATGCTGTAATTTTCAGCTCAGTGAGCACTATTCCATAGGAGGTCCCCCCCGCCCCCCCGCATTAACTGGTTTTACATTTTAAATCATTGAGAAGCTTTTATTTGAATCTTTCTGGGTAAAATTTTCCAACTATAGTTTACTGACTTCTCAGTTAAAGGATACTTACTACAGTTTAACTTATTTGGGGGTTCAAGATTATCATGTTGGTGTTCATTATTTTTTATCTGTAATATAATTTGAGGACTGTTTAGACTTTTTTTTCCTTGATGTTTACTTTTCTTACCCTCTTTTGCTGACTTCTAATGTGTTGCTTCAAATCTATTTTGTTGTGAGAAAATTTTTATAAATAAATTGTATTTTAGAAGTTATTAAAGCTCTGAAGGAAGATCTCAAGTGTCAGTAAGCAACTTTGGGATTTGATGACCCTAATATTTCTGAGGCATTTTATTACTTACCTCTGCATTCAGGTCTGTGTTGAAGATTGAATTTGTCATTTGGCATGTGTATATCATAACAAAAGTGTAATGTGGTAATGCTGTTAAACTGGTACTAATCATTGACTGTGTTGTCACAGAACTATAGAATGTTAGAGCTGGGAAGGACCAGGAGGTCACCTAGTTCACTCTGTAAACCTTGTCATTTTGCAGATGTTTTAGAAAGTGAGCTCAGAGGAGTAAAATGTTTTGTCCAAGGTCACAGTCACGCAGGTAACTAATATCAGAGCAGGGACTAGATCCTAGGTTCAACACCCAGTGCTTTTTCAATTACACAGCGCTGTCTCAGGGAAACCTAGTTAAGTTTTATTAGAGGAAACGTGGTTGGCAGTTGGATTGGGACATCTGTATTTGGGCACATTGGTTTCCTACTTTCATTTTGTAGGAATCAAGTATGAAAACATTGGTTTTGGGAATTACTGCTTATTCCTCCCAGCGGTTAGGCAAATTTGTCTATAAATCTGCGATTGGCTTTGATTTAACAACAACAAACAGCACGTTTTCTACTATGTGTTAAGCATTCCCTTTCTTTGTGGTGTCTCTCCCTGTTTGGTATTGTTAATGCCCTCTTGTCCTGAATTCCCTTCTCATAAAACAGTTTGCAGACGTTCTCTGACAGTGCCTTCTCTGTCTCAGTCACTCACCTTTCATATATTGCCCCAACCACAATATTAGTGATTGCTTAGGCTTAGTTTTACCTCTCCTTTGTCGGTATCCTATGTTCTTACACCCTCTCTTTCATATGGATGAATTCCAAATTTAGATTTCTACCCTTCAAGGTATTAAACACCAGGACCACATCTCCCATTTTTTACCTAACATTTCCCATTTTAATGTCCACACCTCATGTCAAAATCAGCATATTTCAAACCTCATTCATCATTTTCTTCCCTGATGAACCAGCTCCTTCTTCTTAATTTTTACCAATGATAACACCATTTTTTTCCCTCTATTTAATCAGGCTTAAAAACTAAATTATAACCCCACCCCCATGAATAGCTAATCAGTCTGTCACAAAGTCTTTATCTGTTTTTTTTTGGTTTATTGTTTCTCCTGTCTTTTTCTTTGTTGTTACTTGCATTATTTTCATTCTAATTTTGGCATATTTCAAACCAGTGAATATAACTGCATTCTTTTTTTTTTACTGTCCATAACTTATTTTCCTTTCAGTTTATCCCTACGTGTCATTAGCAGATTAATATTCCTATAAAGTACTTTCATCGTGCCATTCCCCTTGTTAGAAGAACAAACTTCAGGGTATTCTTGAGTTGGATTTAAAATCCTCTACTGTTTGTATCTGTACTATCATATTAAGTTTTGTTCATATTGTTCAAGCAGCATTTCAAAATGCCTTTTCTCACCTTCTCTGCCAGAATCAGTGGTTCCCACACTTTTGGAGTACTTGATGTTTAATTTTTTTTTTTTTTTTTTTGCTGTTTACTCATGGAAAATTTATGTATGTATGTGTATGTTGTTTTTCCATTTCGTTTGCTTGGCCAAATTGCCATATACTGGTTGGTAATTGGGTATCACTGATCTAAACAGTATGCATCTACACATATTCAGTTCCTTTACTCTTACCCTTCCCTTTCTTGTCTTTCCTAAACCCCCAGTAGTGTGTCTACCCTAAATTCTCAGACCACTTACTGTCTGTGCTAGCCATTTGATATGACATCATGACAATTATAATGTGTCTTCAATCCTCAACTAAATTGTAAGCTCCTTGAAGACGAACTGGATTTTTTTTTTTCTTTTTCCCTTAGTGCCAAACACTAAAGATAATTTCTGTATTTATAATTTCAGCTGCTGTTCTGTGTATCCATCAGGTACATCTACATTAAGAAAATGGCAGGTCCTTGAAACTTTAATCATACCTTGCTACCCTTACTAGTCATTAAATACTGTACTTAATCCTATTTTATACTATTTTTGATAGTTAGCTTGATATTATTTCTTATGTTTGTATTTTGTATGAATTAAAGAATTTTTGCCCTCATTATTTAAGAAAGGAGAATTGAAATCTGATTCAGCAAGTCTTACCAACATAGAGTGTTTTTCTTGGTTTTTAACTCTATGTTCTTACTCTATAGAAAACCAGAGATCAAGCTGTATAAGTAGAGTAGTGGGTGTGTGTGTGTGTGCGTAACTCAGTATTATAATATTGAAGTGATATGGCCTTTAATTATTTTAATAGGTGCTAAAGCATGCTGTATTGATAAACACTATCAGATAGACTATAATATAGTTTATTGAAGGGTTAATTATAATGTACGTTATTATTGTCATGTATGTACACACATTCACATAAATATGTTAGCTTATTAGGTTTCTATTTGCTTTGACAGATAGTCCATCCATTCAGCAAATTAATTAATCAATCAGTATTAATCCTATTTTCTTGATTTTTCCCTCCCCTCTCAGGTGCTATTCAAGTATTGGGAAAGTTCAGGATGCCTTTATATCTTACAGGCAGTCTATTGATAAATCAGAAGCAAGTGCAGATACATGGTGTTCAATAGGGTAAGACTTTGTATAAAAATAATGGTATTATAATTGATACACAAAGATGGTTGCATCACATATAATGTACTTCATGGCTTATATCATGTTATGAAGCTAAGCAGTTCTTCTTAGTCAACTCATTTTTTCTTAATATCTCTTTTCAGCGTGCTATATCAGCAGCAAAATCAGCCTATGGATGCTTTACAGGCCTATATTTGTGCTGTACAATTGGACCATGGCCATGCTGCAGCCTGGATGGACCTAGGCACACTCTACGAATCCTGCAACCAGCCTCAGGATGCCATTAAATGCTACTTAAATGCAACCAGAAGCAAAAGTTGTAGTAATACCTCTGCACTTGCAGCACGAATTAAGTATTTACAGGTAAAATGTTTAAATGGCAGTTTTTTAAAGGCACATATTTCCCCATGACACTCAGGCAGAAGGAGGGTGGCTGGGAAGTTGTCTAGCTGTGTTTTGATGTCTATAATTTGTTTCCATATTTTGTAAACATACCATAGCTTGTAATATTATTTTACTTTTCATTTTAAGTAAGATATGCAGTATTTTGAAAGATGCTCTTTTGCACATTTACTCTGTTGATGCATATTAATTTACATAATTTTTTTCTATGTATTGTCTACATTTTTAAGTTGTCATAGCATTTTAGAGAAAAGGACACAAACACTGTCTTTCACTCTTGCTTGGAGTTTCATGAGAAGACAGCTATAAGAACTCTGAAAACAGAGCTCAGCTTTGTTTTAATTCTCACAAAGGTTTATATTCCGGTTTCCCTCATTATACTTAGTATCTTTCTGAAACCCCAAATTAAGAATCTATTTTCTTTTAAAAACAATTAGTTATAGCATTTAGGAAGATTTAGTGGACTTGCTCTTACTCAATTAGGCTTGTGTTAAATTTGCTTTTTACATAATTTTTCCTAGGCTCAGTTGTGTAACCTTCCACAAGGTAGTCTACAGAATAAAACTAAATTACTTCCTAGTATTGAGGAGGCGTGGAGCCTACCAATCCCCGCAGAGCTTACCTCCAGGCAGGGTGCCATGAACACAGCACAGCAGGTGAGAAGTTGGGTTATGTTCTGCAGGTGCCCAGCTTTAAGGGTTCTTTTCAATCTGTAGTGGTCAAGCGTATTTTACTAAGCACAGGAGGCTTTCATTAATGAAAAGCCTCTTGATTTAATTGTGAAGGGAATCTAGATCAAGTTAAAACTCCCTCTGATATGGGAAGAAATTTTGGGGTGCCAGTTTAGAACCTTTGTGCATTTTCATGATTTTGAAGGAGGTTTCTTAAAGTAATGCTGCAGTGGTTTATTTTTTAAAGCAAGTTTTTCAAAGGAAGGTACACATTCCTCCATTGATGATTCATTTGATTTTGATTTTCAATAATTGCTATCAGCGATGTCCACATAGCTTTGAAAAGTATGCAGCTTGTAAAGTTTTACAATTTGAAGGAATGAATTAAGAATATATAGAACCCTATTTTTGTCTTCCTTCTGTGATTCTTAGGCATGTAAACCTCATCATCCAAATACTGAACCTGTATTAGGCCTCAGTCAAACACCAATTTCACAGCAATCCTTGCCACTACACATGATTCCTTCTAGTCAAGTAGATGACCTGTCCAGTCCTGCCAAGAGGAAAAGAACATCTAGTCCAACAAAGGTATATATTTTAGAGAAATAGAAAAATCCCAGTCAAAAAAGAAACTCCTAACTGCCCTGAACTTGTGCAGTTTGAACATCTCCTGTCCTTTACTTTAAATCTGTGGACATCAAAGAGTGAAAGGTTTGAGTTTTTCTATCCCAAATTCTTAGCATCATATTAAATATAGAAAGTAGGGATAAATTTGCATTCATCAAATCATTTTATTCATCTCCCTGCCGTTAAGATCTCAACACACTTTTCATCATCACCTTCTACTGACATTGAAATAAACTTAATGTTGGACCTAGTGGACAGTGTGGTATTTAGGTTAGCCATTTGGGCCATAGTTTAGGGGTGGGCCTTTTTGGGTGGCTTATTAAAGAATCAATATTTTCTTAATTTATGATTTTCCAAATTTATTATGCATGTAAAAGTATTTTTAAAAGAACTAAATGTCATAACATCTTATATGTAAATATTCCAATTCAAAGTCATTTGGCCTCCATTAGTCATTATTATTAAGTCTATGGATTTAACCAAATATTCTTTAATGTTTTTTTTTTTTTTTATCAATTTTCCTCAGAATACTTCTGATAATTGGAGTAGTGGCCATGCAGTGTCACATCCTCCAGTACAGCAACAAGGTCATTCATGGTGTTTGACACCACAGAAATTACAGGTATGTAAGATATGCTTTTGACAGATTGCTTTTCCTATTAAAGAAGAGTAGAGGTACTAAGTTTTAAGTTTTTTAACTATTCTTAAAGTTGAATGGCAGTAAACTCAATAAATAGGTGCATAAGTAAAATGAACCCACATTTACCAGAGTAATAGAGATAATTCATTCTTCTTTTTTCCACTCCCCCCCATCCCCCAAAATATATTCTCATGGTTCAAACTGCCTCAGTATGAGTTTAGGGTATATAAATTCTCCATCTAATTCCTGCCCCTACCCACTCAGTTCCCCTCCTAATAGACAGTCAGTGTTATTAGTTTCTTATCTGTCTTTCCAGAGATATATCATGCATGTAGAAGCAAATACGCATCCTCTTTCTCTCATATATTACTGTTTTTCTCCTTTTTTTTATACAAATGGTAGAATGCTATATATACTGTTAATAATATATTTTACAGACCTTTCCATGTCAGTGTATAAAGAGCTTCCTTATTCTTTCATGACTACATGTTTCTTTACAAAGATGTCATACTTTTACTTAGGCAGCTCACTAGTTTTGGACAGTCAGGTTGTCTTCAGACTTTTCCTATTCCAAACAGTGCTTCTTAGAGTGTACTTGTCACAGTGCATTTTTAAGCTCAAAGAACTTTCTGTGTAAATCCTGAAAATTACTGATGAGTAGAATTTCATGCGCATTTATCTCAAAGATCACATTACAGTAAACCTTCTGAGGTTTCTCAAACTTCTTAAAGGACTTCATCTTGGGGTTGATTATCATTGGTCAGAAATCAGTATCTTTGACTAGACAGCATTCTGAGTTTTATCTACTCATTTCAAGGGAAAGGTTGCTTAGAATAGTGAGCTTGTTTCTTAGATGTGTCTTTGACTGTATTCTCCTTTCTTCTTCTTCTAGCACTTGGAACAGCTCCGTGCAAATAGAAATAATTTAAATCCAGCACAGAAACTGATGCTGGAACAGCTGGAAAGTCAGTTTGTCTTAATGCAGCAACATCAAGTGTGTATAGCATTTTTTCCCCTAAAATTTGTTACCATTTCGAATATTTCTATTGACTGGAACATCATTTTAGAGTATGTTCATGTCCATGTCTACTTTCCACCAGTATTTGGTGGAATTGAATAATCTGTGCTGCTTAAAATACTGATAATGGACAGATTTTTAGGAAAAAACAGCAATAAATTTGATTTTGAACATGACTTAGTATTTTATTATTTATTTACATGTTATTCTGCATGAGTTTTATTTATATTATTTAATACTTAACAAGCTACATCCTAAACTTAGGTGGGGTTCTTTCAAGCTTGTTTAACTCAGAATCTGGCATATAAATGTGATAGAATGGAATTTTGAGATCCCCTATTTTATGATGGGGGAAAGACCTGTAAATTTGATTTCTTTTCCATAATTTTCAGCTGGTTTCTTTTGTCATTACTAAAGGGATATTTCTTTAAAAATTAAGTAGGTTCTTGCTTTTCCGAGGAAGCTAATCTAAATGTGAAGAAACAATTTCTTGTTTTGAAAAGGTATTTTTTAACCCAGAGAAATTAAATGTTAGGGTAATATCAGAGATTACCTGGTTATATATTCTTCATATTCTGATTCTGTCCCCTGTGGACCACATAGGCAGCATTTATTTTTCATTTGTTTTTTGACAGATGAGACAGACAGGAGTTGCACAGGTACGATCTACTGGAATTCCTAATGGGCCAACAGCTGATTCATCACTGCCTACAAACTCAGTCTCTGGCCAGCAGCCACAGCTTGCTCTGACCAGAGTGCCTAGCGTCTCTCAGCCTGGAGTCCGCCCTGCCTGCCCTGGGCAGCCTTTGGCCAATGGACCCTTTTCTGCAGGCCATGTTCCCTGTAGCACATCAAGAACGCTGGGAAGTACAGACACTATTTTGATAGGCAATAATCACATAACAGGAAGTGGAAGTAATGGAAACGTGCCTTACCTGCAGCGAAACGCACTCACACTACCTCATAACCGCACAAACCTGACCAGCAGCGCAGAGGAGCCGTGGAAAAACCAACTATCTAACTCCACTCAGGTAATAGGACTGACTGCCTTGTTGGCTTCTCACATAATAGTTATCTTCATTTGATTTTATGCATTTTGAGAGAAGAAGAAATAAAAGTTTGAGGAACTGTTTTTATAAGCATTTATAGTACTACAATGTTATTACTACATTGTGACTTGGTATTATATGTATGTGAGTATATTTTCTTTTCCATATAAGATTTACACAGATAATGTTAGAAATTTCCAAAAAAAAAAAAAATAAGAAAAAAGAAAATAGATCATACAACTCCCCCAAACCCACTGCTAATTTACAGTGGCATCTTAAGCAATTTATGGTGATGTTTCTTAGTTCATTTCTGCATATATTGCCTACTCAAGATCAGGTGCTTTGCTAAGTGGTAAGTATTACTCTAGTGGGAGAAAAAGTTTTTACTTCTGAATATTTATCCTCATAGTTTCCCTATATTTTGGATTGTTTCCATGGAGCGGGTGCTCCAAAGCAGAACTGAAGGGTCAAAGAGCATTTTTTTAAAATGTTGTGAATATGTATTGCCAAATTACTTATACTTTTACTAGCTCTAAGGAAATATTTGACTTATTGCTGGCTAGCTTTATATTATTGATAAAACTGAGATAAGTTCTTTTTCTGAGACTTTTAAAATGTTAATTCATGTAGGTAAACAGACAGTAAATAAGCATTACATATAGAATATTAGGTAATGTTACAATTAGTTCTCTGGAAAAACACACTAGAAAACAGAGCTGGAGAGTACTAGAGATTGGTGGTAGAGGAATTGCGGTTATAAATAGGAATATCAGGGAAGATTTCACTGGAAGGGGATATTTGAATAAAGACCTGAGTTACAGAAGTGAGCCTTGAAGATACTTGTGATGAGAGTGTTCCACGTGTAGGGAGCAGAAAGGAGCAATAGGCCCTAAGGCAGGAGTGTTTTGCATATTCAGAGACAAGCAAGGTGGCAAGCATGGCTGAGCAGGGTGAGAAGAGAGGTAAATGTGGTCCAGCTGGAAACAGGCTGGCTAAATCATGTTCAGCCTTGTAGGCAATTGTAAAGATTTTGGATTTTATTCTGAGCTAAATGGGAAACTATAGGGAGGTTTGAATGGAGGAGTGAGGTG